>NC_136493.1:117463522-117656022 GCF_053919585.1 Euprymna scolopes | reverse complement strand
AGTGGTGTTAGTTTGCCAATTGACCAACCCTATACTTTGTGAGTTGATGTGGCAATCGCTGATTGGTCGGTCGCGGTGGGTATACCGCCTTTGCGTGACCACATTCTCAGGATAATTAGCTATTATTCTACAGAGAAAGTAAAGTAACTAGTTTTTTGTCAGCAGTTCAAACAGCATCCCGTAAGATTCCCGTCATTGGCCTATAGTAATCGCATCAGAGTTCTTACACGGTTCGGTATAGACAGAGAGTTGTCTATGAAAAAAAAATTATAACTGGAAATGGGAACCCAATTTGGCGTAAGATGGCGATTGACACGTATTTATACTAAGTGTTTTACGCCAAATTCACCATATATGTGTGTGTGTGTGTATGTGTGGATGTATGTGCGTGTGCGTGTCTGTGTTTGTGTGCGTGTATATGTGTATGTGCGTGGGTGTGTGTGTGTGTGTGTGGTGGCGTTTTGTTGTGGTAATAAGTCTCGCTGTGCTGCATTGCGTATTATTGTAATTAATTTTCCGTGTTATTCACAGTCTTTAATACAAGTAAGACCTCTATCCCCGTGTTTCATTTTCAGCTAGAGCCTATCATCATCATACTTGAAGTTTAGGGCATTAAGCATGGTTATAAGTTTCTTTATAAAACGGCTAATGTTCTGCAGTTATCGTTTAGTTGACCTCATAACCTCTACAGAATATCTTACTAGTAACACTCTCGTGGCTATACACCTTGATAATGTCTGTTTTACATAGATTAGCTGAAAGGGGGTTTCTTGATTTTAGATGTATGCATTTCTAATTTTCTCTTTCATTTATGTTGTTTGATGGTGTTTGCTTCCAGAACATCAAAATAGTTTAAGGTGTAATGTCCAGCTAGTTTCTTTATCAACGCTTGGTGGATAGGTCAGAGCCTTCCGGTGTATCCAGTTTTACATTTCTTATACATAGCAATGTGGAGTTTCCCATAGCGAATTTTTAAAGGATAATCTGGCTGTAGATTCTGGTTGAATTAATTAGCGACTTTATTTTCTTTTTGGTCCTTGCAAAAATTTCTGATTGTTTAGGTTATTCATTTCTTCTGTATTTTTAACCTTGTATTCTGCTTGACACATTCTAAATATTTTAGTAAGATGTATTATGCATATATGTATAATAGTATTGCTAGAGAATTTCCTTGAACGATGCATCTTTGTATTTTTATCTTTGTTATATTTGTCTATTAGCTGTCAGATCAAGTCTCTATCTGTTCATTGTATTTTCAATCCAATTGAAAAAAGCTCGTCTGATATTTTGTATATTCTTAGATATTCTATTATCAATGCTTCAGAGATTCTTTTCTATGCATTTTTGTAGTTGATTCATGTCATGCCTATACTCCTTCTTCAACAAGTATGCATGCCACGTTTGTACGCACACGCGATAAACAATTCTATTTCTCTACTACTGACACTACAACCGCATTTGCGTTTATTTTTTTTTCATAACGGTAAGATTTTGGGAGAATTATTTCCTCCCCCCTCCATAAAGCGAATGCGGTTTTCTACTCGAACTGCACTTAACATGGGGATATTGAAGCTGTATATTCCAAAAACCGTTCTTTCCATGAGATGTTTGGGATGTTTATTCCGAAATATGCTCTTAACATAGGAAGTGTAGGATGTCTACTCCGAAAGCCGTTCTTACCATAGCTGGTTTACGATATCAATTTCGAAAGACGTTCTTACCATGTGGAGTTTGGGATGTCTAATCCGAAAAAAACGTTCTTTATATGGGGAGTTTTGTAATGTTAATTCTAAGCAGTTCTGAACATGATAATACTCAAAGAAGTGGAGTGAAAAGAGTCGTAATTGATTTCTGTTTTTTTTTTTTCACGTTAATACAAGACGACATCAAACTGGAATTTAATTTAATTCTATTGTTGTCAGAGTTTAAAAGAAGAGGAATGCTCGGACAGCAAACAGAAACAGCTAGGACTGCTAGCAGCAGTTTCGATCAGTCTAAACAGTGAATTTAGAATGCCTGTTTTTACTTTCTATTATTATTCTACTGCACCATTTTTCTTAATATTATTACTTAAATAGCATGGGTGCCCAGCGTTGCCTGGGTCGACATGAAGTTCCGTTTGGAACACACCTGCTACACTAATCATTTTCATCATAGGTAACATGGATACCCTCACAACTATTCCATAAATAAAAGAACGGATAAAAACATGTAAATTTAATCGTTCCTTAAATGAAGAAGTACCTGATACCCTCTCCACCAGATGTTTCAAATGTAATTCCCACGCCCACCAAACAAAAAAACTGTATTTCTCATGTTTTGCCCCATCCATCTCGATCGCTAAATTTGAAAAAAAAAAATGCTAGAGATGATATATCTCGTTGAATGCTTTATGGCCAAAAATGGGTGTTCATTTTTACGTTAAATTTATATAGAAAAGTGATCCCCCACTTTAAAATGTTAATTTTCTTTTTTTTCGAAATTACTTTTTTCATATTATTTATAAAGATTTTTTAAACGTATTAGGACCCAAAAAAAATTAGGTCTTAATTTTTTTAGGGGTTAAAAGACGTTGAGTCACGTCGTAAAAATTTACCTTTTTTTAATTAGAAATTAAAGTTTGTAATCGATGCGATTAACGTGAAAAAAAGAAAGAAAAGTGTAAATTGTGGAATTCAGAGGGGGACAGTAGATCCTATTTTTTAGTTATTAAACAACGATGGGTCACATCGTAAAATTTGCGATTTCTGTATAGCTGTTTAAAGAATAATAACAACAAACAAATGAAATGATCGGAAGATTCTAAGGGGCAAATAACTCTAAAAGGTTTTTAAAAATTTGATGTTGAAATAATAATTTCCCCAAAAAATAAATATGTTATTAATGTAATAATTGTTTAAAATGTATTTAAAACATTTTTAAATAATAAACTAAAAAAAATTCTCTCGCTAGAAACATTAATTAAGATACCGCTATTTAATAAAATCGATTTTTCTTAATGTCATATGCAAATGACATAATCTTTTTATTGTATCTAGTTTCCAAGAATGAAGCTATATATAGAAATAAATGAAAGAGTAAAGTAAGGAAACTTTTGTATATATTAATCAAATTGTGAACAAACAAACAAACAGACAGGATTATGGATTTATATATATAATAGATAGATACTGATTTAAGTATTCCCTTAATTGTTTTTCTTGGATTCAAACAGATCCTACAGTGAACGCCAGATTATTACATTTCGGCTTCGACCGGCAATTTCCGCAAGTGTTCAGGGACGGCAGTGGCAACCAACAAAAATCGTAGTTTACATTTTGCAAGGAGGGGGCAGGATTTAATCGGGCAACACCGGTTTCCGAATTCTACCAGTTTGAAATATTTTACATTACCTTACACCGGCTGAAGTTAATTATATAAGTAATATACATAGAGAAACCGTTATTAAATTTGGCTTCGATGAGGTATTGGATATACTTTCTGATTTATACATGTGGGTTAAGGGCTTTATTTGACGCATTTTGTAGTCTAGTAGCACTACCCAGCTGTGATACGGCCTGAATGTAATTTGTGCTCACTGAATAACGAACATACACGCACACAAACACAGCTATGTTGTTAAAATCATGCAACGTATGGAAAAAAATTACAAACGAAAATGTCTTATAAAATATTTTTTATATAATCATATGCCCATTTTTTAAGTAATATATATATATATATATATAATATTAAGACAATAATACATAGATATATATTTACTATATATATATATATATATATATATGTATATATATATATATATATATATATATATACATATATGTATATATATGTGGGGGTGCGCGCGTTCATATATATATATATATATATATATATATATATATATATATATATATATATATATATATATATATGCATATATATATATACATATACCCATATATATATATATATATATATATATACATATACCCATATATATATATATATATATATATATATATATATATATATATATATATATATACCATAATCTTACCCGAACATCCGTTTACTCGTTTCATCGTTCATATCCAAAATGTCTGACTCGTGTTCACCATAACCTCACCGGAAATCTGTCCGGGTTAATTTACTTTCTTCTTCAAAGTTTTCTACTTCATTGCCTCTCGAATAATAAAAAAAGACTGTAGTTGACTCAATGAACATTTACACAATACTCTCATCAAATATGAACTTAGCGGACAGAAACCCTCAGTGTAAAAATCACGGAAGCGCATGCCATCTTTGTATGCTGGTTCCTACGCGACTCGTACTGTCTCTGCTGGTAGACTAATGCCTTTGATCGCACGTATCTAGGAGCACTTCCGCCATCTTATTATCCCCGTTATCATCATTTCATCTCATAAAAAATACAAACGTTATCCTCACGATGTATATTATCAGCAAGAACTTTAAAAGTTTGTTTAGTTTCTCTTGTTTCTTTCTGCTGTACTGATCTAACGATCTGTCACGTTTTGTATCAGTTTTATTGAAAGTTTTATGTCGCTGTCTAGGATTATTTATTAACCTTCTGCTTTGAAAATGTGTTTCTACTAATGTATTTTAATTCTTTTTTTTACGCTATATAAATATTTTGGAATATTTAGTCCTGAGATAAAACACATCTTTGTTTAATACGAATATATTATTTCAATAGTATGAGTCGATCTCCTTTATATATTAAGTGGGGCCTCGAATATAATATGCGCTGGGAATAATAGAAACCATTCATTCCTCAATAGGGTTTCTGATCTAAAATTTAATTAAGTCCTTATAGTTTCATAATAGATTGATATTTAGAGGAATGGTTTTTAATATAAGTATGAGTGAGTAAAGTGGGATATATGACCTATATTAACCTGAATGCGTAGAATATTAACAAACCATTCCTGAGATAGTTCTTTAAGTAAACTACTTGCTCTAAATAAGTTGTAAGTCGCAATGTTCAGCATGTGTAATGTGCGCAAATAAGATAGGAACGTAAATAAATTTTGATAGGTAAGGATCTTATTTGCATCCTTGAGTGTGCTTTCCTAATTAGATTTTTTACTCAGATGTCAAATGTCTCTCTTTAGCATGATTTTACAATCCTTACAGTTTACAGTATCCTATATTTTTACCAATCCTCCATGCGCCCCCGCATACACTATTGTTAACGTATATAGGTTGGTGCGTCTATCACAATAATTTTTATAGAAGATATCATCCAAAACCGAATTTCCAACTTAAGCGATTCAATTTGAACGAAAACCCTTTCCAATCGCTGCACCACGATAGACAGCAAAATACAAAAATTTCATTGTAGATTGAAGTCTTATCTAATGGATTCCTCTCTCATACTGCTAGACTCTGGAATTTGCTTACTGACTGTATTAACATGCAACTATCTAAAATTAACATCTCGCTAAATAACTATTTGTGGTTGAAAAAAGCTTCTCGATTCCGTATTGTTTAAGTTGACTTTTTTATGCAGTGTATTATCTACTTGAAGGTTATTTAGATTCTCGCCACTGGTTTAGATATGCGGCAATATGTGACTGTGAAAAATCCGCGTACAAGGATAAGTGCTTTGCTCAATAAAAAATACCTCACTGTGATTAGCAATACAGTAAACCATTCGTTAATGGCAGTAGGAGCCTAGAAGGGCTGACTTCCGTTAATTGAAGGGAACCATTACCTCTGACTGAGAATGTCCAGATTAAGCCAGAACAGCCGCCAATCTCTTAAAACTGACTGTCCAGGACGTACTTCGACTGGTGCGAACATATTTTACAGCAGAGAGAAATAAAATATGAACTAAATTCGTTTTATTCGCCAAGTTCGACAAAATTACTCTGTGGATTAGAGTTTGAATCAAACTTAATAAAATCAGATTCCTTGGTGATAACGTGTGCTCTAAAACTCTCAGGTGATATAATAAGCGATAGCCTATTGATATCAATGGCCCTCAAGGGACTGCCAGCCGAATCTGGTTTTATTAAATTTGATTCAAAGTTAAATCCACAAAGTCATTTTGTCGAACTTGCCGACGGTAGTAAAATAAAGTATATAGTCTTGAAAAATAGCGATGCTAAAATATCACTAAAAATAATAAATGCGAAATTTCAAACGATATTGTAAAAGGGCTCTTTTCATACCTTCATTTAAGCAAGATATATTTTCCATGCAGGCTGCCATAAAACAAGGTGTGAATATAAAGTTTGGCCCAAACAAGTCAAATTTTATATACCTTAATCGAATTGTATTTGACATTAAAGAAAATAGCCGACTATAATATTGAAAAAATTGTTCCCTAAAAAACTGCTTGTCACGACTTAGAAACCTGGCATAACATTCTAGAACACTGTGTTATGTAATAACCTGGGTGTTATTATTCATTGTGAGTATTCATATTGGTATGCATATATATCGCGTAAATGACAGGATGCATTTTAAAGAAGGGCAGAGTACATTTTAATACAGAGAGACGGTGACATGTAATACACATTAGAAGGCGTATTAGATATATCGATAGAAGGAAGATAGATAGAGAGAAGTTAGATTGACATTTATACCGTTTGATAGTTCCGAGAGTGGGAGTGTTTCTATAACATTGACAAAGCTATTTCTTTATCAATTTTTGAGATGATTATTTTCACAAAGTTCTTATAATATAAATTCACAATATCTTTCTGTTGAATAACATAACACGAAGATGCAGATACAATTTATGAAGTTGTTCGTTTATTCCATTCCGACCGGCCAATGGCGTTGCATCAAGTCTCTACATGATTTCCTTCTTCTCACGTTCGCTTCCAAGGCGGATGGCAGCTCTGTGTATCCGACCCTGTCCGACCTCTAAATTCTCTCTTCTCCTCTCTTACTGACTTACTGACATAAAGCTCTCTATATTGAGAACTCATGAATTCATTGCGTGACCAAACACGTGCATCTCGAACTCGTGACCTGACATGCCTCAGTCTCTAAGCATGCATTTTCCTCATTTTTCTACAAAGCCGATTTCTCTAACCTAATTTTCGATAAACCCACTTTACAAATAAGTATAACGTTTTCCATTATTCGTTTCCAAATTCCTTATTCTAATTTCACAAAATTGCATTATTACATTCCTTTTCCAATAAACATATATCTAACTATTTTATGTGAACTACACCATGGTTAATTCTACATTCCATTTTATAACATTCTGTATTATTCATTTTAACTTATAATTGGAATTCTCAATTCCAATCCTAGCTTCGCAGGTTCGGATCCTCGGCTATTTTATCTCATATTTACTCACTTACAAGAAGAGGGGACTTGTTCTTGTAACATTCCTACCATCCTTATGTTAAAAAAATGTACGCATTTTTAAATTTTAGTACATTTTTTCTCTGTATCAACACAACCACCCGACTAAGAAAGATCAGACTAAAAAATTCCTTTAGTCAGCCTTTCCAACTGACTTCACAATTATTTTTTTTTATTAGATCAGACCCTATCTGATCTTCTTAGCATTTACTTTTTGGGTGTAGGGTATTCCTCCCCTGATATACGGCTGCTGTATCCAGCCACCCTTATGCCGTAAGCTGGAGGTCCCACTTTCGAAATTAACGACTCCTGTCGTCCCAAAAAGACCTTGATCATATCCTTTACCCGGTTTTTCTATTAGGTATGGCTTTGTTTTAATTTTGTAACTATTCTATCTTTTCCGGGACATCTCAAAGCTCATAATTAATCTTCGTGGTTGGCTTCCAAATTTTTAAGATATAACTTTTTATCCCACTGATTCACTTGGATTTCCTTGCTTAGACTCTTGGAATTTTGAGGAAGGTTTAGAGAATATAACACTTAACCTTCCAACCTTGCGCCATGATTCCTATTTGAGCGTAATTTCTAGCTATGGCCCGATTTTAGTGATTTTTCTTTTCTCTCATTACAGCTTCACAGATCAAGCAGAGATATCCCTCATTCATGCATCTCTAAAAAAATATAAGGTTACATTATCTTACATACCTACGGTATATTTTACTTTTCTCTCACCTCATTAAGCAATATGTGATTTTCCTACGGTACATAGTCTCATAAGTCCCTGGTACTCTTAAGTATTCTCGTATCCTCTCCAGGCCCGTCTTTAATTAATTGAGGCAAGTCTTACCTCTTGCTTGGAATCATCACATGCGACTAGGTTTTTTCAAGCACTCAATTCCATAGGACCCATTTTATGCTTCGAACGGGGCACCTGAAATGCTTACCCAGCAAGTTACTCTTCCTGCGAAAAATATTTATGGACTTTAGAAAAACCCACAAAAATCGAATTATTAAAAAAGAAAATATCTCTTTTGGCTTATCACATCTGTAAGAACTTCAAAAATACTCGCTTACGTAATTGCTATTTTGGCCCCACTGAAAAATTGTAATTCATTCTAGGCCAAGGATCTTCAGTATCATTTTATTTTTCTTAAATCATTTTAATTCTGATGCATATACCTAATAACGACTTTGAATTTCTTTCGCAAAAATACAATAAGATTTACATACATTCAAGACATTTTACAATATATAAAACATTTTCAAAAAAAGTTATATTATACATTTAAACTAGGATTTTCACAAAAAGTTAAAACTTCTCTTCAGAAAAGAATATTTTTTTTCTGTAAAACGAAGTCCGTTAACAAAAAACACAATTTGCCCCTCTTTTTTCCAAAACAAAACAATTAAAACACATTAACAGAAAATGCTTTTTGCATCTTTTTTGACGATATACGTATTTTCTCTGTTCATCATTAAGTAAAGTGACCTTGAATCTTGAAAATATAAACAATTCGTACAGACACGCATTTCGATCCAGTTTCAACAACACACTGACCTTTTTTGTGTGTGTTTGCGTAACTGCATATTATTAAAACAATGAAAACTATTTATGGTTTCCCTTTGAAAAGATCACGACAAAACAACTTTCTTTTGCTCAACTTTTGTGTGGGTGTATATATTTATTCAAGAAATTTTAAACAATTCTTTTATGAATGAATTATGCATGGTGACAAATTTTGATTTTTTCATTCATTACGACTGTTTTCCTTTACGGCATATCGGACTTTTTATTTTTTCTTGTATACTTTTTTCCATTGTTTGTTTGTGTATGTGCGTTTTCCTTTTTTTTCTTTCTGAATTATTTTTCATTTTGTCTAGTTTTTTTTATTTTTTATTTTTTTTTTTATTACATTTTCACCCCAAACAAGGCAAATTGCCACTTTGGTGTAGGGGGCTACTATCAGGGGCAACAACTACTGGGGTACTATGTAGGGATTTGGGCAGCAAGGTGTCGGTTCACGTTACACTTGAACTTCTGCACGTCAGTACTGTTGGGGAAGCAGGGACCTGGAATGGAATTCCAGAGTCTTGCGGTTCTGGGGAAGAAACTATTGGAGTAAAAAGATATTTTACATCTAGGGACCTCTACAGTGTGGGGGTGGGATCTAGTAGCCTGTCGGGTTTGTCGAGGGTGCTCGCGTCGTGGGGGCACAAGTGATTGCAGTTCATCAGAGCATTCACCACTAAAATACTTGTAGAACAGGCAGAGGGATGCAACATTTCGTCGATGGGACAGAGGCTGAAGCTTAGATGCCAGTTCAGGGCCCATCAGATTTGCGACTCTCTTTTGAACATTGTCAAGGAGCGAGAGACTAGTAGCAGATGCACCAGCCCAGATGTGGCAGCAATACTCCATACATGGGCGAATGGTGGCCTTATAGAGGTACAGAATACTTTCGGGTGTTAGTAGTTTTCTAGCACGGTAGAGAGAGCCTACCTTTCTTGCAGCGGCCCTGGCAATGCCTTCAATGTAATTGTTCCAACTCATGTTTCCTGTGAACGTTAGGCCAAGGAGTTTGAAAGATGGACTCTCAGATAAAGAGTCGTTGGCCATTGCTATGGGTGGTAGAGAGGGTTTCTTGTAATTATTGAATGAAACTAGTTTAGTCTTGGCAGCATTGAACGCGACCAACCACTTTTGTCCCCATTCCACTACAGATTGGAGGTCTTCCTCTAGTGTTTCTGCCATTTCTTTAGAAATGTGTTCATTCGTCTTCCTGTCGTGTCTGCCATAGAGTGTAGTGTCATCAGCATATATACCCATCTCAGAGGCAATGTTGTCGGGGAGGTCATTTATGAATATCAGGAACAATAGAGGTCCAAGGATAGAACCCTGGGGCACTCCCGCATTTATATCATATTGTTTAGATGTGCGACCGTCGGGGACTACCTGGATTTTTCTCTTATCTAAGAAGGATTTAATTATATTAAGTATTCTACCAGTGATACCGTATGATCTGATTTTACTGAAGAGACCCTCATGCCATACCCTGTCAAAAGCCTTAGATATATCTAGAGCTACCGCTCTGCCTTCCCCCGCTTTGTCCAGTGATTGGTATATACGTTCAGAGATCACGGTGAGGATGTCTGCTGTGGAACGGGCGTGTCTAAATCCATATTGTTTGTCAGTCAGTAGTTTAGCATCTGTAAGATGATGGACTAGAGCATGGTTAATTATTGTCTCAAATATTTTGGCAAAAAGTGGGAGGAGGCTAATGGGGCGATAATTTGATGGGTCTGTCCTTTCGCCAGAATTCTTGAATACTGGTACAACAGAAGCAGTTTTCCAACAGCCCGGAAAGCAAGCTTCATTAAGACATTTGTTGTAGAGTTTGGAGAGAACTGGAGCTACTTCGGCTGAGCACTTTTTTAATAGCACAGCTGGGATAAGATCGGGTCCACATGCTTTTGAGGTGTCAAGGTTTTTTATGATAGCATGCACCTGAGCAGGGGTGGTTTTCAGATCGTCTAGTGTGGCGTCTGTCCGCATAGGAAAGTCAGGTAGGGGGTGGTTGGAAGGGTCCAGTGTGGAGTTTGAGGCAAACCGACTGGCAAGCATGTTAGCCTTGTCGGTTGCTGAGGAGACAACCTCGTGATTGTTGGTTAGTGGGGGAATTGTTGATTGCCCATTATTTACTACACTGTTGTAGATTTTCCAGAAGTCTCGAGTTCCTAGTTTTTGTGCTTCGATGCGCTTTTTAGTGGTTTCCGTAAATTCTCTCTTAGCTGTCGCTATTTCTTTCTTAACGTTATTTCTAGCTTCTATATACTTCAGTCTGTTTGAACTGGACTTATGTCGGTTAAACCTACGGTATGCATGCTGCTTTTGAGTAATGGCAGTTGCACAAGTCGACGTAAACCATTGGGGAGAGTGGGGCTTACTATAAAATTTCCGCATGGGAACATGCGCTTCGATTGCAGTTTTGAACCAGTCAGTGGTCTCGTTTGCACACTGTTCAGCAGGGAGAGAGAAAATATTTTTCCATGGAGCATCTCTAATTAGTTCCCTGATGGCTTCCCAGTCAGCCTTATTATAATATCTCGTTGTTTTGAGCACGGGCTCTTCAGTTTTGGGTCTAGAGTTTAGGGCGATTTCAACCATTATCACTGCATGATCAGCGTTCCCGAGTGGGCTGTGGGCCTTCGCTATGCTGTCATCGGGAACTGTGGTCAAAAACAGATCTAGAAGTGGTATTTTTATAATGAGATCTAAAACGTTGTGATTTTCCGTGGTAATCGTAGTACTTTTTTCAAACACACCCTTGTATAAGTGGATTGGTACATGACGCAACAAATTACCGTATATACTGCATACTGGGTGTTATTTTAGAAGGGGTGGCGTATATATTCATTTTGTGTTCATATGAGTGAGTGTTAATATTGTGAGAGACCATACTGTGTGCGATAGACGATCGGTATATATAAAAAGAGAGAAGGTACGTTTTAATACAGCCGGGAACATGTAATACACAATGAGAAGCGATTTAGATTTCTCGATAGGTAGAAGGAGAGTTGATAGAGATATTAGAATTTACACCGTTTGACAGTTCCGGGAGTGGGAGTGTTTCTATAACATTGACACATTTATTTCCTTATCTATTTTTGAGATGATGATTTTCACAAAGTTCTTATAATATAAATTCACAATATCTTTCTGTTGAATAGCATAACACGAAGACGCAGATACAAAATTATGAAGTTGTTTGTTTATTCCATTCCGACCCGTCAATGGCTTTGCATCAAGGAATTAAAAGTCTCTACATGATTTCTTTCTTCTCACCTTCGCTTGCAAGGCGGAATGGCAGCTCTGTCTGTCCGATCCTGTCGGACCTCTAACTTCTTTCTTCTCACCTCTGACTGACTTACTGACCTAAAGCTCACTATATTGAGAACTCATGGCGTCATTGCGTGACCAAACACATGCATTTCGGACTCGTGGTCTGACATGCCTCAGTCTCTAAGCATGCATTGTTCTTCACGGAACTCTCTGCATTTTGTGATTCTTTCCGGCCTTAAGTCTGATGTCGCGATAAACTTCGCTACCTAGTCTTTCGTTGATCTAATAAGATTTTGTGTCTTCCTATCGACCACAAATAGCAAGAGAGTTTTCTTAGTAATCCCTTCCAGCCTTTAAAGATCTAGATTAATACATTTATCTGTTACGAACTCAGCACACTTCTTTGCTTTTTCGATTTTTGGACGTCTATCTTGACAGCTGGAGGCTGGATCTTACTTGGGTTTCCATGTTGTCGGCTGGATTCTTGGTCGGTGGGTTTTCCATCGGTGCACCTGTGACTGACGTCATTGCCGGCGGAAGTAAAAAAGTAAAAAAAAAAAACTTAAAAAAACGGCTCCAATAATAGTTAACGGAGGAAGAAAAAGAAAGAAGAGCAATAATAAATCTAACAGGTAGTTACCAGTAAGAGTAACAATAATAATAACAATATAATAACGAAGTAAAATGCAGATAGACGAGTCAAACAAGAGTGATGGGGGTAGATATATATTTGTTGTCCACGGAACAAAATGTGACACAAGCTCGGAAAGGGGAGAGTAGGCAAGCTGTCGTAAAGGAGGGCCACTCTTGCCTCACCCAAACTTGCCTAGTCACCCCCTTCGGCATTCCCACGTATGGGCGACTCAGGCGACAAGCAATACACTTGATCCACCCAAAAGACAGGTGGCAAGGCCTGGAAGTGTGGACTTCCTAGGTGATAGCCCAGCGGTGTACCTCATTCGACAGGTTCTGGGCCGGGTCCTGGCCCCTCACCTGTCGGGCTGAATGTCAAGACCCTGTCACCCTGCAACCGGAACCGCTATGAGACGTATCCCCCATCACGAGTAATGGGGGGGGTAGATATTTATCTGCTGTCCACCGCAGCAAAATATGGCGCAAAGCCGGAAATCAGGGGATCATTTGCCTCAACAAAAATTGTCTGGAAATCCATGTCGGCCTGGGAGAGTGAACCTCCTGGGTGATACCCAAACAATGTACCGCAGTCCGACAGGAACTGGGCGGTTCCTGGTCCCGCACCTGTCGGATTGAGTGTGAAGAACGGATCCTTTACGAGTACTCTACTTAGTCTGCCTGCAGCCGGAGGCGCAGGGAGTCACATCCCCCATCACGAGTGTTTGGGGTATGGCACCAATGATCTCGACGATCGTTTTTATACCCACAAGTTATGATAGCCAATCAATGAAAAGCTTCCAAAGTTACTTAAAAATTGTGTAATCTTGGATTCAATCAATTCGCCATTGTCTACGTCACGAACCTGCGTTTGATCCTTCGCCGCCACGTTTGTTACTCTTGGCCTTCGGGCCAAGATCAAAGTGTAGTATCTGTTCCGGCAGATGCTGCACTTAAGATAATTTGTACCAGTCAATGGAGGGGAAACCCTCTATACTGGGACAATTATTATTTTTGGTAACCAGAGTGACCCCTTTTAGGGGAGCTGGTTTTTACCTCACATTAAAAACGGCCTTGTGCCTAATTTGCTCAGTGGGGGAGCAAATAAATACCATCTGTTCCGGCAGATGCTGCACTTGAGATGGTTTGTACCAGTCAATGGAGGGGAAACCCTCTATACTGGGACAATGATTATTTTTGGTAACCAGAGTGACCCCTTTTAGGGGAGCTGGTTTTTACCTCACATTAAAAACGGCCTTGTGCCTAATTTGCTCAGTGGGGGAGCAAATAAATACCATCTGTTCCGGCAGATACTGCAAGCTATGACTAGCTATGACTAGCTATGACTAGCAAAGACCAGATGTGGGGGCAACCCCACATGCCTGACCATTAACCAGCTCCCATTTCCCACCTCTCGGGAGCTGGTCCCCTTTTTCCCTTCCCCCTCCCTTCACTCCTCACATTAAAAATCGGCCTTTTGCCTAATTTGCTCGGTGGGGGAGCAAATAAACACCATCTGTTCCGGCAGATGCTGCACTTAAGATAATTTGTACCAGTCAATGGAGGGGAAACCCTCTATACTGGGACAATTATTATTTTTGGTAACCAGAGTGACCCCTTTTAGGGGAGCTGGTTTTTACCTCACATTAAAAACGGCCTTGTGCCTAATTTGCTCAGTGGGGGAGCAAATAAATACCATCTGTTCCGGCAGATGCTGCACTTAAGATAATTTGTACCAGTCAATGGAGGGGAAACCCTCTATACTGGGACAATTATTATTTTTGGTAACCAGAGTGCCCCCTTTTAGCCTACTTTAAGGGGAGCTGGTTTTTACCTCACATTAAAAACGGCCTTGTGCCTAATTTGCTCTGTGGGGGAGAAAATAAACACCATCTGTTCTTCAGATGCTGCACTTCTATTTCTTGTTCTCTTTCGGTGGAGGAGAAATCCTTCACGACTGAGACAATTTTTATTTTTGTACCTTTTCTCCACGTTAAAAAACGACCCTGGTGTCTAACTCTGTCCCGTGGGGAGGCATAGTAAATAGGTACAATTACTTAACTCTCAGGATCGGAACTGGATGTATTTCTTCCCCGCCATCTTGGTTACTGGCAGGTACTTAACATTCAGGATCGGAACTGCACTTCTTCCCCGCCATCATTGTTCAACATAATGTCTCAACACTTCCCAGTTTTTTCTTTTAATATTTAATAGTACTATCGTCTAATTATTATTTTGTTTTCATTTTTCAATTGCAGCCGTACGCTATAATTTTCATTTTATTTATAGTATAAATACCAATATTAACTTCGTGTTTTATTTTTCTAAATCGTTTATGTTTGTACAATATTTAATTAGTGCTATTATTAACATGTTATTATTATTAATCTTGTTATTTTTATTATTATTATCATCACTATTTTATTATTATTATTATTATTATTATTATTATTACTATTATTATTGTTTAATTACAATACCTATGTCTTCATTACTTTACTGTAAGAATTGTATAACCTTGTAGCATTTTTAGCACGCATCCCATCATCCCTACTATGTTGCCTTGGCGACTTCCGCTGTCTGGGTTTACGCCTACACATTTGCAATTCTAATTTAAATTGATATAATTTAAAAATATAACGTTCGTTTTGAACATTTGACGTCGTAAAAGCGTGGGAACAGCTCAGTTATATTTTTGACTGAACATTAAGCTTGATATTTTGTGGCATTTTAGGGAATGGCAAGAAAACATTTTCTATTCCTTTAAGCTATATTGAACTTCTTTTCCTAATCGGATTATGTCTCGCACTGAAAGTAATTCTCCATTTAAATTATTTTCACTATGAAACTCACTTGCACGTATGCTTTATTTTTAACTAAACATTATTGTTGCTAAAAATATTGTTGTTTTTTTCGGATTTTCCATCGAATGAGTGTTCATGTACTTGGGAACTATTACTCTTAATTTGCTTTTATTATGTTCATATTTTCTTTTTATTTGCACATGTTTATAAGAAATTCGTTGTCAATGTTAAACTTACCATAAAAAGCGATGTTTTATTTCATAGTAAATTTTAATGAATATGATAATAATTAGCCGTTTTCCCCTCTGAAGAGAAGAATAACAGAATAGTGTCTTTCTGAATATTGGTTTTTGAGTAGTTTACGAACAATTGTACATTTTAATTTGCAGTCTATTTTTTTCTTTTATCTTATATATATATATATATATATATATATATATATATAACTACTTCCTTCATTCACATAAATTTAATATACGAAAGTATAGATTTATGCGTAAACTTTAAGTATTTACTTCAAAAGTGTTCAATACAAGTGGATACAAAAATATCGATACCCAATATAACCAACAAAACACCAACAACTATAATAAAATTAAAAACAGAAGAATAAGAACTATAATTTGGTACACGGCCCCATACAATCAAATGTTAAAAACAAAACTTGGCAAGAAATTTCTAGATCTTATTGAAAAACACTTTCCCGCAACCAACCCCTTACACAATATCTTCAATAAAAATACCTTGAAGTTATCTTACAGTTGTTGCGAAAATTTAGAGATGATAATTAAGGCACATAATAACAAAATACTAAATGAAAACAATGTAAACAACAACAAAATAAACAATAAAAAAGTAGACACCATGACAGAAATAAAACCAACACTAGCAGAAATAATAATAATAATAATAATAATAATAATAATAATAATAATAATAATAATAATAACAAACCAACCCCGGACAAGAACAACCATACCATAAATAAAAATACTAATAACGAACAAGATAAATGCAATTGTAGACACCGCACACTTTGCCCAGTCCAAAATAAATGTCTAACAAAAAGCGTAGTTTATCAAGCAACAATATTTGCGAAAGAAAACCCGAATAACAAGAAATATTATATAGGCATGACTTCCTTAGATTTCAAATCCCGATACTATGACCACAAAAGCACATTCAAAAATAAAAAAAACATCGTATAAAAACAACACTAGCGAATAAATACTGGGAACTCAAAGAAAGCGGACATTCGCCGGTAGTCGAATGGAAAATAATGAGACAAGCTACCACATGCAGACATTTAGACGCCCCATGTAAATTATGCCTCCATGAAAAATTTACTATCCTGTACTTTAAAGAACCTCAAAATCTATTAAACTGTAGACGAGAAATAGCAAACAACTGTGTTCACAAAACAAAACTCACCCTAGGATAGCGATACAAAATAGCTTTAAAACTAACAATAACAATAGAAAACAAACAAATAAATAAATTAAATAAACATGAATATACATAAACGATCACACATATATGTATATATATATGTGTGTGTGTGTGCGCATGTGTGTGTGTACACATAGATATATTCATATATATATATATAAAAAAGGGAAAAGATCTATCTTAAACCACTAGCCTAGTTCTAAAACAGATCCTTTGTTCGATAAAATGCATGTCCATTGGCTGATAGGAGGGGGCGCGGTGGATACTAGAAAGCTGATTGGCTAACCAGAAATCCTCAACATATATAAAAACAAGAAGCAACCACAAAATTCGCGCATAAGCCTGACGAATCCTACAGTGGATGAAACGCAGAATATTCAGTGTAGCTTAGTCGCCATATATATTTTATAAATTACTAACTAGCTCTACCTACGTATTGAGCACTTTTGAAGTAAATACTTAAAGTTTACGCATAAATCTATACTTTCGTATATTACATTTATGTGAGTAAATGAAGTAGTTATATAAATATATATATAAATATATATATATAAATATATATATATATATATAAATATATATATATATTTTTATATGTATACATTTATATGTTTACTATATATAGATTTATATATATATGTTCATATATGTTTATATATATTGATATGTATATATATATATTTGTATATATATGCATATATATATATATATATATATATATATATATATATATATATATATATATATATATAATGGACTCTCCCGTCGTGGTCGATGCATGAGGACCAAAAATTCGCTCTGTTTCACTCTTCCTTCAATGTTTGTGCCGCATGTGTGATACGAGGCCAGCTCTGCTCCCACAATCCAAGCCGCACGAATCACAGCTGTGAAGGTGTTGTTCTTGCTCTACGAAGATTTGTTTGGTTCAATAGCCGTGTGTTAATGTATGTGTTAATGCCCGCAAACCATTTTTCCTTCCACAATATTCTATCCGCAGCATCTTCTTCAACCGTTTTTTGGTTCAGGCCTATGTGCTTAAGATTGTCTTTCAGCTTATCCATGTACCTCAGAAAGGGGCGAACCACAATTTTGTTACCCTCTTTCAGTGGACTTCATGCTAGTTGCTTAGAAAGATGGTTTTCTTCCATGCGAACAAGGTGACCAGCCCACCGAAGCTTAGACTTCATCAGGAAGGAATCAATACTTAGAATGTCGCACCTAGCAAACAATCCCGGGTTAGGGGCCTTGTTTTTCCATGTTAATCCACATATGCTGCGAAGGCAACTCTTATGGAATGTATCCATTTGCTCAATCTGCCTACCGTATGGGGTCCACTCTTCCGATCCATACAGGAGTATCGAAACAATTACTGCACGATAAACTGAGATGTTGGTCAAGCCTCTTTCATTCCATACTCTTGATCGCAGTTTGCCGAAGGCATCAGTCGCCTTTGAAATACTGCTCAATATCTCATCATCAAGTGGTGCTGACGAATTCACCTTACTTCCGAGATATGCAAAGGATTTAACATACTTTAGAGACTGTCTATTCACTAAGATTTCTTAGGCGGTTCTACATATTCTGGTCTTGGAATATTCACACTACCTTGTTGCAACGGGGTGGGCATTGGTTGGTAGATAACTTCTGTCTTTTTAATACTAATCGTCTACCAAATGCTTTTGCGGCATTGGAAAACTTGTCAACTAATTCTTGTGCTTCTTCAAAGTAGGTGGACAAAAGTGCAGCATTGTCCGTATCCGTAAAAAGAAAATCCCGAACCATTTTGCTTCTTGTTAGCTTTGCATCTTTGATGATTAAAAATACCCCCGGTAGGTCTAAACTCAAAATGGACACCTTACGTGTAACCTTTAAAGGCATGCTCGAAAATGATTGAAAAGATGGCAAAGAGCACAGTTGCCATAACACAACCCTGTATTTTACCGGTTTTTACCTTGAATGAATCAGAACTTTCCGTCTGCTCTTACACGTCCCTCCATATTTTTGTGAAAGGATATTATTACATTTAACATTTTTTCAGGGATTCCAACTTTATTCAAAACCTTCCAAAGTGCGACTCTCTTGACAGAGGCAAAGGCCTTGGTTAGGTCGATAAAAACGACAAACAGATCCTGATTTTTGTCACGTGCCTTCTCTGCAACTTGGCGTAAACAGTAGATCACGTCGATGGTTCATCTTCCAGATCTAAAACCACACTGCGTCTCAGGATAAATTTCGTCTACTAGATGATTGATTATCCTGTTTAAAATGACCCTGGTTAGTACTTTTCCAGCCACAGAGAGGAGTGATATTCCACGGTAGTTATAACAATCAATGCGATTTCCTTTATTCTTGAAGAGATGGAGTATTGACTAGTTCTGAAATCCTGAAGTAGAGAACCGCGTTCCCATATCCTGATGAATAACTCCAAAAGTTTTTTCAAAATGTGTTCCCCCAAACTTAAATATTTCAGCCGGAATACCATCATCACCTGCAGATTTTCTCAGTAGCATTTGTTTTATAGCTGCGAGAACTTCAGAAAAATTAGGAATCACATGTAGTTCTGGTATTTGGATTCTTGCAGGCAAAGAACTCAAAACACCATCGTCAACATCAGAAGAATTCAGCACTCCTTCGAAATGGTACTTCCAGCGTTTAAGGATGTCATTCTCATCAGTCAACAAGGCTGTACCATCTGCCCCCATAACGGGTGAAGTTCCACATTGTTGTGGTCCTAAAAATTATTTCTGACCCTCATAAAATACCCTCGCATCTTTCCTATCAAAAGCAGTCTGGAAGCTCAGAGGCTTTTACAGACCACCAATCTTTTTTTCATTTTCCTCAATCAGTGCTGAACATCCCTCCTGACACTGAGATAAACCGACCTCTTTGCTGAAGAATTATTGTCTGATATCCAGGCTCTGTGCGAAGACTGCATCCAGTATAAAATAGCCTGAATTTCAATGTCATTTTCGTCGAACCAATCCTGATGCTTCCAAATTGAAAGTCCTAGTACTTCGCTTGAACATTCATAGATGGCATCTCGCAATTTCTTCCTGGACTCTTCAATATCATTGTTTATCACAATTTCGTTTAACTTCGAATCTAACTTAGAATATAATTCTTATTTCATTTCAGTGTTCAGTTCTTTCATATTCAATGGCTTTGGCATCTTAATTGTATGCCTTCTGCTCTTAGGTCGTAGTTTCAGTGATGTCAGGTCGTGATCCGATAGTTAACATGAATCATGAAATAAACGAGTCAAAAGAATATCTCTCCTGTGTCTTTTCCGGGTTATAACAAAGTCAATAAGATGCCAATGCTTGGACCTTGGTTGCATCCATGTGCTTTTACAACGTTTTGCCTGTTGAAACATAGTATTTGTAATGAAGAGCCCATGTTCATAACAAAATGGCAACAAGCGAAATGGTCACTATACACACACACGCACACACACACACACACACACATATATATATATATATAGATAGATAGATAGATAGATAGATAGATATGAATATAACTATATTCTCAGTTCCAAATTTTTATTTTACAAACAGTTCCTCCAGCATATATATATATATATATATATATATATATATATATATATATATATATATATATATATATATATATATATATATATATATATATATATATATATATATATATATGTAGTAATTTATAGAATATATATGGCGATTAAGCTGCACTGAATATTCTGCGTTTCATCCAACTATAGGATTCATCAGGCTTATGCGCGAATTCTGTGGTTGCTTCTTGTTTTTATATATGTTGAGGATTTCTAGTTGGCCAATCAGCTTTCTTGTGTCCACCGCGCCTTTCCTATCAGCCAATGGGCATGCATTTTATCAAACAAAGGATCTGTTTTAGAACGATGTTAGTGGTTTTAGGTGGCCGTTCTCCTTTCTTTATACATATAAATTTACCTATATGTACACAATAATGCACATATATATACGTATATACATATATATGTATATATGTATACATATATGTGTGTGATCGTTGATGTATATTCATGTTTATTTAATTTATTTATTTGTTTGCTTTCTATTGTTATCGCTTGGGTTATTACTGAGTCTACTTACGATCGAGTTAGGAATGTGTTTTATAATTGATGTAGGTGGTTGGACTTAGGGTTTACGTAAATTGGAGTAGCGTTATCTTTTAAGTATGGTTTATATGTGTTTTTCTAAGTTTAACGTGACGTCAGGGAAGTTTGTTATTTTTATGTTAGCTGATACGTCCGCTTTTAGGCCTAATTTTTTCATTTCTTTATGTATGATTTTCTTAAAGTTTTCTCACTTGACTTTGTTGGAGTGTTTTATTATAGCTAGTCCGTCATCTCTATATAGGCCGATATCCGTAGTATCGAATATGTTTGTGAGGGTATATAGAATGAATAATCCCACAAGATATGATGCCTCTGCAGAGTCTCTGGCACCCATCGCCAAATCGAACGAATTTTTCATTTTAGTTTTTATCCATTGGCTATTGTTATTTATTAGAACTGATTTTCTACATTTTTTAATGATGTTGATTTCTTCTGAGGACATATCAGTGTATGCCTCGGCAAATTCTATGGCAATGTTAAAAAAGTTCTTCGGATATCGAGGGATAAAAGTCTATGATGTCAAACGGTATGAACGTACATTTATCTTTGTTTTCTATATTTTTAAACCAGGTAATTGCTTCGGTAGTATTTGCCCACTGGTTTAGTTCTAGGTCCTGTTTGATTTGTTTGTTTACTGTAGAAAGTATAGTTTTGCTAATTCTACCTATTTTTGGTTTAGTTGGGTTTATCAGGCGGGTGCTGGGATTATTATTAAAGCCCCATTTGTGATCTTTAAGTAGAATGTATGCCTCTCTAGGTTTCAATTTGCCAACTTTATCGCTAATTTTTACTTTATCGGTAATTTGTTTACCTTCAGTATATATTATATCTATGTAGTCGCATTCGTTTGTGTCTAGTTTTTTGTATTTTTTTGTAATGTTTTCTGTTAATTGTTTGTTATATTCTTGCTTATCTATTTTGTAAAATTTTCTGGTTTTATCAGCTTTTACAAAGATTTTCACAAAATAAAACTCACCCTAGGATAGCGATACAAAATAGCTTTAAAACTTACAATAACAATAGAAAACAAATAAATAAATAAATTAAATAAACATGAATATGCATAAACGATCACACATATATGTATATATATATATGTGTGTGTGTGTGTGTGCACATGTGTGTGTGTACACATAGGTATATTCATATATATATATAAAAAGAGGGAAAAGATCTACCTTAAGCCACTAACCTAGTTCTAAAACAGATCCTTTGTTCGATAAAATGCATGCTCATTGGCTCATAGGAGGGGGCGCGGTGGATACTAGAAAGCTGATTGGCTAACCAGAAATCCTCAACATATATAAAAACAAGAAGCAACCACAAAATCCGCGCATAAGCCTGACGAATCCTACAGTGGATGAAACGCAGAATATTCAGTGTAGCTTAGTCGCCATATATATTTTATAAATTACTAACTAGCTCTACCTACGTATTGAGCACTTTTGAAGTAAATACTTAAAGTTTACGACTAAATCTATACTTTCGTATATTACATTTATGTGAGTAAATGAAGTAGTTAAACTTAGCTCCTAAAACAGTCGAGCACTCTCAAAACAATTTATTTCACCACATTAAAAATAGATATGGAAAGAGTTAACTTCGAAACATCGCTAAAAACATCCCCACACCCAGCAAGCATAGCTATATTATTAAATTAATCCAAAAAACAGATGAACTAATACGCCGAATGCGATGGCGAGCAAATTTCTTCCTTAAAAATTAAAACGTAAACAGAAAAGAATCCTATGGTTTTAAAACCCTTAAAAATGCGAAAACAGTAGACCTTATGATAAACTTTGAAAATGAACTTTTAAACGTAATTAAAAACCTAGAATTCCACAATCAACCTAAGAATTTTCAACGGAAACTACACAAAATCGTAAGAAACATAAACAACTCTAATAAAATCTTTGTAAAAGCAGATAAAACCAGAACCTTTTACAAAATAGATAAGCAAGAATATAACAAACAAATCACAGAAAACATTACAAAAAATTACAAAAAACTAGACACAAACGAATGCGACTACATAGATATAATAAATACTGAAGGTAAACAAATTACCGATAAAGTAAAAATTAGCGATAAAGTAGGCAAATTGAAACCTAGAGAGGCATACATTCTGCTTAAAGATCACAATTGGGACTTTAATAATAATCCCAGCACCCGCCTGATAAACCCAACTAAACCAGAAATAGGTAGAATTAGCAAAACTATACTTTCTACAGTAAACAAACAAATCAAACAGGACCTAGAACTAAACCAGTGGGCAAATACTACCGAAGCAATTACCTGGTTTAAAAATATAGAAAACAAAGAGAAATGTACGTTCATACAGTTTGGCATCATAGACTTTTATCCCTCGATATCCGAAGAACTTTTTTAACATTGCCATAGAATTTGCCGAGGCATACACTGATATGTCCTCAGAAGAAATCAACATCATTAAAAAATGTAGAAAATCAGTTCTAATAAATAACAATAACCAATGGATAAAAACTAAAATGAAAAATTCGTTCGATTTGGCGATGGGTGCCAGAGACTCTGCAGAGGCATCATATCTTGTGGGATTATTCATTCTATATACCCTCACAAAAATATTCGATACTACGGATATCGGCCTATATAGAGATGACGGACTAGCTCTAATAAAAAACTCCAACAAAGTCAAGTGAGAACACTTTAAGAAAATCATACACAAAGAATGAAAAAAATAGGCTTAAAAGCGGACGTATCAGCTAACATAAAAATAACAAACTTCCTGGACGTCACCTTAAACTTAGAAAAAACCACATATGAACCATACTTAAAAGATAACGCTACTCCAATTTACGTAAACCCTAAGTCGAACCACCCACCATCAATTATAAAACACATTCCTAACTCGATCGTAAGTAGACTCAGTAATAACTCAAGCGATGAAAATGCATTTACCAGGTCAACCAATATCTAAGAAACAGCCCTAAAAAATAGTGGATACAAAAACATCGATATCTAATATAACCAACAAAACACCAACAACTATAATAAAAGTAACAATAGAAGAAAAAGAACTATAATTTGGTATACGGCCCCATACAATCAAATGTTAAAAAACAAAACTTGGCAAGAAATTTCTAGATCTTATTCAACCAACCCCTTACACAATATCTTCAATTAAAAATACCTTGAAGTTATCTTACAGTTGTTGCGAAAATTTAGAGATGATAATTAAGGCACATAATAACAAAATACTAAATGAAAACAATGTACACAACAACAAAATAAACAATAAAAAAGTAGAAACCATGACAGAAATAAAACCAACACTAGCAGAAATAATAATAATAATAATCATAATAATAATAATAATAATAATAATAAAAACAAACCAACCCCGGACAAGAACAACCATACCATAAATAATAATAATAATAATAATAATAATAATAATAATAATAATAATAATAACGAACAAGATAAATGCAATTGTAGACACCTAACAATTTGCCTAGTCCAAAACAAATGCCTAACAAAAAGTGTAGTTTATCAAGCAACAATATTTGCGAAATTTTAAAACCCGATACTATGACAATAAAAGTACCTTCAAAAATAAAAAAAACACCGTATAAAAACAACACTAGCGAATAAATACTGGGAACTCAACGAAAGCGGACATTCGCCGGTAGTCGAATGGAAAATAATGAGACAAGCTACCACGTGCAGACACTTAGACGACCCATGTAAATTATGTCTCCATGAAGAATTGCTATCCTGTACTTTAAAGAACCTCAAAATCTATTAAACTGTAGACGAGAAATAGCAAACAATTGTGTTCACAAAATAAAACTCACCCTAGGATAGCGATAAAAAATAGCTTTAAAACTAACAATAACAATATAAAACAAACAAATAAATAAATTAAATAAACATGAATATACATAAACGATCACACATATATGTATATATATACATGTGCGTGTGTGTGTGCGCATGTGTTTGTGTACACATAGATATATTCATATATATATATATATATATATATATATATATAAAAAAGGGAAAAGATCTATCTTAAACCACTAGCCTAGTTCTAAAACAGATCATTTGTTCGATAAAATGCATGCTCATTGGCTGATAGGAGGGGGCGCGGCCGATACTAGAAAGCTGATTGGCTAACCAGAAATCCTCAACATATATAAAAACAAGAAGCAACCACAAAATTCGCGCATAAGCTTGAAGAATCCTACAGTGGATGAAACGCAGAATATTCAGTGTAGCTTAGTCGCCATATATATTTTATAAATTACTATATTTATATATATATATATATATATTTATATACATATATATATGTATATATATATTTATATATATATTTATATGTGTTCATGTATATATTTATATATATATTCATATATATTTATATATATATATATGCATGTATATATTTATATATACATATATTTATATATATATATTCATATATATTTATATATATTAAGATATATATATATTTATATATATTTATATATATTAATATATATTTAGATATATACATATATATTTATATATATATATTTATATATTTTTATATATATATATATATATGTTTATATATATATTTATATATATATTTAGATATATATATAAATAAATATATAAATATATATATATTTATATATATTTATATATGTTTATATATATTTTTATATAATAATATATATATATTTATATATATATATATATATATATATATTGATATATATATATATAACTACTTAATTTACTCACAAAAGATTAATATACGACAGTATAGAGTTATGCGTAAATTTTAAGTATTTACTTCAAAATGTTCGATACATAGATAGAGCTAGTTAGTAGTTTATGAAATATATTTGGCGATTAAGCTACACTGAATATTCCGCGTTTTATCCACTCTAGGACTCTTCAGGCTTATGCGCATAAGCCTGAGTAGTCGTAGATTGGAGGAAACGCGGAATATTCAGTATAGCTTAATCGCCATATATATTTTATAAATTACTATATATATATATATATTCATATATATATATATTATATATTTTTATATTTATATATTAATATATATAAATATATATAAATAAATATAGATATATATATATAAACATATGTATATATAAATATATATATATATATAAATATATATATAACTATAGTAATTTATGAAATATATATGGCGATTAAGCTACACTGCATATTCCGCCTTTTATTCACTCTAGGACTCTTTAGGCTTATGCACGCATTCTGTGGTTGTTTATCGTTTTTATATGGTCATCTTCTATTGAGATTTTAGTTAGCTAATCAGCTTTCTTGTATCCACCGCGTCCTTCCTATCAGCCAATGAGCATGCAGTTATTCGACAAAGGCCTATTTTACCTCTGGTTGACATGCTCCTTTGTGTGTTTTCTATTTAGTTTCTTGATCTTTTTTAAAACTAGGATAGTGTTTTTTAATGTGTGTTTATATATAAATAAATAAATAAATATATATATATATACATATATATGTGTGTACATACATATATGCACATATATATTCATATATATATATATGCATACATGTTTGTGTGATCGTTTATGTATATTCATATTTATTTAATTTATTTATTTGTTTATTTTCTATTGTTTTTGTTAGTTTTAAAACTATTTTGTATCGCTACCATAGAGTAAATTTTATCTTGTTAATACAGTTGTTTGCTATTTTTCTTCTACTGTGTAATAGATGTTTGGGGTTCTTCAAAGTACAAGGTAGCTAATTTTTCATGAAGACATAATCTACATGGGTCGTCTAGGTCCCTACACGAAACATGACCACTAACTCCTATTTAAGCAAAATAGAGGAATTTATTAGAGATAAATTCACCCTCAATTTCATCAAATGTTTCACCAAAATTTAAATTACTAGGCCGCTTGTGATTCAATATACTTCAGTTGGTATGGTACGTGAAAAAACAAACCATAGAAAAAAGTACAAAAAATTATTTCATATGGCATCATAAATAGAAGGTTCTGGTATAATTGTGTAAAGTTCTCTTTTACTATTTCCTGATTTGTTTAGAATACCATATATATATATATATATATATATATATATATATATATATATATATATATATATATATATTTATATATATATAAATGTATATACATATATATTATTTTAAAATATAATTATTCTCTGACACGTGTATTGTCATCAACGACTCGTTAAAATGGCTTATGCTAGCGAGATTAGATATCGATACCTCATGAACACAAGTTTACCACTCTACCATTAGGCTATTCGCACCACTGCTGAAATGTATAGCGTTTGTGTACATGTTATTTTTGTTTGTTTTTGCGATAGCTGTTTGATATAGATTTTACGAAATTGCATTTCTACCTGAATGCGAGTTGTAGATAATTGTCCCTTTGGCAGATTTGCTACTTGCAAATGTGGGGGGGGGCATGTGTATTATTTCTAAAATATAATTATTTACTGACACATGTTTCGTCGTCTACGACTAATCACAGTGGTTGTGTCTACCGAGACCCCGCTGACAGAAGTGTGTACCTCTTCCATTAGTGTATCTCGCACGATTGCTGGAATGTATCGCGTTTATTTAGACACTCTGGTATATGTAAAAAAAATATAGTTTTATAAATATATCCATATATACTGTATATATGGTATCAACATATATATATGTGTGTGTGCATATATGTATATATATATTGATACTTATGTATATGCATATATATATTGATACGCTAATATATAAGAGATATATGTGTGCATGTGATTGTGATTGTGTGTGCGTATATCATAACCAATATTATATGTATATAAATAAAGCAGCAAAATAATGTGTATTGAACATTAAAAATAAACACTTAAATAAACAGTATAGAGTATATTTACACAGAAGATGGTCTATTACCTATATAATAAAATGGCTGCAGATTATTCCCGTATTGGATGTTTAAAACAACAAACGCAACATATAGATATATTACGTCTAGGCTATGAGACACTATCTCATGTAACTTTCGAACACTATGTCAATCACATTAGGTCGTAATAATAAAATGCTACATTGCATCCTAGGAGCAACGCCAGCATAATCGCAACATCTTAAATGAAAGAGTTCCTATATTCCCCCCTCAATAGTTAGCCCTTCCATCGCCATCAGTAAACACCGGAGGGATATCTACACTTTCCTCATATATTGTCAGTTGACCGATCGTAACTGGTCGATAGACACATAGACATAACATAATATTTCTAATTTCTGATTCAGAAAAAAAGTACAGCTCCTTTGGTAAATAATGTTCATACTGATTGGCTGTGATGTGGCATTCGTAGACAAACACATTAAAATGTTTACAAAATGCCGTCGCTCTTTACAGTAAACATTAGTCCTAAAACACAAATAAAAAGATAAACTTTCATAAACAGACAATAAAATAAAATATTATATTAGTAACCTACAATAGAGGAATTAACGTGTATAAGTGAAAATATATACACTTAAAGTTGTCTACGTTTTTGCTTGCACGTGCAGAACAATCTCATATAATGTAAACACTGCAATGATTTGGAAATAAAAATATGCGCAAAATTCTTACACGCCAATAAAACAGTTCCGGAAAAAAATTACGTACAGCGTTATTTATTTTTCGGTGTAGGACACTTACACTGCATATTTTATTTTGCTTTTCTTTGCTTTTTTGACATTTACTATAGTCATAGACGATTTACATAATTTTTGTTTTATTTTTCACAGATTCCATACGCTTAAAATTTATCGTAAAGTTAATTGACTACTTATTAAAAGACTTATTTTTTTTTATATATTTTTGATTTAACTAATTGTTATCTCTGTGGAGTACTTTGTTTCATTTTATTTCTCGAAATGATCATCGCGACTGCAAACACGTTAACCATTTTTTTTAAAGAGAATGGATAAATTTATACATTAGGTTCACCTCCAAAAATATCTTTAAAATGACAACTTATATAGGTTTTAAACTATGATAAGGAAAATCTCATACAGATTTCGCAGAGACAATTACATTTCGTGGTATAACAACCTGTGTTATGTACTGTATTAAACTGGGCGTCAGGTTTATCCGCACGCGCGATAAACAAATCGACTTATCTCCTACCAACACTACCGCCATCAATTTTTTAATAGTATTTTACGGATGATTATTCTGAAAATGCATACTACGATTAAATTTCAATTATTAAATTTCATACATTTCTTTGGGAAACTTAGCATGGCACGGGACAATATATAAGTTTTAGCTTACTCGGGATAATGTTAATTTGTTGCGTTTTTTTCTTCTTAATTTTTTAGGTGATGCGTAAATATTGCCTGAAATATCTGTCTATCCTTACTTTAATTATGTTAGATTTGTTTTTAAATTATTTCCTATTTCCTCTTTAGATAATTTTCTTTTCTCTTAACAACTTTCTTTTATATTAATCTAGCCTGGGTGCCTGTCGTAGGCCCGATGTTTGCAGGTGTGTGTTTAGCAAAATGAAAGAAACACGGTAGTAGGCTGGCAGACTCCAACCCGTACCGCGAAGTAGGAAACGAACATGAGAAAAAGAGACCTTTGTCGAAAATATCTTCGGAAAATGCAACCCCTCCTTGTAGGAAACTGGCGAATAAGTGAGGAGCAGTGAACTCAATGTTGGGATTTATACATAGTCATGTCTTCAGAATTAAGAGTAGCTGGAAAACATGTAAATTGCTACAATGCACGTGCCTCCAATTCAGTTGGCATAATATTAGTTATTGCAGGGATATTGTTATTATTTTGCTGACACTAAAGATATTGTCTTACATCATATAAGAAAAAAAATAACCTATGACAGAAACAAACAGGTCTTACGATATCCTCTAGTATGTCCTTAATACTCGAGGAAGGTCAAAATAAATATACTTTTCATATAATGCAGATATTCTCTGGCAATTATCAGCTCTGACTCACCAAAAAGAATCTGCAAATTATTTGTATGCAACGGGAGCATGTTAAGAGAAACTCTAGCTAATTATCTGCTACATTAAAGGGGGGTTTGCCTACAATGTCTGCTAAAGTGAACTGATGATTTTTTACATGAGACAAAAGTCAAGGAGAGACTTATGTTTATCTATAGCCAATTCCAGTATCAATAATATCGATAAATTAATGATCTCTATTCTAATTTTACTGGGAGGCCAACATTATGTGCAGGAACGGACAGAGAACGCCATGTCTTATGTAAGGGAGTATGGCTTACCAGACTTATTTACGATACAATCCCAACTAGAAAGAAATCAATTGTTTTTTCTTTGCAGGGCAGGAACTACATCCTAGACAGAAATTGATTGCAAGAGATTTTCGTCATACATTGATTTGTATAATAATAGCATAATAGTCACACCCAATGTTATGTACCCCATCTAATGACAAAAAAGGGATGAGCGTTATGCTTATATCTTATTGTGGCTTTTGATAAGATAAGACCTAATGATATTGAAAACATCATCGGTGTTGAGCACCTTCATTTTAAAGATGCCCGTGTTCATTTTCAGATTTTTAAGACCATAACGGTCCGTTGTCTATGCTGTCTCTTTCAGTCAATATTTCCTTGCATATTGTTTGGGAAATGTACAAAAGGTTATCCAAAGTAGTTTATCTCAGATACTGAGACAGATTTTAATGAAAACCTCAACTATCGAAGACGACAACCGCTGATTGTGGTTTCCAGATAAACATCATAATTTAGAATTTCAAATAAACAAAGTATGAATTTTACTATATTCCTCGATGTTAGAGCACATAATTTTGTTTAATTTAGCAAAAGTTTGATAGCAATTAATTATGTATGCATGTATATTAACAAAAAGCATGGCTAATAAGAACGATGAAATACAATGTTACATAAACGCCAGGTATATAAGCAACAATTTAGGCAGTTTAAAGGGTATTGAGCTTTCCGGTTTATGAAAGATACCTTCTCTAATCCATTCGGTGTACACTTTGTAAATGGACAACGAAATTATTGAAATCCTGCAATTCACTGAATGTTGCACAAAAACTTGCTGCTCCCAGTTAGATTCCACATTCATAAAGCAACCCAACATTGTGGGAATTTTGATTAATATTCCAAAAACATTTTAGTCATCAGGTTACCAATTGAAATTAACCTCTGATCACATGGTAATTTGTGCAGTTGTGTATATCTATCAGTATTGTTGCACCAATAGACATTGCGTATGGAAAGAGGGTTATTGGAGAAAGATGCTAAAGACTGATCATAAATGAAATGTGCCCTCATATTAACATTATCATTGAACTTTTTACTTTAGCCTTAAGACATGCATTCAGCTCATCTGCTTTGCTACTTCCGGGAATAAAGATAAATCATATATCAAAAGAGTTCTATTTTCTTTCAAGTTCTAAAATTACAACTTAATTCCTAGAATGTCCTCGATGAAACATATACATTCATTCCAAATTACAAGTAACTAGACATACGAATCCATAGGGATGTTGCAAGCAAACCCGTGTTCAGGTTTCTTATTCAAGTCTTTAAAATACTTGAACGGTGAGTGTGCATATGTACCCTACCTAGATGTGTTGCTGCTATACCTTAAAATAACTAGCAACTATAGAAGAAATAGGTAGATGCCGGGCGATCACGTGGACCGATATATACAAGAGACTATCATAAAAAGGGCATTGGAATATAAGCACACATACTTTAAAAGGGGGAGGCGCATTGACACTTCATATAGCAGCAAGACAAATTATACAAATAAGGGAGACAAGACATATCAAAAGGTGATTTAACAATTTTCAGATATGCAATAAGATATAAAATAATATACCATATTTTAAAATTAGAAGGACTAGAAAAAATATACTTGTAAAATGGATTTGGGCTATTGGCAAGAAATAAAATGTAATTATATGTGGGATGTGGAAAAAAGATGCTGTTATATAATTTATGATGTATTTAATCAACTTTATAATAATTTATGGGAACATAATATTCAAATATATCAAATAAAATCTAACAATGCTCGGTAGTTAAGCTAGTAATATAATGTAGGTAATTTAGTTACAAATTTAGAGACCTTATTAAGTTTGGTTTTTACAAAGCTGAACTTTTCAGATCTTGTTTTGCATGAGTGAGAATAAAACCAAGCTTACAACAAGCCAATCACATAATGTTGTAAGAATTAATAAAACAAATAAACGCATCAACAATGAATTCTTGATTTTATAGCTCATATTTATTTCATATAAAATATCATGTTTAACTTAAGAGTGGAATACACTAGCTGGTCTCATATTAATATCTCTATTAGTAACTTTCAATCAACTATGGTTGATACGCTACCTACAAAAATGTTATACCAAACACTTTCCATTCGTCTGTCTTGCTTTGAGAAATAATTACACGCTTCGTCACTCAGAAACATATATATTAACTATAAGAATTACTCGTCGAGTAAGACATCTATATACCTAGATCCTGGTATGAATTTTTGCATGATTTAGATAAATCGAACAATTAGTCTCATCTTTAGTGTTATCTACACAATGTTCCAGTCGGTGTAACCTTCGACTCTCTTCATGTGTAAGAGTCACCATTTTTTCACATGAATTTGTTTACCTCGGCAGTCTAAGTTTAAATAATTGTATACGTTTACATAAAATATAAACACCATTAACTTATAAATAAACGCTAGGTGACTTATTTCTAACCTATACTATAAATGTGAAATTAAATCCATAAACAAGTGTTATCTCTTATGTAACATTTTCGGAAAGAAGAGGGTGATTGTTTTGATGTGTTAAATCGTATGCATTTCTCGTATTATCAAGTGTTAGTTTTAATGAAGCAAATGCAAGTTATAAATATGACTGATGAAAAGAGGGAGTTAAGAAAGAAAAATAAATGGAAACACAGAAAATGAAAAATATATTAGATTATATTGAACTGCATCAATAGAATTTTATATAAACATAATGTAATAGAAGTGGAGGAATATCAGGAAATGATGAAAAACTATTTTATTTTATATAAGGTAAACATAGAAAATAAAATGGATCAGAAATGAAATATTAAGTAAACCGTATAATGCTTATAAATAACTTCATAAGAATCTGAGAATATCACAATGGTAGATGAAAAAAGATAAAAATTAGATCATATTAATATTACTTGGAACGAAGTTTATTGAGATATATAAATATGTATACAGAATGATATTAGCAAGATATATAGTAATATACAATTTTAAATCTAACATTTACACATTGTCATGTAAAAATGCAGTGTGGCAATGAAGCAATTCCAAGAAAGCGTTTCATTATTTTTTATTATCATTATTAATGTGGAACGACATATTAAAGCTTATAAAATCTGATTACTACAATGATTCTTCTATGGTCAAGATCAAAGTGTAGTATCTGTTCTTCAGATGCTGCACTTCATTTTCTTGTTCTCTTTCGGTGGAGGAGAAATCCTTCACGACTGAGACAATTTTTATTTTTATACCTTTTCTCCACGTTAAAAAACGACCCCGGTGTCTAACTCTGTCCCGTGGGGAGGCATAGTAAATAGGTACAATGATTCTTCTATGATGTGGTAAACCGATGACCAGCATCGCTCTAAAAATAACCAATATTCCCATCTTTCAAAGCTGTAGTTATTGCTAACAGATGAGTTTGCATTTTTATTCTGTATATTTTTATATAATTTTTTCCTGTGAGTTTTATACACACTACATGAATAGGCGAGTATGACGTTATCAGTGACGTCATGACATACGTATACATTTCTAAAGAATAGAATGCCGGATGCATCTCAATGCATATCGCATCACTGAATAACTGTAGTTCAATAGTCACTTTGTTAATCATCGGACACTACTTCCTAAATCATATTGTCACAACACTATTCTTGACAGATGGATCTGTGTCATCTGCAAGTGCAGCATTGCGTATTACAACCAGCAAAACAGTTTCAGTGAATTATTTTCAGAAGGGTTTATGACGCAGTAAAAATTTCACTTAGGAATAGACTGTTCTGCAATTCCCTCGCAGTAGTGTCAATTGCATCACTATTATCTATTCCAAACAATCAATTGGGGCTAAGCGCAGGGTCTATTGTGTTGTTCTTAGTAATGCCCACTTTCACACTAGATGGCAGGATCTTGGCATCGGAGACAGCTTGTACTAAATGCGAAACAGCGTCTGACCTTCAATTGTTTTCACTTTTTGTGTAGCAGTGGTAAATAAGTAATCGTCATAGAGACCATTTAAAGCATGGAAATAGTGATTATTTTCACGCGATGGCTATGGTCCTTTCGTGACGTAATTGTTGGGGCGTTTGTTGGGTATCAGATCCTGGTCAAATGTTAACAGGTTGTTCAATTTTCAGTATGTTTTATTGTATTTAGTAGTTTTTTCTCAGATGTAATTTAGATATGTGGGCCTCGTATCAGTAGGCAGGGACAGATACGCGAATAAGCAGAAGAGAGAGAGAGAGAGAAGGGGGGCGGGCCCCAAACGTTTCATATTCTCTCCTGACGAAACAATATTATCTGGATGGCACTATGAAATACACCCGTAACAAACATGATTATGTACAAGTCTACGAGTGAACAAACTAAGACATAACATAGGATATCCCAGGAAAAAAACGTTAAAAGCCATTCTATAAAAGTCTGGGGGAAAATCTAAGAAGCGGAAGGTCGTGAAACGACTTGATTTCTCCCTTGACAACGACATAAACTGTAGTCCGAAATGGGTTACTTCACAAGTTAAAACAAATGAATATTCAAGCCTAAAATGTAACTTTCACACACTGTATGTTCTGTAGTTCGCTTGATTCATGGCGAGTTTCTGCTACTGTTCTCGTAGTAATTTGTACCATCTAGAGATATGACCTGTCTGTTTACTTTCGGGAATAGACTAAATGGGGACTGGGAATAGATAAGCGACACCTGGATAAAACAGGAGTCGGGCGAAAACACTAAATGAACTCATCGGGCCTGCAACCCAAAGTTCGTATAACATAAGTTACAGATACAAATAAACAAAAATGACCTAAGATCCACTGAAAGAGAGGGAGAATGATCGATAAAACAGAAACGACCTAATATGTTTCAGACATGCAAACGGATTATGATTAAAGAATACGGAATCCCCATGAATCTGTGGACGAGAATTCATCTCCCAAAAATGAAGTTCACCCTACTAAAATGGGATGTGCCAGTCATTCAGTGACGCATATGAAGCGCTCTGTTATATCAGATAAGACGCCACAACACAAAGGCTAGGAAACAACCAACAGCGCCGAGAATACCCAAGCAATTAGGTTAGTGGCTTAGTTGAAACCCCCAAAAGTCAAATTTCCAACCCGAGGGAATTCGAAAATATAGTGCGCGTTTGATCATACAATAAGCAATGCATTACATAAAGAACTGGACAGAAAGAAGTATGATCAACGATTAGAAGAATGCATTCATGATATATACTGTATTTGCATTGCATTGTCTAGTGGGAAAGCGAAGTCAGTTAAAGTGGCAGTCAAGAAAAACAGACTTTAGTGGGGTATTGCAAACCTTAGAAATAAGAAATGGCATGTGAAACGACAATTTCCCGGTTCAAATCCTTAAGAAAACTGAGTTTATTAAAGATTTGAAAAGACACCAAAGATAAAAAAAAAGATCTTTTAGCAAGGCGGAATGTGTCAATAAAAAAAACTGAAGCGGAGGAAAGGCGCGAACGGTACATTCAAGAACTATATAAATATGCCCGAACTCTATTTGAACAATAAAAATCCGATATACTAAAAAATGAACAACATGTCTTAAAACCCTATCTAAAACACACATACTCGGACCAGAAACGACATACCCGCTGCAAAAAATAGTAGATTGCTATGGGCAGAAATACCTCAAAGTTCTGCATGAACAGAAAAACGTACGAAGATGTAAAACGTTTTGTAAACAACGCCAAAAATAAGGGCTTAATTTGATATATATAAAATTGAGGCTTGTATGGGAAAATCTTTATATAATTAACCAGTTGATGAAATCAGATAGAGGCGTACACACACAAGTCCAAAACTCAGAAACCTGACATTAATTTAGCCAATATTCTTTCTTAACGTAGTAGGAACATTATCTCTTCTGGCGCATCCCATCTATGAGGGAATACACAAGATGGTTGCATCGTATGTCGATTGGTTTTATATGCTTTTTACAAGAAATGACTAGACACCAAACTTGATGAGACACGACGTGGAAATTACAATGGGATGTACAATATCACCTACCCTTTTTGTTTTAGTAGTACAAATAATTACCAAAGCGGCAGTAAACAATGCAAGCTCTACTACATTTAGTGGAGAATGCGCAATGATGCAATTAAAGGCTTTCATGGACAATACCACGATCATCACATCAAAAGAATTTACTAACCATTATGGGTGAAATGATGGTTTGGTCCAAAATGACTTTTAAGCCTGAAATATACAGACGTCTCTCCCCCAGAAAGGGAAAACTGCATCAAGAAATTTTATTTTTAAATGGGTGGTCAGAAAGTACTTACTGTCTGAGGAGAATCGATAAAAAGCTTGGGAAGATGGTACGATAACACATTGAAATATTTCTAACAGGTTAAAGTGAAAATCAAAACCGTCGCTGAAAATCTAAAGACGATGGGTCATGTTCATTGCGAGGTAAACACAGGGAATAGTGCCTTCAACACATGATAATCCCAATTATGTCATAGTCTTTTCTGATATATGAAGTAACTATGAATACAGTCAAGACAAGTGAAGCAAAAATCAGTAGATATATAGGAAAGTGGGGAGGTTTGCCTCCATGACTATAAAACCTAGCCCTATATAACTAACAATGTTAACTCAACTTACCGCTAAAGTTTATTGCAGAGTAGTTAAAGTTGAAAAAATCAGATTCAAGATGGTGTTGAAATTTGAAATGCCCAAGTTTTAAAGACCGTATAACTCTCTTCAGACTGGGAGAAAATTTAAAGTCAAGGACGCTATAAAATAGGCGAAAGAAAACCTAGCTTTCATAAAAATAATTGAGTCCACCCCGAACGCCGTTCCACAATCACAGTCGAGAAAATAGACAAACTGGGAAGAAGCTATGCTAAGATCAATTATGTGAAATGACATTTCGCATATGTCGCCGCTGAGATTAAATTTATAAGACGCACAATTTACAACGTTCTTACATCAATGACTAACCTTATCAAAAGAAGGAATGGGAATGATTCGACCTGCCCTTAATGCAAAGAAAAACACAGTCTTTGGAACATGTTCGTAGTTCCCGCAGAGTGTCCCTTGTATCCGATATACATGGCGCCACAGTGCGGAGCTGGAGGAACTGACCACAACAATAAGTAGCCACATGAATGCCAAAGTAGCTAACATAAGCCACACATGTTTTTGATGAGGGAGAATAAATGTGGATCGGATAAAAACGTATAACTGATCCATTACTGATACATAGATTGACTATTCTTGGAATCGATGATGATTGGATAGTCGCCGCAGATCTCCCTATCTGAATAAGAAATTACAAAAAATCTTATAAGAGAAAATGGCCAATGGCCAGACATGTTCTCCCTCAATAACCGGGAAAATATTTATCTTGATTAAATTGAGAGTACCTTATGAATCCGGATAGAAAAACATCATAAATACAAGATAGAAGAACTAAAAAAAGAGCTGGCCCGTGAATGTTATTTTACAATCGTTAGAACTGTTGATATTGGAGCAAGAGATTTTTTTGCAGGCTCCTTATATAAAATTTAAAGCCATCTTGGAGTTAGATCTCCACAATAAGAGCAGCAAGTAAACGCCACATATCGTTAACAAAATAATGCGCCTTGTGGATCTGGCTAAAAAGAAATACCGCAGGATATGGTAGCCAATGTGCACAGTGCAGTTATGTTCGTGATTAGATTCATTTATTTTTGTTTAATGATATATTATTTTATTTATGTTTTAAATTTATTTTTACTTTTTTAATTTTTACTATTTATTTATTTTCATTTAACTTAATTTTTCTTTTCTTTTTTTTTCGATATGAGCGCGCCTTAACGAAGATATTAGCCGCAGCTTTTGGACATTTAAACGGTGCACTCAGAGGTGTCGCTCGTAGCAGGAAACGCTAAGTTAGTAAGCAGTTTTTTTATGGTATTGAGCAGTTCATTCAAACTCAATTTAGATCAGAAAACCTGTAATAATTCTAAACCCAACTTGTAATTAAAGGTCGAAAAGGAGTTGAATCCAGTAAACGCCTCACAAATATATACGCAATATAGCTCTGGGCAAATAAGAATACTGCATGAGATGGTGGCAATTGTATACAGTATAGTTATCTGTGTGACTTGTTTTGTTCATTTATTTAATGATTTTATTAATGCCTGTATTTAATATTATTTCTTTTTTTCAGTTTTCAATATATATTTTAATTATACGTATATATTTTAAATGTTATTCGTATTCTTATACTAGGTCTTTTCTTCTTTTCTTCTTCTTCTTATTATTATTACTTCTTTGTCGATATTCGTACTTTAACCAATATATTAGACGCAGTCTTTGAAGATGTAACTCACACGCGCAAAGCCGTTGCTCGTAAAAAGAAAGGCTTAATTATAACACGTTATTTTTTCTATTGTATTGAGAAGTTTATTCAAATGCAATTCAGATAATTGCGTCTTGCATTAGTGAGAAAGCCCGATACGCGACCATACCGAAGAGTTAAAGGCCCCCGAAACGGTGCGTATTCTCTCCTGACGACTCGATATTTTCTGGAGGGCACTATGAAACACACCCGCATAGAAAAACTGAAGATACAAGTCTACAAGTGAATAAACCTAGAATTGAAATTAAATACTCCAAGAAAAGCATTCCATACAAGTCCACGGAAAAAAATCTAAAATGAGAAAATTCGTGAAACGAACAGTTTTCTCTCCTGGCAACCGACATTCATTGTAATCCGGAAGCATTATATCTGTTATTGCTCGCTTGCTTCATAGCGAGTTTCCGCTACTGTTCCCGTAATAATTTTTATCTTCCTTGCACATATAATAGATTAAAAAATCATAAACGCTTTCTTTGTAATTGTTCAAGGTAAAGGTTTCTGTCGCATTTTGAGTGAACTAACAGACATACATCGCGCGACGTCTTGCAATACATAGATTAATTGTAAGTGCATGATTTCCGTTTTTTTCTCTACATGTACAAACCGTGTATAAAGCATTTCAAAAATGTTCGCTGTGTGAAACCTTTTACCATGATTAAGTAAAAAAAAAAAAAAAAAAAACATGCAGCTATCCACGTGTGAGTGCAGCTTTGTTTTTTTTTATTTAGCAGGGATGTTTTGCTAGTTTTATAAGATACTAGTATACCCGTTGAGCTTGGGTAAGTATATGTTCTATGTATCTATAGAATAGTGAGTCTACAGAATTAATGCAAAATATCGCAAATGAGTATACAGTCTTAATGCATAAACGCGCAAAATGTAATGCACGCGCACGTAAAAACAAATATGGCGACCAGTTTAAACAATACCGCATGCATTGTAGGATAAAGATGGTAACATGATTGCCCTTAAATTAAATAAATTCCTTTATAAGAGAGGTTAAAAAATTAGAAAAGACAAAGTGAAAAAATACTCCCCCGCCATTAAACTTGAAAAAATTTTTTAACGATTACATGTCTCGTTTACTGCTACGTAACCAAGAAATAAATGTTTATTCACCGTTTAATTTTAACCGAAATGTTACTTTTTTTTCTTTTATAGTATCTTCGGAACTTTTGAACCGAACTAGAACAAAAGTACATTTTTAATTGTTGTTAGGAGTTAAACTACGCTGTCTTAGGTTAAAAACAATACTAAATATTCTTTTAATATGTAAAGTTATTTTTGTTTGGATTTTACATTAGACATTTTTTGTTGTTTTATATAAAATAATAGTTTCGGGACGCTTAAAACGTATTTTTTTTCATATATCTGTGTTGTGTGTGTGTGTGTGTTTTATATCAGAAGTGTTTAAAAATATAAAAATAAAATACAGAAATGAACTATTTGTACAAGTCCGATGAAAAACTTCAATCGTTAAATCATGAAGAAATATTTTGGTATTTTATTATTGTAAATCTAAAAAAGTAAAAAAAAAAAAAACTTAGGCGGAGCGATGCTATTTATTTGTAACGAAAACCAGTTTTTAAAAACTTATTTTCGGGTTTATTTATATGTTTAGGTTACGAGTGTGGAAACAGAACATGCATGACTCTATTTTAAAATATGAAAGACGACGATTCCTTTCAATTGCCGATTTAAAAAAAAAACATTTATGGCTGTGTTCTTATTTATTTGCGAATAAGATTCGTAAAGCCAGATAGACGGTTTCAACTCTTACACAAGACTGTTAGAAATAGATACATCATAAATGCGTGTTTACTTAAAATCGAATACTGCTGTGCGATTTTATTGCGAAATACAAACATGGGTTACAGTTTATGTGTACTGTGTTTTACTTCATGGTTTCAATATGGGCAATGACGTGTGGATCTCGTATTATCCGTTACTTAAACTACATACAGTTTTTTTTTATCGATATGTTACCATTATTGCTGATATGTATTAAAAAAGGATACAGAAGTAATAAAAGAAAAAATATAGACAAGGAAAATGGGGAAGATGCAAGGAAAGGAAGTAAGAAAAATGAAAGAAGATGAAGATTCGGAGACAAGTAGAAGTTATTATTTGCATGAAAAGCAGTAACTTTAAGGCTCCTCTAAAAACACTTTCTTTTTTTTTTTACAAATACGCATTGCATTCAAGGGAGATAATATAAAATAGTTCGTTCCATTTTTTCAAAGTTGAACCCTTTTATAATACCTGCTTTTTGCACATTTAAATAACCTAACATTCTCCCTTCCCGACTCATTTTTTCCTATTTCTTCTTTTTTCCTTCCGCTTTTCTTTTCTTTTCTTCCTGCTTCCCTATTCCTTTTTTACACCAGTTCCTATGATAATATTTCAAAACCTCTAATATACTACATCTATAAATATAAAAGCGAAAATGTATTTATGTATGTATGTGTGTTCGCTTTTTATGTATGTCTATAAAAGGCGTCTTTCGGAGAAGTGGTCGCTCGGTTCACAACTTTTTAAAACTTTTTATATCACATATAAATCGTAATATCTCACAGGTGACAACGAAGATCGCCTGTCTATTTAATTTACTCGATTTCGGGAAGATAAATATTCAACATTTGTCGCTAGATGCATGTGGGTTAGTCCTTTTCCTATACCATCTTTGGAAAAATAAAAATCCCGCAGCCAAACTAGATCTCATTAACTCATTAAAGCGGGCACCTGCCAAATCCAAGTAATTAAATAAATTCAATTAAATAAAATTCAAACGTGTTTCCGTTAACATCTTGCGGTGGGGCAGTGGTTAACGTAGCACGTTTTGTTTTCACATTTTAATTTACAACTTTGCCTCAAGGATTCTAGTTCGATCCTCATACTTACTTTTTTTTTAATTACCCCCTTATACCTCCAAACACCCGGGCAACGCCGGGTACCTCTTGCTAGTATTGTTATAAAAACCAAAAAAAATAGGGTGTACATAATATACACTCGCGATTGCCTATAATAAGGCCAGCAACCTCTAAACTCTGTGAATGTTATATTTCTAAGAACTTACAATACGTTAATAGATGTAATTAAAAAATTAATAAAAAATAATGGTAGAAATAATACGGCCTAGGATTCCCTGATTATAAAATCATCTTTATGATTCCTGGAAAAGTATGCTCAACTCGCTAAAAAAAATAACGAAAATTACTAAGAGTCTAGAACTTACCCATCCTTTGTTTTCTGCCAAAATATTGTAAACTTAACATGTGACGAATGTCGAAAGAACATCGATCTACACATTGTGCAGATCGCAATCAAGCCGAGAAAAATGTGTCGCCTTATTCCAAATAATTCACACATTCGTATCGCATCTCTAAAATTCGGAACTGTGAGGAAATGTGTTTTATGAACGGTATAAATATTAATCCAAAGAGAAACATTTTCCTATAAGTTTTAACAAAGAACTGTTAATATGAATCATATCTGACCATGAAAGTTTAATCTGAAAATCGGAATTTTAATCGGATAAATATTAATTTTTTGTCGTCATGAATCAAAGAAAAGATATGATTATTTGGACACTAATCGAAATATATTTCAAAATAGATTTTGCGTGAATAGAATGGAATTAAGGTGTAATCTGAGATTTGTCGATTAATGGAGGAGATTGGAAAACTATTTTCGTTGATATTGAGAAAACAGAGTGATGAATGATTTGAAAAATGACATGAGCAAATAATATGGGAACGTAAATACAGCGAGTATATAACGTATTAAATTCTGCATAAATATTGGTATTATAATAATGATGATAAATCTAAATATAATTTTTTTTTTTAAATAATATAATGTTTGCTACAAGTAGCACAAACTCGCAATGAAGCGAGTGACCAATGGAAGATAATGTTTTGTGAAGGAAACAGCATATGTAGCAAACATGTATATCATCAAGTTTATTAGATGTTTTCACTATACACACGTGTATTTATGTATATCACACTTAAGTGCGCAACCCCCCATATATATATATATATATATATATATATATATATATATATATATATATATATATATAATGATTCCTTGGGTATTACTTGTGCGAATGGAATTTTAATTAACTTTTTTTTGGATTTACATTTTATTATTTTACCGTCATTGGATAATTTTCCTTTCACCAGACTATCCATTCATGACTTATATACCATACGTTACGACCATGTAATCCCTGCAGCCACCTACCTTGAAAATGCTGCTGTGAAAACTGACATAGTTATATGGAATAAGACAGAGAGAGTTGCAACCTTGATTAAAGTGAGTGTTCCTAATGATGGCGGTCTTAACAGAGCTGAAAGAGAGAAACAGACCAAATACCAAGGTCTCATGTATGATATGAAAACAAACTGAAACCTAAAGGGGGCATCGATCATACCAGTTATCATAAGTGCCACAGGACTTATGAAGAAGAACCTGAAGTCCTACCTAACTAATATTCCTGGTGAACCAAGTGCAAAAGAGATTCAGACAATTGCACTTACGGGAACAGCGAGGATACTAAAAAGAGCTCTCGGTTGGTTTCAATAAAAAAGCGGGGCAATTTTGGCAGCAAGTTTGGCTGCCCCATTACAATCTTCAAAGGAAGAAAAATGAAAAAATAAAAAAGTGAAATCACATTTTTCTTCACCATATTCTCTCTGCTTCATTTTTTGTTTTCAAGTAAGATCTTTGACTTACTTGCAGTTTCATCAAATTCTTTTGTATGCAAAATCCGATTCCGCATTTTAATAATTCCTATCATCTTATGAAAAGGAAAGTATTTCTTCGAAACTCCGCGGATTAAGGACTATTCACTTAATAAGTGTTCCTTTTCAGATTAAATATGTTTTTTTTACTCTTTTTCAAAGTGTTTTTAACATGTTTTATTAACTACTTGCTCTTATATATATATATATATATATATATATATATATATATATATATATATACGAGGAGAATAATCTAAATAGTATTCCAACGAAAGAGAAAAATAAAAAAGGAACAAACGAAGTTTTGTAATTGTCTGTATTTTTGAGATGAGGTGTTTTCATTGATTGAGATTGTCGGACTGACTTCCTCATCTTGGTTGTTATGGTCACAACGTTTCGGCCGTTTTCCCCTCCGGCCTTCATCAAGTGTTTTGTATCGAACTGGGGAACCGTTTGTTAGGAGTCTCGAACCCAACCCTTTATTATTATTACGGGGGTACCGTGTTCGGACTCCCGCTAGGCATTGGGACGTAGTTGTTGATTCTCTGTTTTGAATATTACTTTTCACTGCCTTTATTCAGGATTGAACTCAGCAGCTTTGGGTAAGTGTAAACTTTGATACACCTTCTAGGACCACTCGGCCATATGTCACTAGGACAATTCTTAGTTGGTTTTTGTTAATGTTTAACCTATGTTGTTATTCAAGATTTTCTCTCTCTATCAGAGGTGTCCAAATTGCATTCAGCTCTATGCTTGGTTTCCTCAGTAGGCTGTTATGTCCGAGCATGTGAGCTGTTTCTTTAAGTTTTCTCAATTTCCTGTGGGTCTCTCTGTTTATTATTTTACTTTATCCCATAGGGGACGATGGCCCTCCATTCTCCATCCAGACATGGTTGGCTATACCCGAGTCTTTCGTACCCCCTTTAGTTACCGCTTTTCTGTGTTCTCCCACCCTTACTTTAAGGGGGCGGCATGTTTCACCCTTGTAAACCTTTCTGCAAAGACATAGGGTGGAGTATATGCAGTTATTGGTCATGTTCTCCTCCATACGGGGCTTCACTTGTACCAGGTGTCGTCTGAGTGTTGACTCGCTCTTGAATACCGTCCTGATGTTGTAGGGAGCGCATATTCTCTAAACCTTTTCGGAGATGCCTCGTATGTATGGTAGGCATACCCTTGGACGTTTTTGGGTTTCATTCTCCTCTCTTATACTATTAACATGGCTGGTGGATATTATGCTATCGGGGTAGTTGTTACGACGGAGAATATTCTTCAAACTGTCCATTTCTTGGTGGTATGTAATTGTGTCGCTACTTATTGTCTCTGCTCGCTGTTGTAAGCAGCATGCGATTCCTTGTTTGATACTGTATTGGTAATGGGAGTTGAAGTTAAGGTGTTGTCCGGTGAAGTTAGGCTTGCGATATACGGATGTCTTAAACCCATGCTCTGTGCGTGATATGAGTATATCAAGGAAGGCCGGTATATCATCTTTTTCTTTCTCTATTGTGAACTGTATAGATGGTCTTATTGAGTTAACATGGTCTAGCCGGGCTTGGATGTCTTCCTGATGGGGCCAGAGTATGAAGGCGCCATCAACGTATCTTAGCCACATGGTTGGCTTTAATTGAGCTGAACCTACGGCCATGTCTTCGAAGTATTCCATGTATATGTTCACCATCACTGGTGATAATGTCGAGCCCATAGCTAGCCCCTCCTCCTGTCGATATAAGTCAATACCCATTCAGAAGTAGGTTATTTCTATGCAGAATGTCATCATTTCCTTTAAGTTTTGCAATGGTGCAAATGTGCGCTCTTCTATGGAGAGGTCCGCGGCTAGTTTGTCTTGAATTACTGCTAGTGCCTCACAATCCTGGACGAAGGCAGTGAAAAGTAACATTCAAAACAGAGAATCAGAAACTATGTCGCAGAGCCTAGCTGAAGTCTGAACAGGGTACCCCCGTAATAATAATAATAAAGGGTTGGGTTCGATACTCCTAACAAACGGTTCCCCAGTTCGATACAAAACACCTGATAAGGGCCGGAGGGCAAAACGGCTTAAACCTTATGACTATAACAACCAAGATGAGGAAGTCAGTCCGACAATCTCAATCAACCAAGTTTTGTGTTCATCAATATTTCATCTATATTGCAAGGCGTCCTTAGCATAGAATAAACTTAGACAGCAAAACACCAGTGCACACATTCAAAATATATTTTTATGCAATGAAATGTATAACCTTGTTCTATATTCGTTTTTATTTCTTTTCTGAAATGTATTATTACGATTTTGATTAAATTATTTGCACATATGCTTATATATTTAAAATCGGTATTTAAATAAAAAAAGGTGATTTATTTCTACGTAAGATAAAAGCTTTTTCTTAATCATTGACTAGTAATTTAATGATGTATTATTTCTTGATCTATTATTTAACGAGGAGAATAATCTTTAGCTATAAAGTCTAAAGATTAATGGGAGGTGACGTAGATAAGGCATTACCAATACGTAGTCACGATCGCTTTGTGGCATGTTCGAATCTAGCTCGTTTCAATAAACATGTTCACGTAAGATGTCAACTAGATTTATGTGCTCCTTCCCGTAAATTTCTAAGAAGGAATTTTCACTAGGAAGATACCCGAGAAAGTAAAACCAAATATAACATCCACCGATTCGTAGTAAATGAATAAAAAAGAAATTAATTAAGTATACGTTGAATTTTAACAGGAAGGGCATAATATACCAAACATACGTGAACTCTTAAGAAAAAAATAATAATGTTTAACGTGATAAACTAGGATAAAAATACACACGTAGACAGCAAGGCGTTATTTTCGATTTCTGTTATCTTTTAATTGAGTTGTGTTCTAGCATAGGAAATATACCTAAATGGGGTGTTAATTAACTAATCTATCTGTTAGTTGAATAATTTTCTTAACATATTTTAATGAAAAAATGCAATTAGCTTGATTAATTAAGCTTATCATTATAGAAATAATTTTGGAATGTCCTTGATAACTGCGATGATGAAGCCATTTCTTAATCTTTTTCCCAGCAATTCTCGAAATGAGCCATTCTTGTCACTGAATTGAAAATGAGATGCTTACATTCTCATAGATATGAAATTGCTTTTATTATTAATAGAGTAATGTTAATTAATTATGTGCCCTATGCAAGTATTTCTTCCAGCATTATATCTTGTGAACGTTAATAATGATTAAAAAATACGTTTCCAAAACTAATTATATTGTATATTAATCAAGCAATTAGCATTTTCACACACAAACACACACACGCACATCTCTCATATATATATATATATATATATATATATATATATATATATATATATATATATATATATACAAGCAAAAGTACCCGTCGTTGACTGGGTTCAAAAACAGCCAACAGAAAATGGACTCTGATTTATGAAAGTATGATAGGTTATGAAAAGGAAGGGGTGTAAAGAGATAGCTGCGAATTTGGGGGTTTCAAAATCGAAGCAAAATATGATGAAAGTAAAAGTAAAATAGATAAACCCCATAATTTATTATACCATACCTGAAACACTTATCATAATATTCTGTGGATCTATATTAAAAACCTTGTTAAACTTTGTGACACATTTCCATTCTATTGAGATCAGGCTCGAACAAACCCCCCATAATTATATTACACAATATTTCCTCAAACTGAAACATAATTATCAAAGTATACTTACGCAGATAGACATGATAAGTCTTTATTAAAATGTGTTCCTCTTTCCATTCTATGGAGGCCAGGCGCGAACGCAGTCCCCACAATTTTATTATACCAACCCTATTTAAGTTAAAACATACTTATCAAAATATTATTATGTACATCTATATTAAAAACACTAGTAAACGATTTTTTTTAATTATTTTTTATTTCCATAATTTGTGGAATAAGCGCGTACGCAGGCTCCATAATTTATATGAATCCTCAATATGCCAGATCAAACATACCCATTCCCGTGTCTGGATACATCTTCTATCATTGTATGTGATAAGTTTTCTATAGTCAACCATATAGGAGCCTATTCGTGACCAGACACACACACAGACGTTCAGCTTTATATATATATATATATATATATATATATATATATATATATATATATATATATATTAAGTAATGTGATTTATAATTTAAAAATTTAAAAAAAATTTTAAAATTTAAAAATCAAAATTTAATTAAATTAAAAATCAGTTTCATAAGAAGGAACAACAACAAAGTCAATTATCTGTACGATCGTTTCGGAAATCCGTGCTTTTTATTTGTGGTATACATGAAGTCACGTAGAACAATTATACATAGTTTTTTTAGTAAGCACGGTCTCCTCATCAGCAAATTTAGGAGGATTTCTATTGAATTGAAAAGACACCAAAAATAAACCTAGCATTAAAAATATATATATATATATATATTTTTCTACTCATTTCTATCTCTTACCTATACCAATTTTCTTATTAATTTTCTTATAAATTTTAAATCCAAACCTTTTACTTCAATTTTTCAGATTCATCTGCCTTACTTTTAATGCTAGGTTTATTTTTGGTGTCTTTTCAATTCAATAGAAATCCTCCTAAATTTGCTGATAAGGAGACCGTGCTTACTAAAAAAACTATGTATAATTGTTCTACGTGACTTCATGTATACAACAAATAAAAAGCACGGATTTCCGAAACGATCGTAGAGATAATTGACTTTGTTGTTGTTCCTTCTTATGAAACTGATTTTTAATTTAATTAAATTTGGATTTTTAAATTTAAAATTTTTTTAAATTTTTTAAATTATAAATCACATTACTTAATATTGAATTAGGTCTAGGACATTTAACTATCGAGCTTATTATATATCTAAATTACAACGAGCATTTCCTGTATTTTAATTAAACTAGTAATTTCAATATTACATTAAATACACTTAGCTCTTTAGACTATTATTCTAATCTCCTTTAAATTATATATATATATATATATATATATATATATATATATGGAATAACCCTGACATTTATATATATATATATATATATATATATATATATATATATATATATATGTTTATATATATGTGTATATATATAGTAAGTTATAAAAATATATATGGCAATAAGATGTTCCTATGGATATAAGACACGCATACACGCACCCACACACACACTATATATATATATATATATATATATATATATATATATTAAGTAATGTGATTTACAATTTAAAAATTAAAAAAAAATTTAATTTAAAAATCAAATTTTAATTAAATTAAAAATCAGTTTCATAAGAAGGAACAACAACAAAGTCAATTATCTCTACGATCGTTTCAGAAATCCGTGCTTTTTATTTGTGGTATACATGAAGTTATGTAGAACAATTATATATAGTTTTTTCGGTAAGCACGGTCTCCTCATCAGCAAATTTAGGAGGATTTTTATTGAATTTTAAAGACACCATAAATAAACCTAGCATTAAAAGTAAGGCAGATGAATCTGAAAAAATTGAATTAAAAGGTTTGGATTTAAAATTTATAAGAAAATTAATATAGGTTAGAGATAGAAATGAGTAGAAAAATATATATTTTTGAATTTACATAATAAATGTTATTTAAAAGTATATAGAGATAGTTACCTTTTAGTTTTTCTTTTTTTGAAATCAGGAACTGTGTTTAAAGTAGTCATTTAGATGTTTGCTATAGCTTTTTATTTTATTGAATGATGAATTTTCAAAGGGCAACGCTCGTGCAGTAAATTGTTTCCGTTAGCGTATTTTGATTAAAAGACGCTACAGTTAATATATATAGAGAGAATATTTATTTTGCAAGTTTTTAAAGGGAGATAATTGTCATGTGTTATTGACTTTTTTTATTATTTGATTTACGGGTCTAAGGGAGGTAATTGGTCTAACTTAATTTATTAAAAAAAAATGTAATCTATTTTTACTAATGAGTAATTTTTAATGATTTAATATGGTTTATCTTCTATATAAATAAAATGAACTCATTTTTTTCCCGTCGGATTTTGACATTAATAGGATTAAAAATCAAGATATTTCATGCAAATATGATATGCACAAACGGCAGAAAAATATCTGAGGTGTGTTATAGGCTTATTATTTCTAAAATTCCTCGATAATCTTAGATGTCTATACTTTTTCTGCTGAGAAGTCACGGCCAAAATCGGTAAAGATCAATGGAAGTGGTTAAATATTCTCTCTCTAATAAATTCCTCCTTCCCCTGCCACCACTTAACACCGTTTGGGGATCGTTCACAAGGAACAGTTGAGAAGAGAACACCGGTGTGGCTTAGTAGTTCTTTCATGTAAAGTTATTTAAAATCACTAAACGAAGCTGCAGTGCTATGTGGCGTAGTGGTTAGCGTGCTGGACAATTCACATTATATTTTCACGTTCGCGCCGACTACCGTAGTCGTTTTTTTTTTGTTTTTGTTTTTTTTCCTAGACAACTGGAATGGACTTTTCTTGGTGGCCGAACTGTTAACGTTGCAGATGTTTTTTTTTCACACTTTATTTTCCTACTTTTACTCATGACTCCGGGTTTGATCCTTCCTACTTACCTACCATAACATTTTTTAAAACTCCCCCCCGTCCCGGAAACAAACACTCGGGCAACGCCGGGAGCTCCCACTAGTATTTATTAAATTTAAACCAACGTTTATGATTACATGTCAGAAGCTCGTGTCTTGAATTAAATAGTTTGGTTGTACTTTCTATATCTTCATATTTTAAAATTTTAGGGTTTCTTTTGTACATAGTGCACAAAATTTTTCTCCTGGTTTATATGATTTGCAAGTCTCAATTATTTGCCATTTTAAGTTGAAAGAAATATTGCTATTTTTTAGTTGCCAAATATAGTTGGATAGAGTAGTTTGGTTTGATAGAGACTTATTTTTAAAAGAATGTTTGTGCTTGAAATTCTATGTTTTATTAGGCCAGATGTGGAACCAATATATATTACCTCTTGATTATTGTGATTATTTTCCGTTAGGTCTATTGTTGGATTATTATGTGGTGGGTTGATTAGTAATTGATCGGTAGATTGATTTAAGTTGGTGTTGTTATTTAATCTGGTAGTTTAGTTAAAATGTTTTTTGCATCATTATGTATTTTATTTAGTGCTGATTTATTAGTAGTTTTATAATTTTTATTAAGTTCTTTATATATTAGATTTTTATATTGTATATAGTCCATTGTGTAGAAATTTCCAGTTTTATCTGCCGGTACTATGAGTTTATTTTGGTGGCTTATAGAAATAGTTTTTGAAAATTTATTTATTTTTTTAAGTGTTGGAGTGATATATTTTTTATTTTTCTTAAATTTAATATTTTTAATCAGGTTGATTAAGTCATTTAATAAAAAAAATCTAATATATAAAGAACTTAATTTAAATTATAAAACTACTAATAAATCAGCACTAAATAAAATAAATAATGATGCAAAAAACATTTTAACTAAACTTAAAATAGATAAATACACAGAAATAACGGTACCAGGTACCCCGAGATTTACTTTAAAAGACCACAAACACAGCTTCAATATTAACCCTACTATTAGACTCATTTGCCCCTCGAAATCAGATATAGGACTGGTTAGTAAAAACATATTAGATAGAATTATCCCCAAAATTAAATCCATAATAAAATACCAACTATGCCAATCTTCCAACCAAGTAATCGACTGGTTTTCTAATATTCAAAATAAAAATAATATTAAATTTCTTTCTTTTTACATTGAATCATATTACCAATCTGTATCACCTATCCTACTTAATAAATCTCTATTAATGGCACGAAAATTAACTAATATAACTCAAGACGAAATTAAACTAATACTTATAGCTAGACAGTCTTTAATAACATTTGATAATAAATATTGGACCAGGAAAATACCCCTAACCACTTCAACATTTTAATGGGATCGACGGACTCGACTCAGGTCACTGATCTAGTTTGCCTTTTCCTTTTAAATGAAATACATTGTATACTCCATAAACAATTCAAACTTGAAGGAGGGCTATATAGAGATGATGCACTTTTCATAACGAATTCTACTAATAAAAATTATGAAAAAGCAATTTAAGCTCTACATAAAATATTTAAAAATTATGGACTTAGTATAAAAATCGACCCTAATAAAAAAAAAATTGTTAATTTCTTAGACATAACCTTAAATCTTGAACATTCTACCTTTGAACCATACCATAAACCTAACCAATCACTTCTATATGTCCACAATCAATCAAACCACCCTAAATCAATATTAAAATCAATAGTTCCCAATATCGCTCTAAGAATTTCTAGACTGTCTTCTACTAAATCAATATTTACCAAAAATGAAAAATACTATAATGAAGCCCTTAAAAACTCTGGATATAATTCACAAATTAAATTCATAAATCAAAATGATAGAAACATAAACTGCATTAAAAATAAACTTATTAAGAGCGTAATAACATATAATATGGCAATGTCTTCCCGTATACGAGTTAAGAAAAATAACCAAGAGACAAAAAAAGATAAAACCAAACTACAAATATTAGATAATAATACAAATAAACAGCAAACTAAAACCCGTAAACGTAAGAATAGACACAAGGAGATCCTATGGTTCAACCCCCCCGTATTCCAAAAACCTAGAAACAAACATAGCCAGAGAATTTTTTTAAAATATTAGATAAGAACTTTAAAGCCCCCCATAGAAATAATAAAATTTTCAATAAGTACACAATTAAAGTATCTTACTCTACTATGCCTAACCTTCATCAGTAAATAATTAGCTCTAATAATAAGAAAATTAATAAACTACAAAATACAACTATACAAAATACATCGGACTGTAACTGTAGAAGAAAAAATAAATGTCCCCTACAAGGCTCATGTAAAATGAAAAATGTTATCTATAGATGCACAGTATCAAAAACTCCAAATCTACAAGAACCTATTAACAGCCATAACTCAACTACAAGATTAAATATTAACACCAACTTAAATCAATCTACCGATCAATTACTAATCAACCCACCACATAATAATCCAACAATAGAACTAACGGAAAATAATCACAATAATCAAGAGGTAATATATATTGGTTCCACATCTAGCCTAATAAAACATAGAATTTCAACGCACAGACATTCTTTTAAAAATAAGTCCCTATCAAACCAAACTACTCTCTCCAACTATATTTGGCAACTAAAAAATAGCAATATTTCTTTCAACTTAAAATGGCAAATAATTGAGATTTGCAAATCATAAAAACCAGGAGATAAATTTTGTGCACTATGTACAAAAGAAACCCTAACAATTTTAAAATATGAAGATATAAAAAGTACAACCAAACTATTAAATTCAAGACACAGGCTTCTGACATGTAATCATAAACGTTGGTTTAAATTTACTAAATATAAACCACCTTAAATCATTAAAAATTACTCATTAGTAAAAATAGATTACAATTTTTTTAATAAATTAAGTTAGACCAATTACATCCCTTAGACCCGTAAATCCAAAATAAATAAAGTCAATAACACATTACAATTATCTCCCCTTAAAAACTTTCAAAATAAATATTCTCTCTATATATATTAACTGTAGCGTCTTTAAATCAAAATACGCTAACGAAAACAATTTACTGCACGAGCGTCGCCCTTTTAAAATTCATCATTCAATAAAATAAAAAGCTATAGCAAACATCTAAATGACTACTTTAAACACAGTTCCTGATTTCAAAAAAAGAAAAACTAAAAGGTAACTATCTCTATATATATTTTAATCAAATTTATTATGTAAATTCAAAAATATATATGTTTTCTACTCATTTCTATCTCTAACCTATATTAATTTTCTTATAAATTTTAAATCCAAACCTTTTAATTCAATTTGTTCAGATTCATCTGCCTTACTTTTAATGCTAGGTTTATTTATGGGGTCTTTTAAATTCAATAGAAATCCTCCTAAATTTGCTGATGAGGAGACCGTGCTTACCAAAAAAACTATATATAATTGTTCTACATAACTTCATGTATACCACAAATAAAAAACACGGATTTCCGAAACGATCGTAGAGATAATTGACTTTGTTGTTGTTCCTTCTTATGAAACTGATTTTTAATTTAATTAAAATTTGACTTTTAAATTAAATTTTTTTTTTAATTTTTAAATTGTACATCACATTACTTAATATTGAATTAGCTCTAGGACATGTTACTATCGAGCTTATTATATATCTAAATTACAACAAGCATTTTCTGTATTTTAATTAAACTAGTAATTTCACTGTTACATTAAAATACACTTAGCTCTTTAGACTATTATTCTAATCTCCTTTAAATTTATATATATATATATAAATATATGGCAATAAGTTTTTTTATAACTTACTACCTAGCTCTACATTATTTAAGTAAACACATAAAGTGTACGCATAAAATTTTACTTTGGAATATTAATTTATATGATTAAATGAAGTAGTCACACACACACACATACACACACACTTATATCTCGCTTATCCATGTTTCTGAACATTATATTATCCAGTTTGTCTTGCACTTCTATTCCACGTTTTTGTAACGTAACCAAATTTAAACTTTCTTGGTCACTTGGTTTATGGAACATTATAAAAGAGTAAGAAGGCGATCGTTTTAACTTCGTAATCATAGTTGTACTACTAAAGAGTAAATATCACATTCTGACAAAATTATTTCATTGTTAAGAAAAACAATTACTACTACTTAGAAAACCATTTTTAACAACGGTGGCGCGTGGTCTTTGCAAACTAATCTATTCCTTCTCTCTGTGAATGAAGTTAAGGTTTTATTTTTTTATAAAAATTTGGTATATTGTTACATTGATTTGCTTTGCTGTAAAAAACACAAAAACAACAACAGATGCAGATAATAATAATAATAATAATAATAATAATAATAATAATAATAATAATAATAATAATAATAATAACACCAATAAATAAGTGGCACCAAAGAGCTGAGAAGGGCCAAGAAGGACTGAAACACCGAGGAGAGAGCGTCAGCCAGACCTCGTTTGGACAAGTGCAAAGAGAACTGGGACATTGGGGAGACTAAGTGCCACTCACATTCCAGTATAAACCAATGTCCACTGCCGGCGAGAAATCAATGGTAAGCGGCTGTTGCGATGATGCAAATCTATTTGCAATTACTATCGGAGGAGGTGGAGAGAACTGGACCTCTGAGGAGACGAGGTTTCCAATCAGATCGTTTGTTGACTTGTGTGAAAGCTCCGTGTGAGTCAATAATAATAATAATAATAATAATAATAATAATAATAATAATAATAATAATAATGACAGATTTGTAGAGTAACACACTCAGCTAAATCCCCATTCAAAAATGAAATATTTCTTTTATGGGTGATTACGTGTGAAACCCTTAAAAAATCTTGACGAAGAAAAAGCAATCGTTTTAGTATTTAGAATGGAAGAGCAGGTTCTAACATAAATTCAACGTAAAATAATCTGTAATTTTTTTTTCGATCACTATTATGTTTTTTGTCGGACATTTTGTTTTGTTCTAAAGTAACACTCGACACTACTTGTTTTTAACTGAATAAACGCTTTAAAATAATTTAAATCACTACAAACTTACAAATCAGGTAGAAAACGACACTTAGAAAAATAGATTTTATCTTTTTCCCAAAAAAAGAGTAAGCATGTAGAAATATCTTTTGAATGTTATGGAGGTGTAGTCGCTTTTAAAAAACAATATCCTTCAAAAACAGTTATCAATTTTGATTGAATCGATAGTTATTCAATAATGGACAAGTTTTCCTACCTAGCAAAAATATACAGGTTTCCCATGGACACGTTATCATGGTCCAGTTTTCAGGCGCCTTTTAAAGTACATACAATTTCTTTGCATAATTAAATACATTTCTAACAGTTCAAAATTCATGTTTTTCATCCCAAGTTTGGATTAACTCATGAGATTTTTATATATGATTTTGCTTGTGGCAAAAAAGTAAATGAATGCAATAAAACAATATTATGTCCAAGATGATCATTCCAGACAACACAAGGCAGGTCTGAGCCAGAACATTAAAAAATGAATTTGTCAGGAGCGGTTTAACTCTTTTAATTACCTGCCAACTCTAAGGGGGTTTTACTGAATAATGACGAGTTTCCAAGATATGAAGAAATACTAGTTTAAAAATGGAGAGAGGCACCTTAAGTATTTCCTTGCTCTCACATTTGAGCTCATACATAAATACGCATGCACACGCGCGCGCACACACACACACACACATATATACATATATATATATATATATATATATATATATATATATATATAAAGTTGCTCACAGGAAAAACACAATAAGAAACCCCTTATATATACCCCAACTTGATCCTGCTACAATTAGTTATACCTGCAATATGTGCGGCCTACCGAGAAAATCAGCCACTGTCGCAGAAGGTTGCCCTATTGGAATGGATGCAAGCTAAGTTATATTTGTTTAAGCATGTATTTTTCGGAGCTATTATGTATTAATGGAAATCATTCTTGATAGCGAGCATTGCTAATAGAAACATTTCTTAACAGTGCATATATTGTATTTGCTATACAGAAGTTTAAAAAAATAGTGTAACTTTTTAGCTAAGTTGGGGTGACATATTTGAAATTAATTGCTAAATGTTTTCGCGGTTATCTTTTAACGAATTTAGAATTATTATTTTATATGTTTAGATATTCTAGGTAGTATTTTCATTGCCTACAGAAGGCAACATTTCCAAACGTCTCGAAAGAAATAACCGACCTGCTTTACACGTGCCCATTTCAATAATTATTCTTTGTTACTAGATTGAGAGCTGTATTAAAAATACTTCATTTTTATTTTGTATCATAAATTTATTTGTTAATACAATTTTATAAAAGTGAAACGTATATCTGTTGTTAGTTTTAATTCGCCTCTACAGCAATTCGTCCGACAGAAATTGTGCCTCTTTGTTTACCTTGTTATCTGATAGGTCCTAGTTTTGGAATCGAAAATGAGGCTCAAAAGTTCCCGATTTCCATACACCCAAAATTCTGATTTTTCCGATTCCCGATTCTGACTCCAATTAATCTGGGCCTGTTCGGGATCCTAGGAGGTTAATCCTCCTAGACTTGCTTTCAGTCTTTAGGATGCACTTAAGTAAATGTTTATCTCCTGACGCAGCCTTACCGAGGAATAACCAGGCTGTCCAAACAATATTTAAAAGGGAAAAGTGATCTCCATTAAACGTATTTGCTTGACTCTCCATCCTTTCCAACGTTGTGTCACATTATCCTACTGTATGCAGCAAATATATTCTAATAATCTGGGGTTCAATAATCGAGTAATACAATCTAGTAAGTCGTCATAATAAACATTTGTTCTTAGCCGTAGCTGGTAATATGCTTAAATTTTCGGCGAGATTATATTTCGTTGCTTTTCACTCGCTGCATAGCCGTTTGTATAAATACCTTATACTCGCCAATTATAATCTTGTAAAATGAAACCAGATTTTTTTTCGTATTTACTGCATTACAAATTATTCAAGCTTACATTTTGAAAAGATCGACCCTTAATCAGAAAAATTTAGCAGTAATTTATAATTTGACAACATCTGAATTTCACAGGGTGTTTTTTGTGTAATTGTTTTATTTCATTTTCTTTCAATTTTTGTGTTTTTTTTAATATGTGTTTTAAAATATATTAAGAATTCTTCTATCGAAATTAATTTACAATTTAAATAGTTTTATTTATTGGATGAGGTAATTTTTTGCACTCGTTAAGTTTTATATCTATTTGCGTTTGTGTTTATATACGTAGATTTAAATTTATCATCGGTTGTCGCATTGCGATTCAGGTTTTATTTGTAAATACTCCCGCTCGGATAACGATGTGTATTTTAAGCATTATGTAAGTTAAGTATCAAATCGCCTAGCCTTTTCTTATTGTTAGATTTTCTCGTTTGTAACTTCTCATTATTTTATTTCTATTTCAGTGAATTAGCATATTTTTCTTCTTAGCGTAATTCATATTGATATTACGTTGATCCTTTTTCTTAGAGCTGTGCTTTAATTTATCATTTTGATTTCTGAGATTACAACTCCCCTTGGAGATCCAACATTGCATAAGGTTTCATTTTCCTCAGAACTGTTCGCCTTATGTTGTATCTGTTGCAGTTCACATTCTTCAATTTGGATTATCTAAACGAAATTATTGAAGCCTTGTGAGTGTGTTTACGTCAATTGATTTGATTTAATTACTAAGTCCCATCCTCATTTAAAATGTAATTCATGTTTCCTTGTAATTGCTTAATTTTCCAATGCAATTATATTAGACCTGTAATCGAATTTGTTGAGTTGTGTATGGTAATGTCTATATTGCTAGACAAGTCGTCACCAAACATATTCCAAATATTGGCAATGCCCTAATTTAGAAATGTTTATATTTTAAGATCTTAAGTAAAATTAATTGCCATTTCCAAATCTCTAAATTTTCTGTAGGAGATAGTCCAACTTGGTATGATAAATTGGTATGCTTAATTCACACCTGATCAACGTAAAGTGATTCATTTATTTATAGAGCGTTGCAAAGATACTGCATTAAAATATACTATTAGTGACTGCCAAATTTATGGAGTGTTTTTTTTCGTAACAGAGTCTGTCTTTGAAAATCTACGAAAAAAAACAAGTGATTATTTAATCAATATAAAATGTTAACCGATTAATAATGAAGAATGCAATTTTTATGCGTGTGGACTATGTTTTTCATGTTCGTTGTATAAATATATTTTTGGAGACTCCATACCTCCTCTTTACTCGTTTGCCTCTTGTTCGATCCCTAAAATCTAAGCGAGCCATTAAGCATACAATCATCAAAAGGTAGAATTTGTGTAGTAAAACAATAAAAAAATATCGGGTTCCTTTGATATCGAAGATTGAAATAAAAAATGTATGTGTATAATTTTCTTATTTTTTTGCGTTTTTAAGTGTGAAATACATTGAAACTGTTATCAATAATTATTACCTTTTAGATGAGGGTTAAAAAAATTATTTTACGAAAACGTTAAAATGTGCAAACTTTTAAATCTTACGTTTACAAAACGTTCTAATCTACCTTTTTGAAAATTAACTACAACAATGAAACCTGAATTTTCCAATACGATGATAATTGTGAGATCTGAACAAGTTGCATCCTTCCAGATGGTTACGAAAAACGGCCCTTTTATAAGCTAGCAAAATTTAGTAAATTTCTTTACCAAGTTGATTTATGCAATAAAGCATTTGGGGAAATACAGAATGCTTTCGTTTCTGGAAATAAGGGAGTTGATCACTGGTCAATATTAATTAGAAAATAAGAAAGGAAAATGATTTTAATCATGAAATTAAAAACTGACTAAAAGTGATATTAAAACTGATGAATATAATGTTAAACATATATGTTTGATGTAAATAGAACAAAAGCAGTTTGCCCCTACGTTTAACAATATTATGAAAAGTTTAAAGCCTGATGATAAATTATTATGAAGGAAAATATAAAGCTAAAAATAAAATATTTTACCGTAAATGGCGTTTGTAATTATAATTTAATTCAATTATTTAAAACAATCAAGTTGTCTGTTCAGTTACATTAAATGTCATGAAAATGCTTAAATAAATTTGAAAACTAAGATGGCGGCGTTAGGAAAATTGTACGAGTTTTTAATGAAAACAGGAATAATTGTAATTTGTGAAAATATAAGGTAACTGTATTTAATAGTTTTGCAAATTCATATAGCCAATCATAGTAAATTTTATATAGAAATAACAAAGTTAGTTTAATTGTGCGAAAACCTTTTTAAAATATATTTATGTTTTATTTACATTCTGCAGAAAACTGGGTAGAACGCTTGCTTTGTTTTTTTGTTTGTTTGTTGTTTTTTAAATTAAAGCTTAAAATTCTATAGAAAAGTAAGATGTTATTCTGCTCTTAACAGAATAAACTTCAGGGGTGTTTCTTTCACTAGTATTTCAGCCCGGCGTTTCCCGGGTGTTTGGAGGTGCATGTTGAAAAAAAAAAGCGGTCAATTCGACCCCAAATATGATCCCTTAACCTTCATTGTTTTGGACTCAAATCAAGTTAAGTTAGATCCATGTCCATGGAACCTATATGTAAAATTTAAAGTATTTAGACCCAAAATTGTCGGAGGAGTTTGGTAGAGTTCTCAAAGGTGAAATCGTTGAACCTTGACCCCTTAATTTCTGGCCGAAAAAGGATCACAATCATTTCTCCAAATTTCAGTACCCTGTATATGTAATTTCGAGTCTGTGGACTTAAAATTGACAGAGTTATTGCGTAGGGAAATGTACACACACAAACACACACACACACACACACGTTCACTTCTATAGATATACTAGCATTTCAGCCCGACGTTACGCGGGTATTTGGATGTGTGTGTTTAGAAAAAAAAAGTGGTAGTAGAAAGGCAGGCTCGAACCCGTACCGCAAAGGAGGATAAGAAAAAGGCTAAAAGATTTTAATTAAGGCTAGACAATAAAAAGGAGAGGATGACTTTCAAAAATATCGGCGAAAAAAGAGACCCCCATGTAGAAAAGTGCTCAGTTTAATGTGAAGATATTAATGTTTTTAGCCAATTTTTCGATATTTGTCGTCGGAAGGGTGGAACTTCAAAACGATACTGATCTTGTAAAAATCTGTCGCGTCCGTCGAAAGTTTAGGCACACATGCAAACACATATACATACATTTATATATTGGTAACTAAACATTTTTGACAAAAACCGATTAAAAAGCGTGTCGTATTTCTGCATTCCCTTTATGTAAAATTTCAAATGTTTAGACCAGAAAATGCCTGAGTAATTTCGTAGAAACCGCAGAGGTCATTTTTTTAACATTGACCACTATCAAGGCCCCTAACACTTTATTGTTTGGAGCTCAAATCTAGTTAATAAGTTGGATCCATGTCCAAGGAACCTATATCTAAAATTCAAGTGTTTGGACCCAAAATTGTCGAAGGAGTTTGGTAGAGTTCTCAATAGTTAAATAGTTGGACTTTGACCCCTTAATTGTCAAATATCTGGCCGAAAACTAATTACTCAGGTTTTCCCAAATCTCAGTACCTTGTATATGAAATTTGAAGTCTGATAAAGATATTGCGTAGGGAAATGTACACACACACAGACACGTTCACTTTTATAGATATACTAGCATGGGTGCCCGGCGTTGCCCGTGCGTTTGGATGTGTATGCTGAGCGAAAAAAACAAAAAAAACGGTAAATTCTCTTAGCTTTGACCCCGACTATGACACCTTAAAATCAATTGTTTTGGGCTCAAATCAAGTTATTAAGTTAGATCCATGTCCAAGAAACCTATATGTAAAATTTCAAGTGTTTAGATCCCAAATTGTTGCAGGAGTTTGGTAGAGTTCTAATAGTCAAACGGTTGAACTTTTACCCCTTAGCAACCAAATTTCTGGCCAAAAACCGATCAAATCGGTTTTCCCTAATCTCACTACCCTTTATATCATATTTCGAGTCTGTAGACTAAAAGTTGACAGTTATTGCGAAGATAAATGTACACAGACAAACAGACACATAGACAGACGGACACAGAGACACACAGACATGTTCATTTTATACATGTATATATATATATATATATAGAGAGAGAGAGAGAGATACATAGATAGATAAATAGATTAAACAAAATATATACGTATACATAAATATATATGGAAACAATTTTTACGCAACTATTATGCAAGCATAAATCAAGTAGAATATCTACATGAATATAATTACACGTAATAGTTAACTAAAGATGATCATTTAAAAAAAAACGAAAAATCTAATAAGGAATTAATTAAAATGAATGTTTAAAAGAATATGCAACTTAGCGTGATATTTTGCGGATGAATGCAATTCATCGCCCCGTATATAAGAAAATTGTATTTTCTTTTTAAATAAATAGACGAGAGGGTGTTTAATATGAATATCAGTATACACAGAAAAAAGAATTTATAGAAGTATAGAAGATAGATATAATACCAGGAGTTGTTCAGAAATAACAGATTTTCACAGATGTTGAGAAAACGCAGTTTTCGGTCGATTGGCGGTCATTATATGAAATTATATAATCTATATTAAATTAAGAAAATTATAATTATAATTTATAGTATTATGATTATCAATTTATATTAGAACGCTTGCTTTTATAAGTGCTCGCGCACGTGTTATAACATTCTATGGAGTTAAATTGCCAATTTACTCTCCAAAATACTTAACGTTAACCGCTTCTCTAAGAACTAGCGACAATTCACTGCGAAATAATAAAGGAGAAGCAGCTATGGTTTGTCTGCGCGCTCTGCAAGGGAGAATTTGCCGCAAGTTCGCGCGCACCTTGCACGGTTGGAGTATGCGCGATTAGCTGAAACGCCGGCGCTACGTTACTTTTTGGGCTTTGACAGCTTTCGGTTTATCTATTTATGGTTAATAGACATTGGATAGAATATTGTTTATATCAAGAGTGAACATCTTTATTGTTATTTGTAAAGGGAGAAAAAACAAAGAAATATCCAATACTTTGCAAAAAGTATGTGTTCTTTAAAATAAGAATAATTTACATGAGTGGAATAATTTATTTTCTAAAAACAAGTTTTAGTATTCTCGCGGCAACAGTTAACATTATGTTGCTGTTTGACTTCGGATTATAACTTACATTCTAATTTGCTTGGAATCATCTGAAGATGGGTTGTTTATAGATTTGCGTTGTGTTACAATCACAGCCTGTTGTAGTCTGTTCGAAATGTTAGTTTGTTATCAGAGTTGACGCTGTCTTCTTTAAATATTTCTAGTTATAACAGCTAGGTTTCGGATAAGCAGCAATACAAATTTATTATTGATGCCTCTAATTTACTCTGAAAAGTGTATGAGTTTATTCAATAAAATTTTTCAAAGTTTCTATTAATTAAACCATTCGTCTTAAACGTCATATTAGATTCCATAAATTGATTATTCCGTTGTAAAATAGTGTTTCGAACTTATAATAGACAAAGCGTAATTATATTAATTGCTGCGCCGTCGAAATTATAACAAGTTCCAATAAAGACTTTTCATATCTATCTGCGTAAGTATACTTGGATAATTATGTTTCAGTTTGAAGAAATATGGTATAATAAAATTATAGGATGTTAGTTCGCCTGATCTCCATAGAATGGAAATATGTCATAAAGTTTGACAAGGCCTTTTAATATACATCCACAGAATATTGTGATAAGTGTTTCAGTGTGAAGAGGTATGGTATAATATATATATATATATATATATATATATATATATATATATATATATATATATATATATATATATATGTATATATAGTAAAACCGCAGGATATGTAGCCCTGGGATACGTTTATTTTTATTTAGGTTTATTTTGGACCCATATTTCGGTTTTTGCCCCGCTTTACAGTTTTATTTATGACTAGCGGAGGTACCCGGCGTTGCTTGGGTGTTTGGTGGTGTATGTGTAGGGGGGGGGGGAGAATAAACGAATTAATAACCCTGTTTAAACTTTTTTTAAACATCGGAAAAAACAAAACAAATAAAACAGCGAACGGACGTAAAACTTCTTTAAAACAATCGGATAAACAAAAAAAAAACAAAAAAACGAAAAAAAACACACACACACAAAAAAAAAACACAGCGAAAAGCGAAAAAAAATGGTATAAATAACATCGTTTCACTATTACATGGTAAATAACCGAGAAAAATATGTATATCTGATAACTGTGATTGAACCTGAAATATTTAGATAACGATTCTGTCACTTAACCCATCGCGCTACAGATGGGTTGATGAAAGTGGGTCGGTTTTTATGACATTTAAAACGAATTCAATATACAACGTATTTTACGCATGCGTCAATACGTCTTTTGGACGTGTTGACGCATGCGTAAAACCATCTTGTCATGGAGATACCATTTTTTTCACTCCTCCCAGTAAAAAAGAAAAGCCGTTAAGGATGAAAGAATTAATGTTTTTGTCCAATTTTTTTATATTTGTCGCCCAAGCTGTCGGGATTTAAAATGAACTCGTGAAAATCCTTCGCCTCTCTCGAAAGTTTTTGCAATACATACAAACACACAAACACACCAACACACCCACATTTTCGCTTTTATATATATAGAAGATGTAATTTGTTTATATACATATGTTATAAACTGTACTGTATTTTGCTTTTAATTGTTAATGGCGTATCCCGTCGTCCTACTATATATATATATATATATATATATATATATATATATATATATATATAAATGCTTATTTTTGAAATATTGTTAATTTCAATATAACGGATTGAGACTCTTATGATAAAAGTGAATCACCGTTAATTTCCAGTGAAGCTCAATTTTATAGGCACAAAGCATATATAATACACAATTTTGTTGAAATTCAAAGGCTTATTTTTTTTTTCTGTTTTGTAAGTTTTGTCTATTTCATCTTGGATTTCTTCTTTACAGCCCTTTAGGTAATGGGATTGCAGTTTTATGATTTTATGTGTTCATGAAAATTTCCTGTTCTTACCAACTCATCAGATGTTGTTTCTATTCGATGTTTTCAAGAAAAAGTTGATTGTTTACATGATAAACATAGTGTTGATTGTATACATGATAGCCCTGGTAATTGTAATACGAAATTAAGGTTTCAAACTGAAATTTTGCTAAGCAGGTTAGCATGACACAGAAGATGGCGACGAGTAACAATGTCGAAATGGAATTTCTTTTCCCTAAAGACAGGGTTTATCATGTACAACATCAACTTTCTGTTGGCACATCGAATGGAAACAACATCTGACGAATTGGTGGGAAAGGACATTTTATGAACACATAAAATTATAAAATTGCCATCCTATTAAAAAAAAACGGCTATAATGAAAAAATCCCAGATGAAATAAACAAAATTTTCAAAAAATGAAAAAAAAATAAGCCTTTGACACCTATGAAATATATACATTAAGCTTCACCGTATATTAGCGCTCATTCACTTTTATGATGACAGTCTCAATCCGTTAATTGAAAACGGTATACATTGAAATTAATAATATTTCAAAAATAAGCATTTATATATATATATATATATATATATATATATATATATATATATATATATATAATTATTTTTGCTATATTAATTAAATACCTACAGACACTAGTGTTTCATCCTTTTGGGATTCTTCAGTGCAGGGTGTCACGATTAACACCAGCCGAACGATTCGAACCCTGCACCACAAGACATCTCTGGCTCGATTAGCGGAGACCGTAAACATTCGGCTACCATTAACCGCGTGAAATAGCGTTCAATTTAAACATTTTAATTTTAAATGTTCATTTACGTCAGTCAGAGAGTGATCAAATCGTTATACGATGATCTATGCATAAGAGCTAATTTGACCGACTTTAATTCAACTGAAATGCTCAACGATAAGAAATGAATTTCTTAAAGGGGCTGTAATAATAATAATAATAATAATAATAATAATAATAATAATATATATATATATATATATATTATATACATTATAACCGCCGGATAAGGAATAAAAATTAGAAACCAAACACAGTTAACTATATAATACACATTAAGCGGGGTCAATACCGTAACTAGGAGTGAACACATCTTATTCTACATCGTGATTTAAAAAACATATCCTACGACTACCGTATCTTGAATTTTCATATTATATATATATATATATATATATATATATATATATATATATATAATGTGTGTATGTGTGTGTATATATACATATATACATGTATATATATATACATATATTTATATATGTGTGTATATATATACATATATATATATATATATATATATATATATATATATATATATATATATATATATATATTAGTAACGTGGCAAGGACCAAAGGAAACAACCCCTAATCTTAATTGATCCCAAAGCAGCAAAACTAATGCCGGCCTGCTAGGACAATATACATACATGTGTCGGGAAATTTGGGCATATTTTATTGTTTTTAAAGTCTAGGTAGTTTCTTATCAATTCTTATAAAATTTTAACCATAGAATAATATTATGATATTTAAAAGCCTGCAAAGTTGTTATTTAGTCCGATAAAACTAAAGATATAAGCATTTAAATATCCAATTTCGCTTCCAGTAGTATATATATATATATATATATATATATATATATATATATATATATATATATATATATATATATATATATATATTAGTGTATTTAGGCAGCATTCCTTCATTCAGGAAAACATTAAAAACAACAGAGATACCTTGCTTAATAATTCTTCTTTTAATTTTTTCGATTTTTCGTAAGATTTTTTTAAACTGCAAGATGTAAGGTATTTTCAAATGTTTCATGGTTCACACGAGGGCTTTCGACTCTTTCTGGATTCATCATCAGGTGGAGATAAAATATTAAAAATAAAAGTGAAATACATAGTTATGAATGATAAAAAGAGTCAATGAAAAGTCGATTAAGATATACATTTACGAGTGATAAAAAACTCGATTAAAAAAAAAGGAAAGATCGAAAAAATGAAAAGAAGAAGTATTAAGCAAGGTATCTCTGTTGTTTTTAATATATATATATATATATATATATATATATATATATATATATATATATATATCACATTAGTGGTGAAAAGGTCGGCACATGTTACTAAAAGACCAATTTCAGCTAAATAGAATCGAACTTTTTTAACAATCTATAACTAATTTGAATCGCCTTTTATTCCCCTATAATTTTACTTATTCATAGTAAACTTTCGATTGAAGTACGGTAGTGTATACGTGAATTAAAAAAAAAACTTCAAATCGAGAAGTAAAAAAACTAACCCCTTAACAACAAATTAGCTCTAAACCAGCTTAACATCTCCACTTTTTAGCAACAAAGCCGGTCTAATAGTAATTGTATTTTTTCCATGTTATATAACGTACTGTAATCCATCTGCCCCGACTTTCTCGTTTAGATGTCGTCAGGAGCTCATAAATCTTCACTTATCTGGTTCATCCAACCGGGAAATCGACTGGAGCTAAATATGATACGAAAACGGCACGAATGACCCTTCAAAACACCAAAACATCGGCAGCGTAATTGATGTTGCTAAATCTCGGTGACCTATAGTTATTTATTACAACGTTGACAATGCTATAAAGAGCGGCAGATCCAGAAACAGATATGAATCAGCTCACCAAATCCAACAAGAGTGTAATCTTGTTAAAAAATGTTTGCTTTTCTGTAGTTAAGGACGAGTTGAAAAAATAATTTGTGAGGCTTTAAGACTATGTTGCAAGATGCAAGCCACTGGTTTCTGTAATGAACAGAAAGCACCGTCTTGACTTCGCTTGTGGCAGCAAAGATTGTATCGATTCCTATTGGTCGAAAGTAAATTTTAGCGCCGATGATAAGTTTAATAAGCTAGGCAGTGATGGTAGGAATTACGTCTGCCGAGGAAGAGCATACAGACTTTAATCCTAGGTGCAGTTTCAACACTGCAATATGGTGAAGATTCCGTTTTTGTGTGGGGCGTTATTAGTGGCAATGGTTCAGGGCATTCAGATCGCTTGCAAGGTCTAATTTATTCGACTAAGTGCATTAATATGTTGACTGGGAATTTGTTCCCCTACTTTGGCCGAGATTTGTATTATAATCCTATTTTCTCATTAGATAATTATTTCATTAAAACAGCTAGCAATGTCAAGCCGTTCCTTACAGGGTATGATGTTCCGGGTTTAAATTGGGCTGCACAATCTCCAGACTTCACTCCTATTGAAAACGTATGCCATTATATCAAGCAACAGCTACGCATTGACAAAATTTCTACTTTGTAAAAACTTAAAAAAATAATAAGAAAGAAAGAAAGAGAAGTGGGATGTTCTTTCATCGGAGTATTGCCGCAGACTAGTTCAGGAAATACCAAAAGATCGCAGGCGGTTTATTTTCAAGAGGGTTATACTTCCAAATATATACTCATTTAGTGCGTTCCTGTGACATTTGCATTGCATTAATGTTCTAAACGTTTATTTAAATTACAATTTACCATTGTGCAGTGTTTCTACCTTCCTGACTTTTTTTGAAAAGTTATTTTTGAAAAATTTACGTGAACACTAGGATACAAAAAAAAATACAATATGAACTGATAAAATTATATAGGAATAAAAAGTCACGCAGATAAGGTAAAGGTTATTTAAACAGTTACATCCCAGATTAATGAAATGAGGATCGGCTATTAGTAATATTTGGATTCAACGGACTACTGTTCTCATCTGTTGTGTGATTTTCACAACGTTTCTTTCGATGTAACGTCCGACTTTCTTCAGGTGTATCTTGTCGAACTCGGGAAATACGGATGAGACTCAAAAGGGCACCACTCAAAAACTCACCACAGGTTGTATCCCATATATGAAGAGCTTGTCTGAGAAACTTCACCGAATATGTAATCCATATGATATCAGGACAGTATTCAGGAGTGATTCAACTCTCCTGAAACAGCTTGTGAGTGTCAGGTCATCTACGGAAAAAAATCATGACTAAGAACTGTGTATATAAAATCCCATGTAAATGTGGAAAACTATACAAAGGTGAAACGTGTCGTCCACTGAAAGTACGGTTAGAAGAATATCGAAAAGCTGTAGTACGTAGTTAGACTGAAAAGTCAGGTAATGTTGACCATATCTGGTAGGAAAATGGAAACCATCTACCAATATGGGACGGAGTAAATGTTACAGACAGACAGGTAGAGTGGAGGGTAAGACGACTGAAAAAAAAGAAGATCATAAGCTGGAAAATAAGCAACTATTAAGCTTTGGTAGTTTTATTTTACGGCATATTAACCCTTTTCAGCTTATTTAATACCGAATCTAATTATTTTGAAGAATAAAAATTTAATAGAATATATTTTTTCACGTCTGTTTCTATTTGATCCATAGTTGGGACCCTAACAGGTACTACCACTCCGGGTAAGACTGGACCTGGGAGCAATGGCAATTAATGAGGGTATGCACACTCTCCAAAACGCGAAAGCTGGGGACTCACCATCGTATTTAGTTTATGGTCATATCCAGGAGTTAACTGTTAAATGGTATAGAATTTAATATGGTGTGGGGCCAGTAATTATATACAATAGATAACATATACAAGTAATAAGTAAACCCACACACACACACATACACACACCCATATATATATATATATATATATATATATATATATATACAGTGAGAGAGAGAGAGAGAGAGAGAGAAAGATAGAGATAGAGAAAGATATACATTAACATATTAATAATTAGTAGTAAATAGTTATATTTACAACTAAAAAATAAAAAAAATATGTTAAAGGCTCCTAAATTCGTACTCTAACTGTGCGAAATGTCCCATGGCGGAGTTGTAAGAGTACTTGGAAAAATCAATTGCAAAAAATGATATTCTCCTGAAGGCTGAAGATCAAATTCTCAGTGAGAGCGACCGAAAAAGTACCATTGCGAATTACTCAGAACCTCTGTCCAGTAATAGCTGTCGAAACAAGTGCTCGCTACCCCTGTGGTGTAAATAAAATGTTTCGCTCTAAAATACGTCCAAATTTCCGAGTTCGACTGAAACATTCCCAAGATCGAAAAGATACGGTGCAAAACTTTGCAAATATTTGTATAGATAACTTTAGTTTTGCTCCTTTGGAATTAAATGTGTTTATTATTTTCTTGGTTGTCTCCCTGGTGGCCTTGTCAGACCAGTAATATATTATATCTTATATAAAAAAGAAGTCTGTGCTTTTGTTTTTGATTTCTTTCGCTATCGCCTCAAAAACGGTTAGGCAATTTTTTTATGCCATTTGACAAGATAGTAAAGTAGATTTTCGTAGTGTTCTTAGATAGGTGTTCTAGCGGAAAGTGCTCCATAAGTTTGTAGCCTCGATAATCGAAATGATCCGGTGAAAGAAGGAACAGACGATTTTAAACAAGGTTAACACTTTACACAGCCTAACTCTGCTTGTTCTTTTGTAAACTGACCCATTACAAATCCAGTTACTTTGTTCTGATGGTTAGGTTGGATTGTATACCCTTGAAATTTAATCCATTGTATAATTCTGTTGACAGCTTTCAGACTCTTCGAAAAAAACCGTGGGTATTTACATCCTCAATCTGTTTAACCGATTACTCTGAGCACGCTAAATATTCACTAGGATTTTTTACTACTATATCGCTAATGCAAGCTGATGCGCTTTCCTGCAATAAAAAGTTTAATTAAAAAAAAAAGACATTATTCATGTTGTGTTCTATCTGACCATACTCCAATCTTGTTGGTCACGTGTTTTGAAATAAATTTAAATATAATTACATCAGTGTTTCTGGATTGATTTATTTATCTGTATCCAAGTAGCAAAATACCTACCAGCATATATACATATATATATATATATATATATATATATATATATATATATATATATATATATATATAACACAGTTAACAGCCTCGCAAATGAAAGAAATGTATTTTTAAGTCGCTCAGCAAAGTGCCGCCTGAACATGAGCGTCTTGCCTGTTTGATTTTCTCATTATAAAAAGAAAAAAATACAATGTCTCCATATTTAATTATTGTTTTCAAAATGGTACGAATAATAGTAAATTATAAACCACCTATAAGCTTAAAACAATTAAATACTGTTCATAGAAATAACGGACTTATTTTTTTCTGAGTACTTAAACTTTGGTACTTATTGTGTATTATATTCACTTTTTTACGCGTTATAAATGTTTAACCATTTATTCCGATCTTCAAAAAGTCCCACCGAGTTTTCTTCAAATTTTAAAAATTAATTAATCCATAAAAATAAAACTTGGGATAAGTTTTCTTCAAATAATTTAATAACTGAGTAACCCATAGCAATGAAACTGGAGATATGACATAAAATGTCCAAACATCAAACTTATGAAATATGTTTAAGCCTAAATGATTTAATCAAAATGTCTCTCTAAAAAAAGCTATTTCTTAAACATGAGTATGAAACAATAGCAATCATAATAATTCATAACGACCTGTAAGACCTAGCCATACGTTTTTATCACATAAAAACATAAACGGCCGCCACACAACAAGAAAATATGGCTGTCAGAACCGAGGAAAATTCGATAGTGAGCAGACAATAAGAAAAGGACCAAACAATTGACTCACCGACTGGCTAAATATCATTTTTTACGTTAGTTCTCCTCTATTGGCAAGATTTATTATAAAGTCCGTATTTGCAACTGCGATTTCTTACTTCCTCTTTTGCAACTGTATTATTCGTGGTAACGTTTCTTTTTTTTTTTTTTTCTTAATTTTGATCTGTCGTGATAAAAGACCTGGTCCCGGCGTCAAACATAAATTAGATAATGTAACAGAACAAACAGACAATAAATAAATAAATAACTCCGACTCAGCTATTCTTTCTTTTTAAACACAAGTTTTACAGTTTTTCTTTCTCCTCGTCTCACCAACTGTTTAAAAGTTTCCCACTGCAAATGCGGGGTCACATGTCAATCTTTCCTGCTTGGATTTTGCATTCTGCTCATCTACACACCGACCGTAGACAGCCATTTTCCTCCTTTGACTTTACACATCCATCTCTTTTAACCCCGTCCTATTTTATCTTTCTCGCCGCGTCAACTCGCGCACACTTACCAATTTAAACATGTGACTTTTTTAGCTAGTGCTGCTAATACCATCGCAAAACATCTATCTTACTGATCCTACTGATTATTTCCACCCGCTCAAATGCAGTCTGTTCTATTTGGACGACATGTCCGAGTTTTGTTCTGAGTTAAGTCTGCTCTTTTAAAACGCTGAATAGCCTACGGCACTGTGCTGCAGCACAGATCAGGGTGTTGGTCAACATTTTGTAGCACAAACATAAGTTGATTTTTTTTAATATTAAGTCTTCGTTGCCATGTGGTGTCACGTAGCAGCCTTTAGTAACAAATCAGAAAGAATGTAAAAGCTGTCCTATAAATATAACAACGTCTGGTCCCTATGAACACATGAACTTTGTAACACTAATGAGTCACATTGCATTTTGAAGGGAACATGGCAAGCCGTTCTCAATTCTGAAGTTTAGGAGTGTAGTTATTCACGAGTGTGTGCGCTTTTGTTGACTGGGGTTAAAAATTTTAATATTATATTAAAAAAGAACAAAATAAACTCTGGTATATCAGCTGGACAAGGTCTACTTATAATTATGTCAACTTGTTGTTTTGTCAGAGCTATTACAGGAAGAGGTAGACTAAAATATCTTCGGATAGATAATGGGTTTACTCACTTTTGTGATAAACTTTCTATTTAGTTGTGAAGAATTCTGTTCGGCAGATAAACATTTGTGGAAACAATGTTTGCTCATCGAATTTTATTTTAGTTTAAACAGAAAAGAGTAAAATAAAATTCCAACGGGGTGCGTAGTTTAATTACTGCTTGTTGTTAATATTTTACAGGTGCATAAAGTGAATCTAAATCAGACACCTGTCGTAAGAATAACGATAGACTCGCAACGCCTGTTCCGTGAGAATTAGGTATTAGTGAGATTTAAAAAAAAATTGCATCTTAGATTTCCAAGTCGAGTTTGCTATTTGTCAAGGTATTTGGAATATTTCTTTTAAGACCTGAATTTTTTTGTAACATTACATCTAGATACAGTAGTGCACGGGGTGTGTGTTATTATAGTACGTTAGCGAAAAATAAATTCTAAGCATCTTATGAAAAAATATAACTTGGGTTTATATACATTAACATGCATATAAAATAGAAAAAACATATCTGTCTCTTTCTCTCTCTATATATAACTATACACTTAACAGAGCGCGTATGGGTGAGTGTGAGGCGATCAGTAGTCGATAGATAACTGGCTGGCACAAGTATTAGCAGCATTAGACGTTAAAGCACGTATGTAAAATAGCAGGTTAGCCGAAGCTCGTGTTACAAGTAAAAGAGGACAAAAATAAACTACGAGCTCAAGAGGAGAAACAAAATGTGCACCGAGAGAAGATAAACGTGTAAATAGGAAGTGGCAAGGAAAGAGGCGTGTAAAAAGCACATGTGTATGCGAAAATACTTTTTATTTGCACTTAAAGTCGGATTTTTATTTCCTTTTTTTGTTGATTTGTTCCTTTGCAGCTATGCAGGAATGCGTGGGTTCAAGAGATTCGAATTGTAACGACCCAGTAAAATAGTAACCGACACGTTTCATACAACTGATTGTCTTTTTTTTTCGCTCTGAGTTATATATGAAAATGTGTTTCTATTTAAAATCGAAAGCGAAGTTAATACAATCAATCATGGATATGCGAGTGATTACATAAAGCGTCACTTATTTGCATATTTCTTTAAATCTTAGAGATAATCATTTAATGGTGTCTTCCTATATGCTGGTTTCCTTTCATTATTACACTGAATTTCAGTTATGCATAGACTTTAAATTGAAAACGTTCTAGCACATAAGTGATCTTATCATTTTGTGTGCGTGAAGTCTCCACCAATCTCTTCTCTGAATATTTAATCTACAGAGTTGGCATTTTATATATAAGGTATTTGAACTTGTAGCAAACTTTCGATTTGGTATTTAACCAGAAAAAATATCGCTAATTGGTCACGATTAAAGAAAAAAAACAGTTGACCTTGCTAAACAAACAGTAAAAAAATGCATTATTCTTGCCGTTAATTTTGCGCATGCACAAATGCAACCGTTAAAGCTCAAAGTACCTTCTTTTTTTTACTTTTTCTGCCAATCTATGGGTAGGACGGAAATGACGACGGAAAAATTAATAACCCCTGAGCCTAGAGCGCTTATTGTTCTGATTTTGATTCTAGATGATGGAATTCAAAGCATAGTTTTTATATCTTTTGAATTATTATTATTATTATTATTGGCTCACATGGAGCTTTCACACAAGTCAACAAACGATCTAATTGGAAACCTGTGGTGTTCTCTGGAATCTGAGTGACAACAAGTCTCCCCAGATATCCAGCTCTCTCTACCTCCTTCGGTAGCATTTGCAAATGGGTGCGAATTTATTAATGTATTCATTCTTGTATCTGTTTATTTACTTATTTATCGGTGACTTTATTCATTTTCGTGTTGTTGTTAGGGGTTACAGTTTGTGGTTTGAGGGGATTAGGTTCTAAATTTAGGGCTATACAGATGTTATCTTTAAAAAGCGAGAGGCTGCTCGTTTGTCCTTGTCTGAGACTTTCTGTCATAAAATTCTCTTTTTTATTTAAACTTTATTTCAATTTAATATGCTTATATCTGAGAAGAGTTTAGGAATTTACCCGGGTCTGTTGAATGTTGTCTGGGTTTCCAGTGAACGGTTGAAGAGTGGGGAGGGGGGTTAAAGGCGTAAAAAGAGAAAGGTGGTAGGAGGATGGAATGGGGAAAAAGGAAGAGGGTCTAAGAAAAGTAGAAAAAAAGGGTACATCATTTAATAGCTCTGTTTTATCTTACTTAAAAAAAAATCGGGTTTTTGGGGGAGGACCTCACCAATATTAATTTCTCTTTCGTTCGTTCCTTTAATGTTGATTCATTAATGTGTGTATTAGTAAGTTTATTAAAGACTTAAAAAAAATTAAAAATTAAAAAAGAAGCCTTCTTTTGCTGAGGATAGATTTTCGCTGTTCATTTAGAATTCCGTTTTCGAAAATAAGGGTTGTTGCTTGATGAGATCTCGTGTTAGTAAATCCTAGTAGACCGAAACATGCTCATGACTGTGTAGCAACAATCTACTGCTTATGTAAAGACAAATGAACCTGATCTACTTCTGTATTTAGCACTCTTGTATGAACCTCGTTATATTTCACTGGTTACCCTACCTTTGGAAAATAGCAACCCCAAATTATATATATATATATATATATATATATATATATATATATATATATATATATATATATGTTAGTGGGTGTGGGTGTGTGTGGGAGGTGCGTATGGGTGTGTGTGTTTGTTTGTGTCTGTGGTGACCTTGTTTGCTGTCGTATGTACCAAATTATTCAACTCAATGTTTAGTCTAAAGACTTTAAGTTTACTTCTATAGGAATTGAAGGAGAGATTCGATTATTTTTCCAGCCGGATAAAATAACTTGAATAGGTCAAAATAAAAAAATAAATAACTTGAAAAGCGTAAGTTAATACATGTGTTAAAATGCACGTATCTGTTAAATTGCATAGATATCATAGATTTAGTATCCAGATGTACTTAGTTCACATGTTAATGAAAATTGTAGCTGCATTAATGTCTTGTTTTCGATTTTAATTGCTTGCACGCATGTTATATTTTCGAAAGTTTTTATATCACTTTAGACCTTGGTTTCATTACAATAATCAATAAAGAAGTTGGTCTATTATAAAAAGACGTACACAAATTACAAACAAAGTAAAATAAATTTCAGGCGTATATTACAAAGGAGATACGTCAGAAAACCTGCTAGTACATTATAAATTCTGACCTTCTCTGTATGTATGTGATGTTGTCAGTACTAATTTACTTTGCCTAATTTTAATTTACTGTCTTGAATCTTGATATTTTAGCGAATCAGACCGATGTGGACATCTCGATTATATGACAACGAATCTGATATTCAAACCTGTTGCAAATTTAACGTTTGCATAGTATTAAGCCCTGAACCCTCGCACTATTTTGTGCCAACTCACCGCCACCGTTTATACTATTCTTACATGATGCGTTCGTGCATGGACGAGCGTAGTAAGGTGACTTGTCACATCGCGGATGAATTTTAAAGCAGACATTTGAAATAACAAGTTTTCAAAAACAACAAAATGTGGTTCATATATGTGGTTTTATATTGTTGTTAATGCAGGATTATAGTGCCGAGAATGTAGAATATATCGTTTTAATCGTTAATCATCCATCATATAAATAAATATATATATATATATATATATACACACATATATATATATATATATATATATATATATATATATATATATATATATATATATATATATATATATACAGTGATGATCATATTTATTGGCACGGTAAAATAAAAGTTAAATTTGGTCTAATAAATTCTAAAAAAGGGATTAAATTAAAGAAAATAACAAAGTATATTATGTATTTTTAACTGGCCTTTCCGATGCAGCAATCGGATTTTAGAAAAAATAAATAACAAAGGAACAACAAACATAATTGCAAAAAACCCTTGTTCAAAATTATTGGCACGGCTTTGTTTTTCTTTTAGTATCAGTATAATATCAATCAATTTCCGGTTTTCGTGCTTTCTGAACTTTTTTATAGCCATATTATGCTTGTTTAACGCTAATTCAGTGAATAATTTTTTTCAGATAATTTTTAGATAGCGATTTATTTAAACTATTATAAGTGACTAAATTATAATTTTCAATCGCCATGGTTAAAACTAAGGAACACAGCGAAGACGTCAGGAAGCTTGTTGTAGCATGCCATACCAATGGGGAGGGCTATGATAAGATTTCAAAGAAGCTAAACCTTCCCAAATCCACTGTTAGAGCCATAATAAACAAGTTCAAATCGCAAGGCCACGTTATGAATTTAGAGGGTAGAAGGAGAAAAAGGATTCTTTCCCCAAGAGATGAACGGAAAATTGTTCGACAAGTAAAACAAAACCCAAGGATCTCTGTTGCGGAGATTGTTGATGAACAGAGCACCTCTGGAGTGAATGTATCTCGACATACAGTTGGTAGAGTTTTGAAGAGAGCTGGTTTAAAAGTATGTCGTCCGAGAAAGACTCCCTTATTGAAGCCTATGCACCTGAAAGCAAGGCTAGCCTTTGCAAAACGTCATATTGATAAAGATGTTGCATTCTGGAAACGTGTTCTATGGACTGACGAAACGAAAATAGAGTTATTTGGCCATAATAAAGTGTCTTATATTTACAGAAAATCTGGCGAAGCTTTCCTGCCTAAGAACACCATACCCACAGTGAAGCACGGTGGAGGCAGTTTGATGTTTTGGGGATCCTCTGCTGCCTCTGGACCAGGGCGACTTGTTAAGGTCACAGGTAGCATAAAAAAGGAAGATTATGTTAAAATATTGGATGAAAACCTGAAAGACTCTGCTAAAGAGCTCTCACTTGGTCGTCGTTGGTGGTTCATGCAAGATAATGACCCAAAGCATTCGGCTAAACTGACTATGAAATGGCTTGACGACAATCATATTAATGTTTTGGAGTGGCCATCACAAAGCCCAGACCTTAATCCAATTGAAAATTTATGGAGAACATTAAAATTGAGGGTAATGCAAAGGAAGCCTAAGAATCTTATTCAATTGGAGGATTATTGTCAGGAAGAGTGGGCTAAAATTACTACTGAAGAGTGCAACAACTTGGTTGTAAACTATGAAAAGCGGCTGAGGAAGGTAATCAAGGCCAAAGGCTATACAATTGATTATTAAATAAATCGTGCCAATAATTTTGAACAAGGGTTTTTGCAATTATGTTTGTTGTTCTTTTGTTATTTATTTTTTCTAAAATCCGATTGCTGCATCGGAAAGGCCAGTTAAAAATACATAATATACTTTGTTATTTTCTTTAATTTAATCCCTTTTTTAGAATTTATTAGACAAAATTTAACTTTTATTTTACCGTGCCAATAAATATGATCATCACTGTATATATATATATATATATATATATATATATATATATATATATATATATATATAAAACATAAAGCTGGGGGTGTGTGGTGTGGGGGTGTCTAGTCAAGAATATGTTCCTATATGGTTGACTATTAAAAAAAAACTGATTACATATAATGATAGAAGATGGTCGAGACACAGGAATGGGCATTTTGATCTGGCAGAACGGTGGTTCATTAAAATTGTGGGGTCTCCGTTCGCGCCTGGTCTACAAAGTATTGGAATTCAAAAAATTAAAAATAAAAAAAAACGTTTACAAATTTTTTGATATAGATATGCATAAGAATACTTTGATAAGTATGTTTTAACTTAAATAAGGATGGTATAATAAAATTGTGGGGTGTGCGTTCGCGCCAGGCCTCCATAGAATGGAAAGGGCAAACACTTCAAGAAAGATTTTTCATATCTATCTGCGTAAGATACTTTGATAATTATGTTAAAGTTTGAAGTAATATGGTATAATAAAATTATGTGGCGTTCGTTCGCGCCTGACCTGCATAAAATCGACATATGTCACAAAGTTTAACAAGGTATTTTTAATATAGATCCACGGAATATTGTGATACGTGTTTCAGTGTGAACAGGTATGGTATAATAAATTATGAGGGTTATCTATGTTATTTTTACTTTCATCATATTTTGCTTTGGTTTTGATACCCCCAAATTCGAAGCTATCTCTTTACAACTCTTCCTTTTCATAACCTATCATACTTTCATAAATCAGAGTTCATTTTCTGTAGGATGTTTTTGAACCCCGTCAACGACGGGTACTTTGCTAATATATATATATATATATATATATATATATATATATACATATATATATCTGTATAGATAGATAGATAGATAGATAGATCTGTATATATAGATACATAGAAAGATAGATATGTATGTATATGTATATATAGATAGATAGATAGATCTGTATATATATATATATATATATATAGAGAGAGAGAGAGAGAGACAGATCTTAATATATAGAGAGATAGATAGATATGTATATATTTATGTATTTGTATATATATATATATATATATATATATATATATATATATATATATATAGGAGGTTGTGTGCGTGTGTGTTGCGTTGAAGATATGTGTATATATGCAGAGAAAGATCTAGTTTTTCCTATGAAAAATATTCATTTGATCAAACATATTTTGAATAAATCGATTATTCATGATGGAAGCATGTTTACGCAACTTTTCTAGGGTTTCAATTATTTTTTTGTAATTTGATTATTTGCGAATTCCGCAATTACGCCTCTCTCTTCAGAATATTAACATATCCTATATATTCTGAACAATCCAATATTATTGGAACTATATGAAAACTGTAGATTAAATTAGGATTTCAGGGCCGCTTGTTTAAATCTATGTGTTTATGATGTAAAAAATTATTAGAAAATCCATATTCAGTTTTATATATTTGCAGGCTTACTGCTGTTTGTTTATAATAAATACATTTACAAAAACCTCTGTTCCATATTCATTTTACTATGAGAAAATAAAAATCCAGACATAATGGAATTACTATTAACTACTATTTATTGTAGAAAACATTCGCGGAATTTTTCAACTAATCTTCTGCGTCAGGAAGTATTGATTCGTACTAACCCACCGACCCTAACAATATTACAAATTATAATATTTAAAACCTACAAACAGCAATATCTAATATAGTTATTACGCTCTTCAATCGCTGTTTAAAATAGCCATAAAATATCCAGAACTAATTAAAAATAGTGAATTATTATATGTGAAAATTATGTGATATTGTATAGGAGGGGCATTAAAAATATTCCTTACGAAGCCCAATCTTTAATACGCATGTAAAAACGCGAGTTTTAGCATTTCTTTTTACATAGACACATTTACAATTTAGTTTCATTTTTTTTGGGGGGCTTACAAAATATTGTTTTCGTTTCGTTTCTCGCTTATGCCTCACAATATCCGATTTTCTAAACTACCGGGCATCCCCACCCTCATTGTCACATGTGTTTTTTTTTCTCGTTTCCCCCTCACATCTTACACAATTGTTTTCCAACATGGTGTCACATTTAGGTTTGCTTACATGATCACTCCGCTGTCACAATTTATATTTTGCAGGTTTTACGACCAGCCAACGCCCATATCCCTTCGCTGTTACATCTGTTTTTAGTACCAGGTAATGCCGCCTCGCCCCGTTGTCACAATTTATTTTATCACCTCCGCTGTAACATTTTTTTTACGGCCATGATACGCCAGGTGTCCCCATCTAGTATTCAATAAATCTACGATTTGCCAATTACATTAACAAAAAACAAATAACAAAACAATTTACTCAGAAACAATATGGATTTTGTGTTTCTGGTATGCTGATTGTGATATCGCACAGGAGAATTGAATTTATAAGTCATTATTTTTTTACCTGATCGATATACTTATATTACCTTGGAAAGTGTAATGCACACTTCGTAAACTTTCTAAGCATGCAATAGCTGGAAATATTATCATCATAATAGACGAAAATTTTTAAATCGGTTTGTTAGCAAATTTGCTGTATTTGTTACACGAATGCCCCGGTCGAAGCCGGGTTGACATGCTAGTACACACACACACACACATATATATATATATATATATATATGAATTAAAAAGAATGCGAAAAGTATAAAAGCTTATAACTTTTCTTTTTTCGCTTTTAATTAGTGACGTGCAGGAATACAAAATAATAATATGAAAAAAAAATTACATTAAAAAAATAAAAAAAACTATATATATATATATATATATATATATATATATATATATATATATATATATATATATATATATATATGTATAGGTGTATGTACATATATGTATGTTCATGAATTAAAATGTGGGACGCGTCTGCGGATTAAATGTCAGAAATTGACAAGCTAAATGGGAATTGTTTCAATATTTATCACAAATATAAACAAACAGTGTTATTGTTATGCAAAAATGTAACAGAAAGGAATCTGGTTACGTGGATGTTTTGAAAAGATTGACAGAAAAGTGACAGAAGGAAAAAGATTGCAGTTGGATATTTGATTGTCAACCGAGTGGACGCCACGATGATTCTCTCTGTCGCTCCCCACACACACACTCTCTCTCTCTCTTTCTCTCTCTCTCTATCTATCTACCATAAGCAAGATCAACAGGGGAAATAAAAAACGGACTGTTGCTTACACCAATGGTTGTTGTTGTGTTTTGAATTATTAAAAAGGGGTTCTAATATTACATATTGTTCCTTTTTTATTCGGCATATTATAGAAGTGAAGTGACAAAGGGAGTGCATTTTTAGGCAAAAGCGTTCTTAGTGTGACGGTTTATTTCTCCGCGTTTTCAATCAACGTATTTGATGATCAAAAAACAAACTTATAACGTTCATTCTCAAAGTAATTTCAAAATTCATTCTGGGCTGTATTTATTTAACGATTGTTATGCACGAACTTTTATAATCGTATCTCAAGTTGAGGCAACTATCTATGCCAGAACATTGAAGTGTACTACTCGACAACATCACTGTAAAGACTTTTGGTATTGATGGGATGCGGAAAGTGATTGCTACTTTTTAATTCTTTGAGTGCTTCTCACAATCCATCAGTAAACGCGGATCCACATTTTCTCGAGATGCAATTAATCCTACCCCTTTTATGAAAAAAATCCTAGATCTGACTTTTATAACAAACCTGATAGAGAAGACGTAAAACAACACATTTTTCTGATAACTGGAAAAATCATTAACTCATTTTATTACCCTAGAAAGTACCTTGTTCCCGATGTAAATATATACAAGCCATATCATTCCATCGATGAAGAACTGCAAGATTCGATTCGGAGAATTTCATCTTGTTAAAAAAAAAAAAACGATTCGCAATCGTCCGTAAGGATCTCTTCGTTCATCTGCTACATCTTTCACAGAGAAGGCATATAGTTATCCCCTCTCTACCGTATTTTACTTCATAGTAAATGATGTACTAAGCTCTCATTTCCTAGTAAACATTCACACCAAGAATTCCCTTGCAACAAACAGCGGAATGCATTCTATTCTCTCTCTGTACTGAACATTAGGCTGCTTTAAAAAGAGCACAATACAGCGAATTAGCTAAAAAACCGACATTAAGATGCTTGCTCACGTCTAATGCCAACAGAAAATTAATGAGCCAAGATCATTGAATACTATCCCTTTCAAAAATCTTTTTCTCCAGCAACTGATTGTTTGTAATTTTCTCTTCAGTATTTTAATCGCCCTATTTATATCGTTAACCTACTTCCAACTATAGCCGCTGCGTCTTTATTAGGACTGAATTCTTAGTGAGAAAAAAAGAAATAAACTACAATTTAGCTAATCATCTTTGACTACTAATAAAAAAAATCAATTAAATGCTATTTTGGAATAGGAACAGATGTTTAAATTCTCAAACGGCAAAAATGTGGAAATAATAATATTATTTTCTTTAAACATTATGATTTGAAATATGTCATTTTAAATAAGTAGAAAACTTGTAAAAAAGTAGTATTCTATTAACTAATAAAGGTAATACACACATGCTTCTTTTATATTAAATAAACTGAGTGCACATAACATTTATTCATCTAAACTTATATAATACATAATTTGAGGTGAGAAAAGTATCTAAAAGGTTGTGTTCAAGCATATAGTAAAGTAAGGTACGTGTGGTTTTATAGTTGCTTATTATATATATATATCTATATATATATATATATATACATATATACATATATATATATATATATATATATATATATTAATAAACATAGGTCCTACGAATTAATAACACTCGGGAGAAGAGAATCAGAAATCTAGCTTACGATATGTTGTCGACGTGGAAAGGCGAAAAAGATTCTGTTGATTATGGCACGGTTAGCTGAAGTTGTCTTCGGTCTTAGGTGGAGAAACCTACACATAGAAAACATGTCATAGGATCAGTCAATTACAAGGGGTTAAAGCAGGAATTTTTTTAGAACTTGTGATCTGACTTCTATTTTCCTTGTCGGGGTGGAAAAAAGTAAAAAAATATTTAAAAAGGCGAAGAATAAGAAAACGGTTAGTAAGAAAATGTACAGGCATTTTGAAAAATGCGTTCATTTTTTTTAATAGCGAGGGAACGAGTGTTGTATAGAGCACTGTGAACTAGTTATAGATTGTCATGGCTTGATCGAAATATGTTTGTTATTATTTAAAAATTAGGTTTCGGAATATATAGTTTACGTTATTTTGAGGAATAGAATGTTTGAAAGCAAATGTTTAAATTAAATTTAAGTCTAGATAATAATAGGTTAAAACCAAAAAGTTTAGAACAGTAATTGAAGTGGGATCACGCCACAATTTAGATATGTGAGCCCTTGAGAGTGTGGCGTAATCTGATCTCGATATAACTTTAGAACTGACGTGGAATATGTAGAGATTGGGTTTTAGACAGTGTAAATCTAGAACTCGGTGAGAGAAGTTGAAATTCTTTGAGAACGGCTAGGGGTTAGCTGAGGTTAAGTTAGAATGTAATTATAGAGTTGCAGAGATATTGGAGGTTTGGACAACAAACGCGGGCTTAGGAATAAACTAATTTTCATATAACTAGTTCTTCGTAGGGATCTCTGCTATGGAAACGAGACGTGTGTTCCAGTACCTTTGTTGCTGATGGAAAAAACGAAGCTTGGAATGAATCCATCGGACAGGAAAAAGGGTAGTTTCGTATATGTGTTGCTGTACTGCTTTCTACACAAACACCCAAGTCACATTACACATATTGTATATAAACACACCATATATGTTTAGAGACATGTCAGTTATCTATGCACACCGAATCCAATAATATTGACTATATAACAGGAGGCAGCATCCAAGAGCAAGAAAAGTGTTTAACTAAGAGTAAAATATAGAAGGAAGCATATTAGTGAGCAATGAAAATTTAGTAGAAGTATGTGTCTTAAGGATTTATTTGCAACCCTTTAAAGTAATTATGAAGAGAATATGTGAGGTTATAGGTAGAAAGTTATATATGGATTATAAAAGTACAAGCCATTTATGCAACAAATGTGATCCGGTATATCGCATGTAAAAACACATTAGCGATCGTCCATCTCCTCAAAAGTGGTGTACCTCTCTAAATAATTAATCGTAGTGTAATTTGAAAATGATTTAAATAAATGATATAGTAGAGTACTCAAATGAATAAAATGCTGGGATTTGCGGTGTTCGGAGTTAATTGAATTTTATTTTTTATTTAAAAACTTGTCTATCTCCTTGAACTTAGTAATAAACAGTTTTTCGCTTAAACACAAATAACATGCAGAGTTGAGATATTTGCAAGTGCTAGTGCTCCTCAATATGTCCTATTTTATAACTGGTGTTAGGTCTTGCTATTTTAAATTATTTTAATATTTTGTTAAATATGTCTTATTTTTATATTTTGGATTATTACAAGAACATTTATGACAGAAAATAAAACTATTTGAAGATGTTAACAGACGTGCCAATATAATGGTTATAAACATTTCGGTTTTCCTTAGTGTTAATAGCTGTTTATACAATACGAATATCATAAAACAATTTCTTTTAAGTTAATATTTTTATTTGTTTTAACAATTACCACAACTCTTATATTTAAGTTCAGATATATTTGCTTTTGCCGCTATTCAGTATGCTACTAATGTGTTTTTTTCATAATTTTTCTAACAAATAATAAAGAAGTATCGCGGAATATAAACACACAAAATTATATAGAAATCAGTTAGTTACAGTTTTTCAGAAAGTCTTATAAAAATCCAAGGCATTATTTTTTAATAAGCACAAAAGTGTAAATTTAGCCATTTTACCCCCCCAAAAAAAAAATTTAGGGGGACAACGGAAGTTTTCCAAGAAAGTGCGTTCTGTTACTTTTTTTACTCATATTATGTTTAATGTTTGAGCCAGATTTATTAAAAAATCAAGGTGTAGTTACTGGGAAAATGGCGGACAAGCGAACGGACGAACGGACTAGAGAAATTTTGCAAGCCTACCTTCCTTTTGTCGAGGGACCAATTATGCACATTAGCATGACGGTAGCAGAAACATTGCAAAAAAATCGCATTCCAAATCGAAGATCTTAATTGAAAATAATATATCACAATAGAATACTCTCAATGTTAAAGGGATAAGTTTGTTTAATAGTGCGTCCTTTTCATAATGCAGTACTTACACGTGGCGGCCGTAGCACTATGTGACATATTTATTTTTCAAATAAAATATGTCTTTCATCGCGTACTTAATTGAAAATATTCACCTACAGAAAACTATCTTGAAACAATTTGCAAGAAATACGTACGTGTGATTTCACCAGGAATACACTTTATAAACATTGGCATGCCATATCACCAAATAATCAACCAGCCGCTTTGTAAAACTGGATTTGGCTCTTTGCCATGAAAATAACCGGGGAAAACGAGGTTCCATTGTTATCAGTTAATTAAAATGGCACCTATCAGCGAATAGTTTTCCAGCTATGCGATTGATTAAAAATGTACAGAACGGACGAAGAGATGAAAAAAAGACGGAAGCACAGGAGAGAGATTATGGTACTCCTTTCAAAGCGATTAAATTTTATTTATTATCAACTCCGACCATTCAATCTCCCATTTAGTAAGATACCTACAGTTTATTCAATTATTTAGACTCGGCTACGCAATAGTATAAAGATAAGCAGTTCATACTAAAAAGTATCTAGAGTGTAACTGATTATTTTACACTGTTTATATTGAGGAACAGCTTTTGGTACGGGTATCATTCTAAACAAGAAATAAAGCGACTTCATGTAGGTAGCTAGATAATACTATTCAAAGCACACACGTTATAATGAGAAGCGATAGATCGATCGATTTCAACATGAAAAATAGCAATCATTTCCCCTTTGTAAAACATATCTCCAAGGTGTGTGAGGATTAAAGTAAAATACAAGGAAGTCGTGAGTTAGCAGGCTGCCAAAAGTAAAATTAATGTCAAATTACTACTATGATGGGGGTACACCTTAAGAACACTGAAATCATTGCAAGCTATAGATGCGAAGGTACAGAGAGTCACTGGTACTGGTATAAAGGAATTACGTATTTTTAACAAGTATTTTGTATATTTGTCCCTACCGAAGTAAAGATGAGAAACACTAAAAACCTGAGATAAATGGATTGATCAGAGGTCTTGCTTGCCCTCCCCAAGACCAACCACATTCCTATTCTATGACAAGATTCTACTTTTGTAAGTGATATAAGAAAACGTGTTTGTATGTTGAGTTTAAGTTTTCGAGGGAAATTCTTGTCCTGAAGACGTAATCTCTCCAATAACGTGTTATTACAGAAGCCTGTATGCACATATGTAGTCATCAATGTTTGTATAAATAAATTAAATATACCTGATCAATTAACTCACTGAGCACATTTTTGGTAGACACATTGTTGTTTCAATGGATGCGCTTCTAGGAAACTAAATTCTACTGCCACAATATATATATATATATATATATATATATATATATATATATATGAACCCCGCCAGTACGTCTCGTCACCCAGTAAGCCCTTCTTCAGTGCGTTGGTGAAATCGTCTTTGCTACAATGTCCACAAGGCCGGATCTTCTGTGATCGTCTAGAGATTTCGTCTTCAGAGATATCGGGTGCCCGTTGACGGAAGCAGTTTCACAAGTAAAAAAAATAATAATGAAAACATCAGCACATCAGCAAATCGAAGAATTGTGAATAAACAAAGACTCCGGAGATTGGATTATATGGAATGTATTAAAAGAAAACCATAAAAGAAATATATACACACAGATGTACAGTTTGGAGTATGAATTTGTAAGCAAGCATTTAAACTTTTAAATGGGGCTTCCCCTTGCTGGAATTCACAGGTCTAGATATTTAACCTTTTTTAGTTATCGGGCAATAGGCGAGGGGGGGGGAGAGAGAGAGGAGAGGTGAGGTGGCTTGACTCTCGGACTCGCTCTGCTTTGCTCCGACTTCCCAGACTCTCTGACTCTCTTGGTCTTTATATAGTAGAGCACTGGGCGGGGCAGCAATACCAATTCCTTCCCGACCAATCAGAATGCTCGATAACCAAATCGTCTGATTCTCTCTCATTGGATAATTTGACTGATGACAGAAATTGGCCACCTCCCACAATCCAAGAATAATTCTAACTCCTCCCCGATCAATTCAAAAACGCCCGATGGAAAATAACCAGTTTTCTCTCATTGGATAATTCCCAAACTGCGTAATACGCGATAACCGCGTAAGTAAGAAAACTGCGCCAAAAAAAAATGCGTCGTTAATTCTGCCCTTAGATGTGACACAAGTCATTTAAAAGGAAATAAACAATTTATTATTCTTGTTAACATCTCGACAAAATATGTTATTGAAAATTGTCAGGTGGAAAAAATCTCTTGATCCATATTTCAGAACTGCGATTCGGTTTGAGAATGAAAACAGTTGGGAATGTTATTTTGGGTTCAAATGTTTATCAGAGTCATACAAAACCATTTAATATTTGATTCGACAAACATTCTTTGAAGCCGACAAATGCGTGTGTGAAATTTTAATTCCAAAGAAATTATTTATCCTTGCTTTGATCTGTCACAAATATATTTTGTGACGCCAACAAATACGTGTGTGTGTGTAGTTTTTAGTTCAACGCTAAAACATAATCTACCTGTAGTTGTTTCCAGCTGACACATGAATTGTGTCCTTGAATTTGTCAACAAGAAACGGTCGGCACATCCTTTGAACCTGACCCATGCGTATGTGCGACTTCAAATCAGAGAAAAAATATCAACAATCGAATCATGATTTGAAGAAAGAAAGAAAACAAATAATTTGGCAGAACTGAAGCCAGCAAAGTTCTTTTTCTTTTTCGGTGTCGGCCCGGGAAAAATATTAACATATATCTTTTAGTTAACCGGTGTTGCCCGGAGTAATATCTTAACATCTATCTTTCAATTACCCGATGTTGCTCGGGATAAAATATTAACGTTAAATAAAAGCGTCACATCGACCCTAATGGTCTGACGCTGCCTCTCTTTGGTGTTACATATATACATTCAGTCAATTTGGAGCCTATATATTTGTAATTTTACATAACGGTTTATAAGAAACACAGCCAGCTTTTTAATCAGTTTTTGGGACCAAGTTTTCTTCTTCCTAAGATAACATAAGTTTAAAGAGTTTACCTTGGCAAGCTTCACTAAACTCCTTCGCCAATGTTGGATCTAAACACTTAAAGTTTTTGATGTAGGTTTCGTAAACCTGAGTCAAACTTTTTAATATATATATATATATATATATATATATATATATATATATATATATATATATATATATATATATATATATATATACAGGAGGAGTGCAAAAGGCTTGAGCAAAGCCATGCTTAACTGCTAGTATAAAAGATAATTAAAATATTTTAAAAAAGCATCAGAAATTGAGCTGTTTTCTGCGTACTATAAAAAGTCGGGATGAAGATAATCAAATAAATGAGGATCCCTATATTTGTACTTTGTGAGTATTTGGTGATAATTTTACGCTTATGTATAACTCGGATTTCAACGATGTGAAACAAGCGTATTTTATCACTGAATTAGGCGGCTGCATCCACGACAGAGGATAGTAGGAGGGTTCACAGGTTGTTGGCTTCCAGGTTTTTTTTTTCTGGCGAATTTTTGTTTCTTCTTTCGTCTTTTGTTGTTTTCGAAGGTTTCATTGCTTTCATAATTTTTTCTCCACCAGCTGTCCCTGTTGCCTGCATTGACTTCTCAGTTGTTTGTGTCAATTTTGATCGCTGTTAGAGTAGATTTCAGCTGATCTTTAAAACGCGTTTTGGTGCGCCGCGGGTTTGGTTCAAATGATCAGTTTCGATTAAGCTTGTCAATATATATATATATATATATATATATATATATATATATATATATATATATATATATAGGTAGGCGGGTGTCAGGCATTCGGGCAAGGTGTTCAGCCCAGCGTAAACGTTGTCTTAATATTGTGGCTTCTATGCTTCCTATCCCTAGGCGAAGGAGTACCTCGGTGTTCGTGATTAAATCTTGCCACTTCATGCGTAAGTTATTACGCAGATTTGCTTGGTGAAACATTTTTTCAAGTTTCTTCTATAGATTACCAAGGTCTCACAAGCATATAGCAGGGTTGAGATTACAACTGCTTTGTACATTATGAGTTTCGTAGTTTCCGTCAGGCCTTTATTGTTGAATACTCTTTTATGTAGTTTTCCATATTATGCATGAGTAACTCTGACTCTGCTATGAATGTTTTTCTCAGCCGTTGCATTTATCGATAAGATACTGTCCGAGATAAGTAAACTCCTCCATATTTTCTAGTTCCATTCCCCTAATGGTTATTTTATTCCCAGGAGGAGTTAGATATCCAGGACGAGGTTGGAGAAGTAATTTGTTCTTGACTATGTTGATGTTGAGCCATATTGCATGTAACTCTGGAGAAGTTGTCTGGCGACATCTGTAGATCTTCAATAAGGCTACGGCAGATTTTTCGTTGGCGTATTTCAACTCAGTGTTTCCTGTGTAGTTTGTACATATTCAAGACTTGAAGTGGGCAATATTAAGAAACTGCCATCCAATCGGTATAGTAATGCTATTCCAGGGTTTTTTTCTGGAATTTCATATAGCATTACCGCCAGATAATTAGAAAAAAAGTGATGGGGCAAAGACACAGTATTGCTTTAGGACACCTGTAATTGGGACAGGGTCTGATAAGCCAGTTTGTTGTTGTAGTCGGCCCATCATTCCGACATTAAGGCCTTCGATAAGTGAGATCAATTTAGTTGGACAGCCAAGGTTTTTGAGCACTTGCCACAGAGTCGTCCTTGAGATGGAGTCAAATGTCTTTTCTAGATCATATAATTTTATGTCAAGGGCATGTTGGTGTTCTTTAGAATAAATCCTGAGCTTGTCTTTTGAAGAAAATCATATCAATGGTGTCCCTATATGGTTTGAATCCACGCTGGCTTTCAGGAAGAGTGCCCTTCAATAGCGCATGGAGGCGATTAAGCGGGATTAAAGCCAGAATATCCCCTGCGATAGAAAGAAAGAGATATTCCTCGGTACCAAATTGGTTAAAGAGAAAAGTATTCCCAACTCGTATTTAGGTAAAAATGCACTTTCGTAAATAATTAAATTAATTCAGAAACATATCGGAAAAACGAAAACAAATAATAAACAATTTTTTATGACTACATACTTTTCTGATAAAATACTTGGGTGCAGTGCAATTATTCCTACATTTTTAGGTGTTTTAATAGTTTAAACATATATTATTAATGAAAAAAACATGCCAACAAAAATAAACTAAAATAATCTTCTGAAATAGTGTTTCTTTTCGCTAATATACTATGTTTACATAATACGAAATGAAGATTAATATATTATAGTGTCTAATAGTTTCACTATGAAATGAAGATTAATATATTATAGTGTCTAATAGTTTCACGGCCTTTTTTCAAATAAACGTCGAAAACGGGGATGTAACTTTAATAAACGTGGCCAATAACAATAAATTACTAGCGAGGGTATGAAAACAATCATGGAGTGGAAATGAGAAAATAAATAAATTTCAGCGAACGCCGATGAATTCAAAATCATGCATCTCTTCCTTCTCTATACACAGAGACATTCAATTAATATATATATATATATATATATACATATATACATATATATATGCATATGCACATATATGTATATATGTATATATATGCATATGTATATATATGCATATGTATATATGTATGTATATATATGTATATATATATATGTATATATATGTATATATATGTATATATATGTATATATGTATATATATATGTATATATATATAACTACTTCATTTAATCACATAAATTTAATATACGGAAGTATAGATTTATGCGTAAACTTTAAGTATTTACTTCAAAAGTGCTCAATACGTAGGTAGAGCTAGTTAGTAATTTATAAAATATATATGGCGACTAAGCTACACTGAATATTCTGCGTTTCATCCACTGTAGGATTCGGCAGCCTGACGAATCCTACAGTGGATGAAACGCAGAATATTCAGTGTAGCTTAGTCGCCATATATATTTTATAAATTACTATATATATATATATATATATATATATATATATATATATATATATATATATATATATATATATTCAGTTTTAAAACAATTAACTAAAATGTGTAAAAAATATACATTTGTAGGAATCGGTTATTATCGTGTAAAACATATTAATATTTTATTAAAAATAATTACTTCAAAAATGAAATCCTCTGAGAATATGTCTATATATATATATATATATATATATATATATATATATATATATATATATATATATATATATATATAATATGTATGATATCTTAATCACATGTTGAAGCAATCAGGGAAAATACAATTTGGATAAGCATATACTATATGTACCTGTTGAAATATTTATCGATTGTAAGTCATGATTTTTAAAATGTATATTCTGACAACTGATTTTGCAAAAAACTCATAATTAAAAAATACCACTGGATGCAGTGTTGCAAAAAGTCACACTATTCACCCCAAAGTCAAACAAAACGTGTAAATATAGATCGAATGCTGGAATTTTCGTCATACTCGTCCTTCGGCGATCTGTTGTTAATAATAATAATAATAATAATAATAATAATAATAATAATAATAATAATAATAATATATATACATTTACACACACATATATATGTATATATATAAATATATTTAGTAGAAAAGGTAATTAATCAACACTGAAGAAAGTGCTCAATACTGTTGCAGAGCAAATATGCGTTTTATTTTTTATTACCGTATCTTTCTGTTTAGTTAAATTATTGTTTCAGCTACCCGGCCGTTTTTTGGCCGGCTATAGCTTTCTCAGACTTTTACAGAAATGTTTCTTGTTGTGAGATGAAAGAGTGAATGAGTGAACAGGGGAGGGGTTCGAGGAGAGCGGGGAAAAATTAGGAAAGGAACAAGGGGAACGGTGGGAGTTTTGGAGTTTAAGGAACTTGTGGGGGAGGGCCTGGGAAGTTAATTTAAAATTCGAGTCTTAATGTTAAAGTTTTGTGCGGCGAAATAAAATAAATAAAAACAAATAAATAAACATAATCATATCCCCTCCCGCCTCCGAACCTAAACGAACACCCAACAGGTCAATACATACTTATCAAGAAATCATCTCACTAACGAGACGCCAAACAATTAACATTACGACTTGAATTTTAAAGTACCCCCTCATCCTACCCCCACATATTCCTCTTCCCCCTCCATATATCCCTATGCCCTCAGCCACACCAGAAATTAACTTCCCAGACCCTCCCATACAAATTTCTTAAACTCCAAAATTAGAACATTACCGACATACCAAGCACCCCCTCCCACCTTTCCCCCTTGTTCCCTTCCTCTTTTCCCCCGCTCTCCTCACACCCCGCCCCTGTTCTCTCTTTCACTTTTTCATCCCATAACAACGAACATTCCTGTAAAAGTCTGAGGAAGCTACAGACGGCCAAAAAAAACGGCCGGGTAGCTGAAACAATAATGTAACTTAACAGAAAGATACGGTAATAAAAAATAAAACGTATATATATATATATATATATATATATATATATATATATATATATATATATATAAACGGAAGCTTACCATGGTTTCAGATTGACAGCTGGGCGTCTATGTAAATGTAGATGACTCTTCCACCCAGCTAAACTCTTGCACAATCGTTCAAATTTTGGTAGAGAGACCTTGCCAGCATTTGCTGTTGTTTCATTTTTTTTTTTTTTTTGTAAAGTGATTTTATTACGAATCTTTCGCTTTCGGATTTACATACCAGTCAGCGATTAATAAAACAATACTTGCATTGTCCAAATAGCAATTTACACTCATAACATTTTTATGCATAAAACTGGTAATTATTCAAAACCTGGAGAGGGTATTAAATACTATGGCAGGGCAAACATGTGTTTTATTTTTTATTACCGTCTTATCTGTTTGCTTACATATGTTTCGGATGTTGGACTATGTTTACCATCCAACAGCCTCGTCAGACTTTACAGAAATGGTTGTTAGTATTTGGAAGAAGTGGTTTAGAAGAAATACGAGAAAAAAGGGGGGGTAAGAGATAATAAGGGGGGGCGAGACGGCTATCGACTACATTTAAGTTTTGAAGGTTAAAATACATTAGATTCTAGTGTGGTATGGGGGTAGCAGAGTCAGGTATGCGTCGGTGGAGATATATGGATATAGAGAGAGGAGGTGGGAATAGGATGGTAAAGAAAAAAGAAAGGGGGGTAAGAAGAGGAGGGGAAGGAGTTACAATTTTTAAGTTCTAAAATGTTGAATGCATTTTGCTTGTTTAGCCAAGTATACGACGTAGATGAGAGACAGAGAGAGGAAGAGAGAAAAAGAGAGGAAGAGAGAGAGAGAAAGGGTTTGTGTAGGTGTTATATGTGTTTGACAAGTAAAAGGGTCAATTTAGAATTTTCGTTGTCGCTATGAGTCGATTTGTTCATTTCAGTTAACAATGATATATTTTTAGGTAGTTAAGGATTAATACATACTCTAACGCACGCGCAAATACGCATACATGCATACACATACATGTGTACATTTCTACACATCCATATACAGACATACGCACATACACATATATATAAACAATGTCTATACAGACATACATACATCTATATGCAGACATACACACAGCTCCTATACATATATACATACTCATATATATATATATACATATATATATATATGTATATACAAACACACAAACATATCTACATATACGTAGAGATATAGATCTGGAGTAAGAAGTAGATGTACATATGATGATGATTGCAACGTCTTGTCAGACGAGTGACACTCCCTCAGAGATTTAAAATCCATGAGCCCAAATGTCTGAGGGAGTATCTATACAAATATGATGTTACAGAGTTTTATCTTTGTACGACTCGGTTCAACATGTTGAGATTCCACAACAAGCAAGAGCAAGATAGCCAGTAACAAATTAAACTGCAGACCAATTAATGCGGGTACTGGTCTTCCGCTTTATGTTTTTTTTAAATCAGAGATTTGGTTCTCCTAGAAAGGTTGCTTCACCACGGCTTACGAGAGCCCTCTCTACCCCAATACACATATACACACACACACACAAATATATACGGAGCTAGTTGGCCGTTGACCAAGAAATAGAGTTCATTCGCCTTTTGGAAGGTCTTGCTTTTCATCCTTCAGGGTGACTAGCCGCCCTCTTCACCAAACAAGTCTGGTGGGGGAACCAGTTTAGTCGCCGATGACCCGACCATGAGGCAGGTAGTACTGGGTTACATGGTAACTGTAGCATATGACATGACCTGACATGGTACCAGTAGCATATGACATGACATGACATGACATATACATACATACATACATACATAATGTACCCATATACACGTATATACAATTACATAAATATGAATTTTCATAAAAATATAAATATGCAGGCATATATATATATATACATATATATATATATATATATATATATATATATATATATATATACATGTGTATATTTATACCAATTAAATAAAGTAAAGTAAGGATAAATAAATAAATCAATAAATAAGTAAGTACACGGGTGTAGGTAATACTGCAAGGATAGGTATACGCATTGTAAGATATGTTAAAAACATGTTGTTGGTTTAATATTTAGGTGCCTGTATTGATTTGCTTTGATTATTGGATAGGGATTAAGTTATAGTGTCTAAACATTTATTCACAACTAATATTAGATAAATCCTTAGGAATAAGAAAAACATTCTCAATAATAGGTAATCCCCTCGTGTGACCACGTCGGTTATAAAGCTGTCAAGAGCGTATGTTTTCCTTAATAAAACATAATACCGTTGTTAAATGCCCAATTTACATTCGTTGATAAATGGTTGAGTACAGAAAACAATTTCAAATTATGCAGCTCAACTGTTGAATATTACGATTTCGCTTCTAATCAACGTGTTGTGCTATCTACAAATCATTTACTGACTCCACATAAAAAAAGCGTTTTAATGTCATAATACTTGTAGGTTTTGTTAAAACTAATGTAATTACAGTGCCGATGCTGTGAGAAGGACGTAGTTGAGATTGGATTGTCTCCTTTCTTAACCTGAGTGATGTTTATTCCAAAGACATTTGATGGTCTTGAAGACTAATCCCCTTAGTATTAATTAACCATTCCCTGGTAAAAGAAAAAGAAAACAAACATTTAGGTTATCTAATGTTTTAACATGATCAGTATCTAAGTTATCACACAATTTTACGTGTCTATCATTACGTAGATATTATTTAAACAAGCATACCAGCGTTTCTCGTTTGATTTATGATAAACTAGGATGGATTGGTTAAAGATCCTTCCCCGAAAACAAACAAAACTACAGTTGTCGGCTTGGCATATAGCAGTCACTGGCAGAGGTTTCCAGAATTTAATCATCTAGCTTTCACTATCGGATATTGTGTCTTGCAGTGGCCGCTAACGAAAGTGTTGCTCTCATCACTAGGGGTTACTGATAATAAATGTTGTTTCGATTGCTTAATTGCGTTTATTGACGAGTACTGGTGGGCATTGTCAACCTTTGCATATATCAGTGACTGGCGGGCATTATAAGTGTTGGGCAACATTGAACTGCTCCAATCGCCTGTTCTCTACTTTCGAACATTGTTGGGAACTTGCCTCAACTAGATATCTGTGGCAGGAACTGATAGTTACTGGCGTTTAATGTAATAGTGATGCTGTTACTTGCCTTACTTACGCTTACTGAAAAAAAACTCATTGGTTTTCCAAATATCTTTGTAAGTTCTCGGCGTTTAATATCGGCAATTACCACTATGAGTCTCAAATGCACTGCGCCGCAATTAAATTGTCTGTTTTCACTGGCGAGCACTGGGATCATATGCGTTTTTAATCGGTTATCAATCGCCGTTCTATGGGACTAGTAGAAGTCTAATAGGATAATACGTACAGATTTTTGCTTGGATTCAAGCCTGAGTTAAGGAAGCAGCCTATCGTACTTATTAAGAATAGGAACCCTTCGATTTGTTAGCTATGATGGGCAATCAAAATGTAACTTCATACGTGTCATAGCCCTGTTATGGAATTCGCCAAATTGTATTGTGAACTATCGCCTTTATTTCACTATATATCCGCAATGCAGAATTTCTTTTGGGTCGGATAAAACTAGACAGTCTATCAGCATTAGTGCTAAAAACAAAATTCCAGTTTATAATCATAATTCAATAAATTGGTTCCCCATCATAATAAAAGGTTGGACGTAAATGTGGATAGTTTTTTTAACAAAAAAAATGTGTAGAAGGGGCTGATTATCTTCTTTTTTTTAGCTTTAAATACCTACCGTGCAGGTAACGATGCAATTTTGAGACTGCATAGATAATACCGAAACCCTTTTTTCCATCTGGGAGTACTGCTTTTCGGCTCGGAGCAGTGTTCTGAACGCATAAGCAATTATTTATTTTACCCATCTAGCACCTTATATAACGGGCATGCACATATACCGTATTGGATAGCATCGTAAGTTATTATGGTGTCCTGATTCGGGTGTAGAAAAGTGAGGAAGTCCTCTGATGTTCCTATTTACAATGCCTCCCCACGGGACAGAGTTAGACACCAGGGTGTTTTTTAACGTGGAGAAAAGGAACAAAGATAAAAATTGTCTCAGTCGTGAAGGATTTCTCCTCCACTGACAGAGAACAAGAAATTGAAGTACAGCATCTGAAGAACAGATGGTATTTATTTGCTCCCCCACCGAGAAAATTAGGCACAAGGCCGATTTTCAATGTGAGGAGTGAAGGGAGGGGGAAGGGAAAAAGGGGACCAGCTCCCGAGAGGTGGGAAATGGGAGCTGGTCAATGGTCAGGCATGTGGGGCTGCCCCCACATCTGGTCTTTGCCAGTCATAGCCAGTCATAGCTTGCAGCATCTGAAGAACAGATGGTATTTATTTGCTCCCCCACCGAGCAAATTAGGCACAAGGCCGATTTTTAATGTGAGGAGTGAAGGGAGGGGGAAGGGAAAAAGGGGGCCAGCTCCCGAGAGGTGGGAAATGGGAGCTGGTTAAAGGTCAGGCATGTGGGGTTGCCCCCACATCTGGTCTTTGCTAGTCATAGCTAGTCATAGCTTGCAGCATCTGAAGAACAGATGGTGTTTATTTGCTCCCCCACTGAGCCAATTAGGCACAAGGCCGTTTTTAATGTGAGGTAAAAACCAGCTCCCCTAAAAGGGGTCACTCTGGTTACCAAAAATAATAATTGTCCCAGTATAGAGGGTTTCCCCTCCATTGACTGGTACAAATTATCTTAAGTGCAGTATCTGCCGGAACAGATACTACACTTTGATCTTCTCCCGAAAACAACTCATAAGATCCTCCAACGGTGACTGAGAGTCGGCAGTTAATCTCCAACGTTTATTCTTTTTTAAGAGCTTGTTTAATAGTTCCCACGGTTTATGCATGGTAGGAATGAAGCACTGGTAATGCTTAGCGTGTTCTATGAACTTTGGATTTGGATATTTTCTGGTGCCGGAATGTTCATTATCACATCAGCTCTTTTTGTGTCTGAACGTCTACCATTCTTTCAATTATGTGCCCCAAATATACTCATTAATACTTATCATAATAATATCGTCCTGATATGAGATGGTAAAGTTAGGACACCCTAGCATCGTGTCCATAACTTGTTAAAAACTGGCAGCCACGACCTTCACCAAAAATGCTCATCTTCCTTATTTGTAAAGAGCTCTATGGGAATTTATGCAGACCACTCTAATTTTCAACTAGAATGTGTTGATATGCGTCACTTAGTTCGATTTTCGAGAAAATTAACTATTGTTTAGTCTTATAGAAACTTACCCCAAACTTGGCCGGGGATAATAGAAGTCTTACAAAGACGCATTCAACCCCGTCGAAAAATTTGTTGTAACACACATTTTCCCTGATTTGTTTTTCACATAGATCGTGGGGGCAGCCAACTAATGTATTCTATTTTCGATAGAATGTCCATATTTTTAATCTGTCGAGCTCCTGGTCGATCTGTTACAGCGACGTAAATGGCACGTTTCGTTTTCTGTTGAAAATTGGTTGTATATTGGGTTTAATCATAATTCCGCGACAGTTTCTGTACATTTTCCTAAGCAGAGTGCAAATATTCTCGTAAATTTATTTTTAAAATTCGCGATTAACGTCTCCAATTTTGCTGGTATTAATTCTGCTTGCCTGCAAAATGTAGATATTCGCAGATTCTATAAATTAAATCCATGCAGCACTCTGACTCGATTATGGTAGTTGCATTCTTTAATACATACGATTTTAATTTACCTCTTTCCCAATAATGTGACGTACCCTAATATTGCACATTAAAAGTTTATTTGCGTAGCGTTAACGGGGTTTGTTGTTTTGCGTGTTCTCAGAATTGTGGGTTCATTCAATTGTTTTAGGTAGTTCAGGACCTATAAGTTTGGTGACTCCTTTTAGAACCCTGTCTATGGACGAGAGACTAGTAGCAGATCACAAACCCAAATGTGACAACAGTACTACATACATTGGCGGACAGTGGTCTTGTAGACTTATCAGATACTTTCAGGCATAAGTAACACTAAGAACGCTAAAGAGATCGCATCTTCTTCGAAGCGGTCCTGGCATTCGCTCAATTTATCTGTTGCAACTCATGTTCCTTGTGAATGTTTAGTCGAGGAGTTTGAAAGAAGTACTTACAAGTAATAAATCTTCAACAGCAACTATTATGACTGAGAAGGTTTCTTGTAATTATTTAGAGAAACAAGCTTAGTCTTGGCAACATTGAATGTGGCTATTCATTTTTCCCCATTCCACATGAGATTGGAGGTCTTCCTCTCGTGTTTTTGCCATTTCCCTCGATATGTGTTTAATTGGTCTCCCTTCGTGTCGGTTATAGAAGGTGGCATTAACAGAAAATATACCCACCTCAGAGATAATTCAACCAGGGAGATCATTTATGAATGTTAGGAATAATAAAGGTTCAAGGATAGACCCAGTATTATTACTTGAACCTATTTGGACATTTTATTATCTGATTCTTGTTAAATAATATTATTTGTGTGGCAGTCGTCCATTAACTTTTGTAGATTAAGTTTTTTTTCTTAATTTGTGTTAAGATACACCTCCAATTTTCACATCTCGATTAGAAGTAAAGCCTTGTGCAAATACTAAACGATTAAAATTATCTCCACTGAGGTTTGCAAGCTTTAATTCGCCGCAATGTATATGTATAATGACTACTATGTTGGGAAGTCATTACTAGGACAATTCTGACATGGCCAACGCTTATAGAATAAAGAGCTTTTCAGGTAAATAGTGCTGGAAGAAGTTCCACAGTCTCGGCGAACTTCAATTCTTACCTTTTATAAGGTAAAATAAAATCCACAAACTTGGCCCTCTCTAGTTTCCATAATAGTAAATCTTCTTTTTTCTGGTCTGACCATTGTTTGTAGTCGATACTCCAACAACCTTTATGTAGCAGAAAATAAGCTTCAAATAGTTTGCCTTTCTCAGAAGTTGTCAATCGCACTCTGTATTGAATGTTGTCAAAATGAGATAGTATTTTCGAAGGACGTGTTATTTTTATGATTTATGTAAGAAGCTATTTCATGCGGTGTTTGTTTTCATGTTGATGTGCATCTAGCCTAATCGGTTGTTTTTTTTTCTTTTATCTGAGCAGTTCTGGTGTTCAAATAATTGTTGTTGGATTACCTCTTAGCGTTCCTAATGTTCAAATAATTTTTGTAGTTCTTTCCTCTGCGCGTTGTTGTTTTTCATCTATAGATTTGTGGTGTTCACATGATTGTTGTATTTCTTCTAAGCGTTGCTAGTGTTCAAATAGTTGTTAAAGTTAATGCAGAGCGTTTCTGGTGTGCAAATAATTCATGTTGATCTTGGTGTTGTCTTTTCTCTGCTCGTTGTTGATGTATAACGTGGAGATTGGATAATTGTTCCAACATACTTAATAAGGCGTCTATATTTGTATGATGAGTTTATACTGGATTTAGAGAAATTAAACAAAACCGCGTTCAGATTAACCAGGTTTTTCTATTTTTACAACAACTGAAGTAATCATTTAATAACTTCGCAAACGATCATTGACTATACAGTTTTAGATTCCTTGTAAAGCATATATATTCCAAAAAGATTGTGTTTATTATAAGCGAGAAAACTATATGTATGTCAACAGAAATATTCAATATTTTCTCAGGGAAAATTTTATTTCCATTAGAACATCAATAAAATGTTACCTATGGCGCTAAAAAGGCCGCAAACCCTATTTACTTTTTTTTTCTTGAAAGTTTAAAACAACGTTCGCTTACATACTTAGAGCGCGAGAGGATACACACGAATAGTTGTTATTCCCCATTTATTTAGTACATACGACTATCTTTAGCACATACGGGTGCGCCATTGTTTTGCGATGTGAAACAAAACGAGGAAAATACTCTTGCTTTCCACGAGTGCGCAATTAAAACATTTCTGTCCATGCACTTATTTGGTTTTCGCGCGTTCCTCAGTGTTTTGAACACTTGCTTGTTTTAATTCAATTCCGCCGATAAATGCTGAAGTAATTTTAAATTCGGGTGATCTATGTGAGTCTTAAATCAAATGTCGCCACTGTTATCGGTCTGTTAAAGGCTTTCTTAAATAGCAGATCGCTTAAATAAAGTAACAACTTATACTACAAAGCATACACTTGGTGGTTTGTTTATCATAGCCGATTAACGACCTTAGTTAATCCACCGCATATCAATGTTATTTAATTTTTTCCCATGAAAAATGTGTGACACAATGTCGATGTAATGTGGGAGATAACCAGCTCCCCTCAAAAGGGGCATTCTGCAAAAAATAAAATTACCTTATATAGAAGGGTTTACCCCCTCCATAAACAAAGGACAATTCCTTTGAGTGCAGCATCTGTGCAAACACCACACTTTAGTGGCCAGCCAAGTATAACTAGCAGATATCGACTGGTTATTTATTTGTTTCCCACGAAACAAAATGTGACACAAGGTCGCTTTAATGTGGGAGATAATCAGCTCCCCTCCAAACGGATTCTGCAAAAATAAAATTACCTTAGCAAGGTTTCCCCCTCCATTGACTAAGGACAATTAATTTGAGTGCATCATCTGTGCAGACTCCACACTTCAGTGTGAAGTCCGGTACTAGTACCCGATATTGCCTGACACATTACCGCTAAGTCTTCTGTATTTATTGAGATTAGAATAGTCTATTAGTAGGTAACATAGTTTAGTTCGGCCCCCAACAATGCGGTAGTGTTTGTGAATGTAAATGTTATTTGAAGTAGACAATGACTAACAGAATATGGCATTATTATTTTAGTACTGTTGGTATTCTGCATTAGACAGCATTTCTGAAGTTGTTAGGAAACTACTTCGACGCGGAAAATAAATTATAAAACATAAATAAAACGTCGATTTAAAATTACAAAACGGCTTGACTATAAATATTTTGTTAGGTAAAATCAAGCGACGATATGAGTGTTAATTCCATTTGATTCGTAATCTATATATTAATACAATATGTGTTATTATCTGTGTCACGCTTGCCTTCGGCTCGTTTAATTGTTATGCACTTCCATTTCTTGTCATAAATAATTTTACCAAGAATTATTCATTAGTTTTTATTTCGGTTTCGATTCGAGTTCATGCACGCAATCGTATGGATATATTATTTTTTTAATCGCCACTTTATAATATACGATATCTGCAAGAATTAAAATATCATATGTAAGCGTAATTTACGACCGGGTTTCGCCGCGCCTTCGTCCTGGATTAATAAATATTTTTGCAGCTTTAACAAAAAAGCCACGATAATATCAATACGTCTGCATTTACACTGAACATCTAAAGAATGGCAACATCAATGTATTACATAGGAATGAGCCCTCCGTGGAATTATAACAGGCCTCGCTTGTATTAAATTAAACATATGCTAAGAGGAATCTTTCCAAGAAAAATATTGTTATGATATACTCCTCACGGAAAATGTTAGCATCAAAAAGTAATTATTAATAGAAAACATTTTCCGATATCAATTATAAAAAAATGGACTATTGCTAAGAGTTTCAAATTGAGTATTATTGTGGCAAAAAGATCGAAGATCATTTTTTTTTTCACTGAGGTGTGTACAGCGTGTTCCTTACTGAAGGTCGAGTTTTGCGTAGAGAATCAGTTTCAGAATTGTCAGCAAAACATTACCTCTGTAGTTAAAAATCGTTTGGTTATGGCTTGGTGATTTAGCAAAACACACAAGACATCTCCCTGTCTTTCTATTCAAAAGGAATTACAGTAAAAAGCAATACGGAAATAAGTATATGAAAGATAAGCAGAAATAAAAATAATATGCTTTTCCTATTTTTCTCTAACTCTCTATTTTCTATCTCTATGCTTATTGCTGTCTGCAGTAAGCGTTTCCAGCAATGCCAATGTAAACATGCTTAAGTTACGATTCGAGGAAAAATACCAGTTCTAAATGTTCTTTATAATAGAATAGAACGGATAGGCCATGTCATTGTTTTTCTGGATAGATAGAATGCGGCGATAATGTTGAAGGATTTTGAACACAGAATAGCTGCTTATATCAGTTCAGCCGTCGAAAGTATTCTAAAAACTAAACCTAAAACAAAGAGTGGGTGTGTGTGAGAGAGAGCTAGATGGATAGAGAGAGATAGAGAGAGAGAGAGACAGAGGGGGAGAGAGAGCTTACTGTGTTATCTATGCAGGAATGAAAGAAGCATATTATGACTAAACAACCTAATTACGGTTAACCACGATAAGCGTACACACTGAAATATTAGGACCTGTGCTGACAGGTGTAGACTAAGTCTAAAACTATTGTGTAATTTTCCCTACTCTCACCTATGGGATACGGACAAGTAGCGTGGCAATTCTGGATTCGTCCATGTGTTTCCTCTAGAAGGATAATTTCTGGACGGGAAATGTATTCCTATTTATATATATATATATATATATATATATATATATATATATATATATATATATATATATATATATATATATATATACAGTAGCGTCCAATATTAAAGATCGGGGCAAATTATTAAGGAAAAAGCGAAGAATTATTTCAGTATTTAGTGATAAGCCTCTTGTTTTCAATCACACTATGACATATTTTGCTGCAAGAAAGAACTAATCGTTTACATGTTATAAGGGAGATATTCTTCAAGGATTTTCCTATACATTTCCATGAATCATCAAGATTTTTGTTTTTTTTCGGTGATCTTATCACCAATAATTTTCTTATCATTTTCAATTGACTTTAGGTCGGGCCTCTTAGCTGGCCAATCCATAACGGAAATATTGAATCTATTTAGCTCTTCTAATATTATTTTTGCTTTATGGCACGGTGCACTGTCTTGCATAAATATATCATAATCATAAATATAAGGAACCACATGTTCTCTAATCAATTCTATGTATATTCGACCATTTACACTTCCATGAATCCTCACAAAGGGGTCAGTTTTTTTTAATATATCATGGCCCATACCATAATACTACTCCCTTCAAATTTTACTGGACTGTTAACGCACTTAGGAGATCTTCTTTATCAATTTTTTTTTTCTTCTGACATGTGATCTTTTGTCTGATCCTAAAAAGCCTGAATTAAGATTCATCACTAAAATGAATCTGTTTCCATTTTTTCATCCCAAAACAAATGATTTTCGACGAATAACAATTTGGCCTTTTTATTTTTAATAAAAATTAAAGGCTTCGAGCATGGACTTCTTGAAAATAATCAAACTTCGTTTAATCTTCGTGAGGTCGTTTGTCTGGAAATGTTTTGTCCAGTTTCGGATATAAAACCCCGGGATATCGAAGCCGCAGAGTTAAAGCGATCAGAACAAGCTGATCCAGTGATTTTTCTATTATCCCTCTTAGTTGTTCTATGTTCAATAACCCGAAAAAAACGCTTCTAGACTCGTTCAATATTTTAGCAATCACCCCTATGGTCTGTTTTCGAATATTAGGAGTCGAGATTTTATTAATTTGTTAGTAAAATTGCGAAAGTGTGTATTAATTTTCCCCGTTCCTTAACTTTATGAAGCCTGCCATTTAATTAAAATACTATATATATATATATATATATATATATATATATATATATATATATATATATATATATATATATATATATATATATATATATATATACTAACCAGGGTGTCCGCCATCGCTCGCGTGTTTGGAGGTGTGTGCTGAGCAATAAAAAACGGTGTTAGTAGTTAGGCAAGTTCGAACCATACAGCAAAGGAGGAAAAGAACGGGAAAACTGACGTCTTTGCTGTTTTGTCCATCGCCAAACTGTAAGTTACGAGCGTTTAAATAAGGTTAGTCAGTCGAAAAATTAGATGACTTTACCAAATATCGGCGAGTAAATCGACATACATACATACATACATTTAAACAGACAGGTGACATTTTTTGTTATAGAAGAATATATATATATATATATATATATATATATATATATATATATATATATATATATATATATATATAGCTGGTCATTTTTATTTCTATACGCACACTAATGCACAACCATTATCAGTTGCCGATATTGTAGAAAACATTTCCCTGAAAACCTACCCTAAAACACTGCCAGATACACTAAGTACATTTGGGGTAAATTTCATAAAAATCGATACAGCCGTTTTTGAGTCTATAACGAATGACCTATCACACACAAAGTTTCATACACACACACACACACACACACATACATATATATATATATGCGTGTGTGTGTAACTTTGTGTGTGATATATATATATATATATATATAATTTAAAGGAGATTAGAACAATAGTCTAAAGAGCTGAGTGTATTTTAATGTAACACTGAAATTACTAGTTTAATTAAAATACAGGAAAGAGAAAGTGCTCTTTGTAATTTAGATATATAATAAGCTCGATAGTTAAATGTCCTAGAGCTAATTCAATATTAAGTAATATTACTGATAAATTAAAAGATTCATCTGCCTTACTTTTAATGTAGGTGTATTTATGGTGTCTTTTAAATTCAATAAAAACCCTTCAAAATTTGCTTACGAGGAGACCTTGCTTATTAAAAAACTATATGTAATTATTGTATGTAACTTGATGTATACCACAATAAAAAGCATTGTTTTCCGAAACGATCGTACAGATAATTGATTGTGTTGTTGTTCCTTCTTATGAAACGGATTTTTAATTTAATTATAATTTGATTTTTAAATTTTAAATTATCAATTACATTACTTAATATATATATATATATATATATATATATATATATATATATATATATAGTAGAGTATATTTATTAAACGACGAAGCACGTGTTCCTGGATAATTATATATTTAAAATAATATATATGTATGGGATATCATGTATTGGATATCAAATTGGTCAAAGGGAAATGTATTCCCAGTTCGAAATAAGGTAAAAATGCACTTTCGTATGAAAAGTTGAATTCATTCAAAAAGTATCGCTTACAAAAATAAAGTAATACATCTACATAATAACGCGATACATTTAGCAGTCCTGGGAGATTAGCCGAGTGGTTGTGGTATGATTCGTTATCATGGGCTCCTAATTTAGAATCTGTCTAGATTCAGCGACAAAATATATATATATATATATATATATATATATATATATATATATATATATAAATCCCTGTGGATTGTCCCATTAGTTATTCCAATGCGGTAATAATTTTCGGACGGTTCTAGCCAGAAAATAAAGCTCAATATATAAAAAATATAGCAAAATATACCTGTAACTATAAGAGGTCAATGGTCTAGATTAAAATATATATAAAATATATATTCAAATTCAGAATTTATTGTTTGAAACAAGGAATATATCGAGAAAAATTATATTTATTTCTTTAATTCATGGATTTTCAATAATAGCTCATATTATCAAGGGGAACGATATACAATTAGCAAAATGTCAAGCAATGAACAAAACATATAGTTTGCTTATCAGCACGTATATTGAGAGTTTTATCTTAAAGGTAGTCAACGGTTATTTAAATAGAGTTTAAAAGCAATAGAAAGACTTGCTGAATTCGAGGATTCTGGCACTCTAAACTTGCATATATTACTCAACGTATAAACTTTGGAAAGTTACACCCACTTATACGTATTGTTACTAACGACGGAAATATATGCCATGGAATTGAATATTTATTTACTATTTGATGTAATATGTCCGCAGCCGTAAGGACTCTGGATTTGTTCCAAATCTCAAGAAAAACATATATTTACATCACAGAAGACACGACGACCATTTTATATGCCCTTCGAAATCACGGTATAGGGCAATCAACTAATTTGGATGTCTCCTCAGATTTGGAACATGCTTCAAATCTATGGGATCACTGAATCACGTCTGATATTTCCTTTGGATTACTACTTGTCTGACCTGGCAGTAATATCTTGGAAACTATTGAACTCATTCTGATATTGGAGTGTCCAGGTTGTATTATATCGCGTTTCCATGAATTTTAAGCACCACTTGAATAACTTTTCAATATATGTGCTGATAAGCAAACTATGTGTTTTATTCATAGCTAGACATTTCATTTCCTATGATAATGTGAGTCATTATTGAAAATTATATGATTTAAGAAATAAATATAATTCTTCTCATATATTCCTTGTTTCAAACTATAAATTCTTTACTTTAATATATTTATGTATATTTTAATATATATATATATATATATAATACACTATGTATATTCATGAATATATTAAAAAATAAGTATTATCTCCACAATAGTTATGCTACAGGTATATGTATACATACACATGTATCTGTGTGCGTGGTCCTATATATTCATACCTTGATAAAGATTTGGTAATCTGTTAAAAAACTACTCATTTTATTTGAAATGATTTATGATCATCAGTACAGGAGAGGTTTCAATTTGCATATTGCTTTCTTGAAAAAGCTGCATAGCAATCGGAAGACGTATTAATGCTTTCCCTGCGTATATTTCGCGAGAAGAAATTTTGCAGCTGTGTAAGCGTATGGGAATTCAAGACAACAACTCATTTTGTGAATTTCACAGTCTTCTTTAATATTTAATCGACACAGATTTACAAGAAATAAAAAGAAAACGACAGAAACACTTATTAAACACTCAGGCAGGTGTTTGACTATTATTTTCATTTCTCCAATGGTTTATATATAAACGACTTCAACAGATGCATCGCTTATTCATTTAAGGAAACTATTTATCTTATAATAACACGATCTATATTGTGTTGATAAGAGTAAAGGTAAATAAATAACTCTATATAAAAATATAAAATGCATATTTTCATCATTACAAATATTCGCGCAATTGTTAGTTATTTTTTTACTGATGTTGATTTCATATATGTGTCGGCAAACTCTAGGACAGGGTTGAAGACTGCTTCTGAAAAGAAGTCCTCGATGTAAATAATTATAATCATAATTATAATCTTAATTATAATCATAATTATAATCATAATTATAATAATATATTAATTTATAAGAAACTCATAATCATATACACAAGTATGAGTTAAAATATATATAAAAATCTAATTAAAAAAATAAAACCAGATCAGCTCAGATCACAAAGAAATAAAAAAAAAACTCGCTTAAACACCTAATCATGGTTTATAGCATACAATCGAATGATTAACAAACGTAATATTACGGGATATGTGTAAAAACAAGTTAAAATTAATTCACTGCAATAGGCAGACGGATCCTCACATGAATGAAATGCCGAAAATTGTGTGTAGCAAATTGACATATATATATATATATATATATATATATGTGTGTGTGTGTGTGTGTGTGGGTGTGTGTGTGTGGGGGTGTGTGTGGGTGTGTGTGTGTTCAAACATAATACGTACTGTCGAATAATTAACACTGTAACAAAGTTAATTAGTTATTATCGATCTGTCTTTATATATATTTATCTAGCTATTCAATGATATTCTAAAATATTTTATATTGTCAGTTATGTATTGTTTATAGATTAAAGTGTAGCAAGTTGTTTTTGCTGAGATGTTTCTATAAATTAGCTACGTTAAATATAAACAACATAATATTGAACAGGTTAATGGGACGTGTTTTAATTGGTTACGTCACCGTAACTGAGGTCAAGAGGTCGGGAGTTTTTGTCAGTCGAAGAGTCGGAGAGTTGATATCTAGTCACGCAGGTAAATAGACGCACTTCAAGCCAGGAAGGGAGGCTCTAAAAACCAATATGTAGCATCGTAAGCAAACTCTTTGTGAATACCATTTGAGGCAACTGAAATAAATGTATACCATGAAAATATAAAGTGTTGTTCTGTGGTTTAACAACAAAAAAAAGAACAGATGTCTCAATTGGATGGTGTTGGTTGTTTGATGCTTCATCACCGAGCTCAGTAGGATAATAGAAGAAACGTGAAGAAAGAAGATATGAAGGTCATATTATTATTCGTATATACAGGCTGACCCCAAAACAACAGAGGACAATCAATTGTTTTTCTGAGCCTTTTACATTCAACGGAGAAAAAAAGCCAAATATAATTGAATATAATTAACTAGTTATGACCAAAGTTTCATTTCATTTGGACTAAACACTAAGTAACGGGGCTAAATTAGAGTTGGGACCCGTTGTATATGGGTTACCCTGTATGAACTGTAATATATATCCGTGTGGTAACTCTCGGATATAGCATGACTCAGTTTACTAGTCTCTATCATATCCCTGAAATAATACATGGGATCTATACGTTTATAAAAGGTCTGATAAGAAAAATATATTCCCATCACCTAATATATAGCATACAACACGTTTTATCCGATGAAAATATAATATATTCTCTAATTATACTATATATAACTGATAGAAATTTATGTTTACGTGGAAACCATAAATTCATATTCTCTCATTGTATCTACTTTTATTTCGTCTATTTTCTTTATCTATGCCCCCTAAAAAATGTAATTGGTTTTTAAATATATATTTTTGTATATGCTAAATTACAAAATTATATCGAATTAGAGCATATGTCCTTTCCTATGGGGAGAGAAATATATATATATATATATATATATATATATATATATATATATATAATATGTATATAATATATATATAATATGTATATAATATATATATAACATTTATATAATATATATATATATAATATACATAATATATATCTATAATATATATAATATATATGTAATATATATAATATATATTATATATATATATATATATAATATATATATATGAATGGGAATGTATAAAAAAGAATACGAAAAGTATAAAGCTTATAACTTTTCTTTATTCGTTTTCAATTAGTGACGTGCAGGAATACAAAATAATATTATGAAAAAAAAATATGTTTTGTTTATAAGTACATAATTTTCGACCGATCCTTCAGTGTTCATCGGTGTAGTATATTATAATATATATAATATATATAATATATATATATAATATATATAATATATATATATATAATTTATATATTATATATATATATATACAAACAGTTAATAAAATATATTAAAAGCACTTTGAAATGAGTTAAAAACGTATTTAATCTGAAAAGGAAACACTAGGTAAATGGATAGTCCTAAATCTGCGGAGTTTCGAAGAAATACTCTCCTTCTCATCAGAGCAGAGGGTAGGAATTAGCAAAATGCGGGATCGGATTTTGCATGCAGAAGTATTTGATTAAACAACAAGTAAGTCAAAGATCTTACTTGAAAACAAACAAAGTTAAGCAAAGGGAATATGGTAATGAAAAAGGGTATTACATATGAATAGATAGTCTGGTGGAAAATAAAAAAAATCCAGTGACGGTAAAATCCAAATGTAAAACTTCAAGAAAGTTAAAAGAATTTCCATTTGTACAAGTAAAATCCAAAGACATCCCGTAATTGGAAGAAGATGGTCCATAATAATCCGAAGGCAGAAATCCATGGAATAATTCAGAAACATGTGTACAAGGAAAAATAATATTAATAAAAGAAAAATAAGATGTGCTTTTCATTCTACTTCCGAGACATAACTATAAATAAAGAATATCAAGGGAGAAAAAGGAGAGAGAAAAAAAAATTGATAAAGTTAAATATAAAATAAAAGGAAAAAAAGTCAAAACGACCCAGACAGGAAATGTTAAAGGCACGAACATATATATAGGGCAAAATAATATAGGTCAACTTAAATGTACAGGTTATCACTTAAAAAAATGTCAGCAAGAGTTATTAAACGACACTAAAAGGAAAATAAAAATAAAAAAGGAAAATAAACAAAATAAATATATAATAAATAAATAGAAAATAAAGAATGAATAAATAAATAAAAAATATAATATAATAAACAATAAAATATAAAATATAATATATAAAATAAAATAATAAAAGAATAAAGATAAAAAATAAAAATTATTTAAGGGGAGAAGATGGTCGGTATCTGCAATTTCAGGGGAAAAAGTAAGTAAATTCATATAGTAAAATGTAAGTTAATATACATACAAGGTATGAAATTGTGGGTGGATTGATATATTAGATAGATAGGAAAGTTTAAAGAATAAAACAGAAAATGCGAAGAAGAGATAAAGAATTAAAAATAAAGGATTATTAAATTATAAAGTAATAAAAAGTATGTCGAAAAACGAAACAGTTAAAGAAAAAATATTTTATATCTATATAAAAGGTAAACGTAATAACTATGTAATTTCAAAATTGCCATAACTAAATTTGGACTTATGTTTACAGAAAGAGATAGTTCATTTTTAGAATTTATTATATTGTTACTTTGAGGGGAAGTAATTATAGTTATAGCTTCGGATGTACAGAGGCGACATGACTTAGAGCCTTGAGCATAAGACTTAACTTTTTTTTATAATAGTCAATTTGATTGAGAAGGGAGTATTGTCAGAGTTAAGTTTTTTAATTAAAGTGGTTAGAGAAGTTATATATATATATATATATATATATATATATATATATATATATATATATATATATATATATATATATATATATATATATATCAATTCTCATACTAGATAATTGCTGGTGAACATAATAGTTACATACATATGTCGAGCCAACATGTTCAATTATTACCTGAATTGTGGTAAACTTGAATTTTTCTTAATATTTATGAACTATGCGGGTTACCCTGTAAGCGTGCTGGAACCTGGTAAACGAATCAATTATGAATTTTAGATATAAAAAGGATGTAATTATCTATGTAAATAAAAACTTTACTAAAAAAACAGATATAATATCCAAGTAATAAAAAAGAAAATATCCTTTTCTCTATGAATCCGAGAATCAATAGGCATTTAAAACCTATCGTTTCTTTCTATTTCGTTATGAAGCGTATATTCTTTGTTATTGAGAAATTTATTCCTAGTGTCTGTGTGAATCGAGACATCTATCGTTGCCAGATTTGCGTTATGCTAATTGATGTCCTTTCTTGAATTAAAAGACTCTCTTGTCAAGTATATATATATATATATATATATATATATATATATATATATATATATATATATATATATGCGTGTGTGTGTATTTAAATAGTTCAATGTACATAATACACACACACACGCATTTCTCCAGCAAATATGCACCTGCATATATATATATATATATATATATATATATATATATATATATATGTATATATATATATATATATAGAGAGAGAGAGAGAGAGAGAGTACAGAAACAGACAGACAGAGAAAGAAAGAGAGGGAAATATGAAGATTACTGCATAATTGAGAGATTTATCTCCGACAATTATATGCATGCTATCTTTCTGCTGTCTCCTAATTCTATGAAAACTGGGATATTGCAGATTGAAATGTTCATATAGAAGAACAAGTTGTACGAACTGTAAATCCATTGACCCTATATTGTAAATCTAAGTTAAAATGAGACATATATAATTTAAGCTATATCAATACAGCATAAGCACATACCTACTTCTTTTTATATGGGCGTTTTGTATCTTGTTTTTATTCCAAAGCATGACAGTTGCGTCTATATATCATTTTCAGTAATCACTATAACAAAAGAAAGAGTGCTTCATAACTTGCTTGGAAGTAGAATTAGTTATATTTTATAGACAATGTCTCTTACATATTAATACTACATATTTTCCATGAATTACCAACTATCTAGAACTGTGGCTCAAATCGCTTATAGTATGTGATAAAAGGGGAATATATGCACAATATGTCATGTTATTGCCATAATTTATTTGAGGTTCGTGTGAATACATTTTGAAACAACTTGCAGTCAAATCACGATAAACCAACCGTTTCTATTATAAAACAAATTTTAAAATGTTAATACTAATATGCAAAGTAGCTGAAACAAGAAAAACACTGGAAACACATTTTTAGGCGGCGCAATAAATAAACTCTCTTACTATCTTAGTTGTAGGCTACGGTAAGCCATGCAGTTGGCAGTTATGTGTTTAGTAGAAAACAATCATTTCGATTCTGGTATACATGTCAGCCTCACAATAAATAACGTAAGTTAATATATTTGTGTAACGCAAATTGAAAATCTAATTAAATTAAGCAAATTGAATTTTTAGTATAACCCGCACGGAGGATTGAATCTACATGAACTAGAATAATGTAAACTTACTCAAATATTACTGACATATGTTAAGTAATTGTTTTTTTTAATACTGATTATGTTTACTATTATAAATAATCTAGGTAGATTAAATACACAGTACATGGGGGTACATAGAAAAGCATGTGCTTTTTTATAAAGGCCAAAAATTTCTATTCATACCCGAAGAGAGGAACATTTTTCATGGATTAATTATTTGTAAAAAAAAAAAAATAATAATGGTCTAATAATATAAATATCTGAAATTATGAAAATATTTTTATTCCACGGAAAGTTAAGAAAACAAGGCTTACATGGTATAAGACGAGACATCCGTAATTCATTCATAAGAAACCTAAGAGTAGGCATTTAAATCTGAAAAATTGTAGAGACCAGACTAGTAATTACGTATAGAAATTGTTAGAAGTGAACAGCGTTACACTACATTAGTCTACAATAATATATAAATACAACTATTATCGAATATAAGTATACTTTCAAAGATATGATAGTACTTCAAGAAGAATCACTTTTCTAATCTAAGTTGACTATATATAGTGCTATAACATGTTTTAAAAACGGTAATTGATAAGAGACCTTGAATTCCGATCGGATTTAATGCAGTTAATCTGACGCTTATTATAATGCTTCTGTTTTGTTACATCAAGACTCCGTAAACTATATTGCTTTATGTTCTACTTACGTTTGTGCGGATGCTATATTCCAAACTGCCAAAAGAATAGCAACAATAACGTATATATATATATATATATATATATATATATATATATATATATATATATATATATATATATATACTCTCCAATATTTTCTAAGGTACGTTTGTTTCTATATTGATGGAAGGGTAATGCTTATATTTTTGATAATTCAGACTGCTATCAACCAAAAGGTTGATATAATCACTGTCCTTTTTAGGTGTATCTTGAAAAACTTGAGAATCTTTATATCAGACTTTGATCTGCATTGAGTTTCAAACGAAGCGCTACATTTAATCCACGAGAATAGTGTGCTATCGTTTCTTCTAGGTACAAATTCTTACTAATTCGGAATTGTATTTTTAGTGTAGCCCCTATTGAGGAGAGGATAGAATCTACGTACTTAGATGAATGTAAATTACGACTGAATTTAACCAAGTACTTTCTCAACCACACAGCGATTCTTTATGGATCATACGTGCTCAAAATACATTCACTCATTACTTTTTAATCGCTCAATTTCGTAATATATATACCTGTTTTTTTTCTTTTACTTTTTGAATACAAAGCTTTGAGTCTTATTGTTCAGTAGTTGATGTACCAGGCGTTGCCAGATTTTATATGATATATTTAAATACTTTGTCCTCATACATTATAGTAAATATAGATTAAACAGACATACATTTATAATGGCTTTTTTCCACATACTCCATGTGGTGGGACCAATAGTACGTGTTATTATATAGAGGCCTCACCGGTAAACCTAATCGTTTTTTCATAGTTTAATCGTTTATCTTCTAGTCCTGCTTTCAAAATAGTATGTAAGAATTGCAATTATTCTATATTATAGTGTATATCTGAAAACAGTTAATGGAATAATTAAAATTCAGTTTTCACCGGTGCATGTCTGAAAACTGGTAAATGAACCGCTAGCATTCATCTTGAAGAGCCTCTTCACATAAAATATTTTCCTGTGACCTCTAATCTGTGCGTAAATATAGAGGTTTTCAGAACTTCCAACGCGTGAGCCACAAAAATGTAACTGGCCAAGAGAAAAGCAAGGTGGCTTAAAATTATCTCAAACAACTTTAAGGCTTTGTCGTTGAGCTTTATTTATAGCAAAACTAATTTTTATTGGGAATCCGAGGAATTTACAGGTTCACCCTAAAAATGTCCGATTATTATAATGGCTTCAAGAATATTATTGCTAACTGTGTACAATTGAATATTATTGCTAACTGTGTGCAATTGCACAATTTAGGTGGATCGCTATTTCTTAATAATCTAACTGGGACTCCTTCCTTCAATATCAGGAGCTGATGTGGCATTCCAGGAGACTGTAGTGAATTTAGAATTCTAGAGAAGTTCCTACTGCCTGATCTTCATCAACAATGGATTGATAAGAATTATCTAACCCAGGCAACTCTTGAAAAAGATTACAATTGACAATTTATGTTACCATGAAAACAGCGTAAACATTCTTTGTTAATAATTTTAAACAATGAATACTTGTTTTTAATGAAAAACTATATTGATATAGAAAAATTGTCAAAATAAATTTTTAAAAATTAAACAAATACCTAGAACTTTTCATGGTTATAAACTATGAGAATTTTTAAAACAATATAAAAATAGACCTTTTTACCATATTAAACTTTAAAACCTTAAAGTTTAAACAATATTAATAAAACAATTTTTTATAATTTTACACAATGTAAAAAGCTCTATTTGTAATTCAAAATTGAATCACGTGATTATTTATACGTGGGTAGTTATAAACGTTACCAATTCATATTAAGCACGCGTATTCTACATCGACTTTTAATAATTATATCATCTTTTCTCTTTCAATTATTTTGCAATGTATTTATTTTCACGTGTATTCTCTTTCACAACTATGACTACAACCTTATACATAACTATCCTGTTTAATATTCAATAAAATACTTACGAGCGGCGTGCAATAAGTAATGCCCCTGACCCACTTCCAGTTATCTGATCTAGCTGAAATTTTTCATGTGCAATGATTTATATCTCTGCGGGGTATGTCGCAAATTAAACCTCTGAACTAATTGTGATTTCTGTTTTACAGGTGTTTGGACTTAGTCAGGTGTGAAATGGAGCTTGTTGAATGTCGAACAGTGGTCCGGTTTTTGTATTTGAAAGGACGCACACCGCAGGATACTTTTGATTAAAGAAAAGAAACTGATGGTGATAATGCCCCAACATATGACCTTGTGAAACGCTAGTATCCTGAATTCAAACATGGTCGGATATCTGTGGAAACAGCTCGCAGACCTAGTCGCTCCCCTTCTGGCATTAATGAGGCATCTGTCAGTCAAGTTAAGGCTGCCATTTTGGAAGATCGGCGTATTACTATTCGCCAAATAGTCCAAGATGTCAAGATTAGTGCAGGGTCTCTGGAAACTATCACTCATGACCATTTGCGTATGTATAAGGTATCTGCCAGCTTGATTCCCAGGTGGCTCATACTATTCCAGAGCGAGAACGCGTCGAGTGCTCGAGGACGAATTTGGAGATGTGTCAAAAAGATGAGTCAAAGTTTGTCGAAAGACTGAATACACAGGATGAAACCTGTGTCCATCACTATGATACAGAGACCAAAGCCGAGTCAATGTAGTGGAAGCACTTGGACTCACCATTTCCAAAGAAGGCAAGTGTGCAGCCCTCCGCTGGCAAGGTCATGCTCCCAGTCTTTCGAACCAGGACGGAGTAGTGATGATATATTTCCTGTCAAAGGGTACCGCAATTATAGGCGCCTATTATGCTTCATTTTTGAGGAAATTAAGGGAAGCTATCAAAATCAAGAGGCGGGGCAGGATCAACAAAGGTGCCCTCCTCCTGCAGGACAACGCTCCGGTCTACAACTCGCATGTCGCCAGATTGGAAGCACGGGCGTGTGGTTATCAAATCTCACCCATACTCCCTACTCTCCTGACCTTGCGACCTCTGACTTTCACCTCTTCCCAGCTATGAAGTTGTTTTTGAAAGGAAAGCATTTTCCATATGATGCAGCCTCGGTTTCTGAAGTCACATTGTGGTTGGAGGACCAGCCTGGGATGTTTTACAAAAACCGTCTCCAGAACTGCATCACATGGGAGAAATGTATAACTCTAGGTGATTCCTATGTAGAGACAGACTAATAAACATGCCAAGTTTCGCTGCTCTACTGCTTTGGGAAGTACGTCAGGGGCATTACTTATTGCAGGCTTCTCGTATTTGTGAAAAATTTAAATATTTAATATGAAAAATATTCGATTTCAGCATACCAGAAAACGGGTGAAAGTGTTCATTTTAAAGGAAATATTAATGTGGAAACCAAGTAAAAATTTACAATTAAAAATTATAAAAAAAAGTCTTGTGTTATATATTTTATGTACCGCACTGAAAAAAAAACTCATTGTTTTGAAAGTCATTCTTAACGTGTAATAGGTGTTCGTGAGTATTTTATACGTCCACATAACAATTTAATAAAAACAAAGATAATGTAAAACTTAAATTTGATCTGAAAAAAAAAACTAATTGAAAATATCGCAGTACAAAAAATGCATAAGCACCAAACTTCTACTTAAATTGGTTAAAATTTAAAAAAAAATCTAAACGTTTTGGTTGATTGTTTAAAATAAAAAAAATAAGATTTATATTAAAATAAAAAGAAGAAAATATTTATGTTGATTAAAATTAAAAAAATATATTGTTGAAAATAAAAATAAAAAAAAATATATTGTTAAAAAATAAAAAAGTGTTTATCTTTTTTGTGTAAAAAAAACAGCTCTTTTCATATTGATTATTTTCTAAAGAAGTTCTACCGACTGACAACTCAACATCTGAAATACCGATGTCATTGTGTTATATTGGTGGCATAGTAACATAACGGTGATTAAGGAATTTGATTCATTTTATTTGATAGAGGGTTCGAGATTATTTTGCCATCTTAACCGCCGTTTTGACAGAATTTTTGTAACTTGTACATGTACGCACAATGCTGAAATAATAACGTTATTATTTAGAAACCCATTCTAAACATGGGGGGGGGTATTGTAAACAATTTTGCACTTTCACCTAACAGTTTTATAAAAAAGAGAATTTATGTCAAGAAAAAGGAAGAAGCTATGTAAATTTAGGATATTATTTGGAGAAAAGAAACTTATCTAAAAAAAACATGTGCATTAATATAAAGAGAAGGTAATGTTGATTGGCACGTTTATTGATGCGGGGGAGGGAATGAACGATATTTATAAATAAAATTTCATTTTTAGAGCAACATTAAATTTTATTTAATTTCGTTTAAAAAATAGTAAGAAAGAAAACTTCTCTTTATGTTTGAATGTTTTCTTTTGAGTCAACGATTCATGTGATGAAATAGGCTCGTAACGGTGTTTTGATTGAAATGAGTGGCAGACGTGAATACATGTTTTGTTTTTGTTTTCGTTATGAAAATCATATTCATGGAAATTTCTTATTCTACTGTAAGCAGAGTAAGTGTCGACGATAACCGAAGGCATGTGTTTTATGATAAATGAAAATATCTCATATCATTTAAAATATTTTTAATAACATTTTAAAATATTAAAAAAAAAAACATGCGCAAGTAAGATATTTGTTAAATGATTTTCTTATGACTCATTTTTTCGGAAAGATGAGAAAAATAGTCCGAATAAAATATATAAGACAACTTATCTTATTAGATATTAATATTATATTTTGTTTTTTTAGAAATAAACCTGTATTTTTTGTGGGCATAATGTGTTGTGTGGGAAAGCTTTATCAGAAACACTAAAAATAGTAAAAACGCATGCATCTTGAAAAATTTGGCAGTTTTGGTTTGGTATCAATACTGTTCATCTAATCGATAAATGAACAACATATATATGGGTATGTTTCGTAAATGCCATTTAACATCTGACCCCAAAAAGAAAAAAAAATGAAAAATGAAGTTTTTGCTACTCTTGCATAATTTAACTCGGATTCTAAGAAATTTCCGTCAAGTATGGATCAGGCGAGACCGGCAATCATCGGTTTCAGCAAAGCGTTGTTCAAATGTGAAACGCTTAATCGACTTTTTATTTATTTATTTATTTTTATGCATTGCGTTTAGTATTTTTTCGGTGATAATAAGGGGGGTGATTATTTATTAATCTATTTGAAGTCCATTGGATGGGCGTTTAATAAAAAAACAAAGATACCATAAAACTAATTTAATTTTGAAATAATATCCGAAATGTTACACGGTCCGTACACTGTAAAACCACTGAATATTTCGTTGTAAATAATAGTTTTTAATCTAGTCGGCCACATAATAATAAAAAATATGCAGATATGTCTCCGATAATTGAATAATAAAAAAAGATATATGTTTTATTTTTATTAACAATTTTAAAAAAAATGATATTTTACGTATTGTTTTATTTTTTTTTATTAATACAAAGACAATCTAAATATGTAGCATTTTAGCCTGATACTGTTTTAAGTGTGCGGCTGCGCAAAACATCTCTGCTCGGTGTTAATGTATTTTACATGTAAATTTGCCGATGTCTGTACGCGTAATTCATGTATTCAAAGGTATTACTCGTTATAAACTATCCTGGCGCATCAATATAATTTCCTAACAATTTCCGTGTTATGTGACCAGTAGTTTAAGAGTTTATCTGTTCGATATTTACACAAATACACACATCTACTGTTTTACTAATATAGATTATTATGTTCTTTTCGACCCTTATAGATCAGTTAGAATTTATTTAGAAACGGGCACAATTAATATAGGTAAATGTATAAAAATATATCGATGTAAATTTAGTTTTCTCATCTTGTTTTTTTAATAACAAATAGCCATGCGTGACAGGTTATTCAGAATAGACAAGAAATAAGTTTAAGAAATAATGTTTTCGGGTAATAGTAAATTAAAAAAAAGTAAGCAACTAAATGTATAACGGTTAGGGAAGAGGGCTGCGCCATTTAAGTGTTTGCTTTATTTATAAATAGTATTAATCATGTAATGACTAAGTTCAGTGTAGCTTACTTTGGTGATTCCCTGAGTATGAGTCTAAAATTATTATACCTTAATACATAACAATACAATAAAAATTAGACACAATATATCCATGAAATGAACAGCAACACAAATGTAGCTGGTCTGTCAAGTTTAAATACGGAATAGCATTGCCGTCGATTTGCCAGGTTTTCAGTTAAAAATTACTATTTCTGGAGATGTTTATGAATTTATATATTAAATAAGTTAAACCTATCTCTCTGCATATGTCATGTATGAGTTCAAACATGTTCATCATCTACCACACGAATAAAGTGGATGCATATCCGGAATAACTAGTCTGTATATTAGTCTGTCTGCCCAAAGTTCCTTCTAACTAAACCAATCAAGCACAGGTAGCCGAAAGTTAGATGCACAATAACTGCTCACCTCTGCTTCGTTGCTCTCCGACTTAGGTGTAAATGCATTGGTTGCAACGTATCAGACTTTATCCGTGTCACGTGACACACTTCAATGGAAAAGACTCTTGGAAATGTTTGCAGATTTTCCGCATGATATTTTCCCATGAGCAGCAATGTCTACTGTCCTCAATGATGGCTTCCATGAATGTGTTCATGTCGTTAAAGACAGCAGTATTGAAACAGATTTTGTGAACATCACATTATATATATATATATATATATATATATATATATATATATATATATATATATATATATATATATATATGCAATTGTATGGCACTTTGTATCACTTGAAAATCTCTCAGCAACGTTTCAGTGTTTTACACAGAATAATGGAATAGTTATAGTAGAATCGACGGGATTAAATTTCCAGTGTTATATTTCAACTTCTGTGCCCGTTACAACAATACTCATGACAATATTCTTGATCGTATATTATTAGGCGCCATACGTTTAATGGAAATCATATATATATATGCATATATATATATATATATATATATATATATATATATTTATACATAAGTTTTATGGAAATTATATAATAAATAAATTAAATAAACATGAATATGCATAAACGATCACACATATATGCATATATATATATGTATATATGTGTGCATGTGTGTGTACACATAGGTATATTCATATATACAAAAAATACACATAGGTATATTCATATATATAAAAAAAGGAGGGAAAGATCCACCTTAAACCACTAACCTAGTTCTAAAACAGATCCTTTGTTCGATAAAATGCATGCCCATTGGCTGATAGGAGGGGGCGCGGTGGATACTAGAAAGCTGATTGGCTAACTAGAAATCCTCAACATATATAAAAACAAGAAGCAACCACAAAATTCGCGCATAAGCCTGACGAATCCTACAGTGGATGAAACGCAGAATATTCAGTGTAGCTTAATCGCCGTATATATTTTATAAATTACTACCTAGCTCTACCTTCGTATTGAGCACTTTTGAAGTAAATACTTAAATTTTAAACATAAATCTATACTTTCGTATATTAAATTTGTGTGATTAAATGAAGTAGTTATATATATATATATATACATATATATATATATATATATATATATATATATATATATATATATATATATATATATATATACATACTAGTTGTACCCTGCCACGCGTTGGTGTGGCTCATATTAGCGAAATGAGAAAATGCATGTTTCTGATAGGTTTAATTTCCATTCCGTATTGGTACAAAGTTTTTGTTGTTGTTATTTCTTAGCTGATATAAATATTTTCTGGTTTTCCGAACCTTGATGTCATAAGTTAAATGTCCATGTGAAAAAACAGTCAGTGTGTTGCTGTAAGCAACACAATTGTACAGAGTGTTAAGTGAGCTTTGCTGATGGTGGCATATGTTTTATGGAAAGTATAAATATATATGTACATATATATATACATATATATATATATGTGTGTGTATATATATATATACATATATGCATATATATACATATATATACATATATATACATACATATATACATATATACACACATATATATACACACATATATATACATATATATATATACATATGTCTATATATATATATATATATATATATATATATATAAATGTAACTGTTGGTTCGTTCGGAATTAATTGTCTAAAAAAACCACTGGACGGATGGCTTCTACGTTTTGGTATAATATGTTTACTATATCCATATGTGTTTTTATATATTTCTTTTTAATTATAACATTATACTTAATTTTTCTATGATAAATAGGTGGATTTCTTTGTACCGAGAGGGCATTTTTTTATTTAGGGACAATTATTTATTACCGCTTCCTTTCACGTGACCAGTGTTACAATTTAAGGGTTTTCCTGATAGATCTGGAGATTTCGTTTACAATCTAACGAGAAATTCCAGAAAAGCTGGAGGTATTTGGCACTCACACACCCGCATTAGATTATTAAAAAATAAAGAAAAGCGCTTGAAAATACGGGTTACTTTAAAACATAAAATAAACTCATTCATGTAAGTAAAAAAAAGACCATTTATTGCCTTTGGTCACAATTATTTATTGATTATTTGTTTTGTTTTTCACCTTTTTTTCGACTAACCATTCTTAAATCTCACTATAAAATCGATTTTTCCAAGTACATTTTAGGTGGCGGGGGGCATTCCAACCTCCGAAGGGGTTTGTATTACTGTCCACAGATTCGAAAAAGTTGTCAAAAACAAATATATAACAAATGAATGTTATCAAAGGCAAGATAAGTTACTTTTCTGCCAAACTGGATATATTTTTCGTGTTTTCATTCAATGTAACATATTTGTTCAGCTCGAAAAACATACAGTGTTTACCGATGTATTCGAAATTCAAGATGGCGTCTCACACCCTCTTAAACACGGTATGTTTGAAAAAGGTGTTATAAATAAAAAAAACTATACAAAACACTATTAAAAACCCGCCGAATATATGTCAAACTATGTCACAGTAACATGTATTGAGCGAGTTTTTAACAGTATTTTATCCGTTTTTTATTTATAACACCTTTTTACAATAATATGTAGAAGGCAGTACAATGCAGAGTTAACGGACAAAAAACTAAAGCAGTTGAAGAATACTTTTATTAATGCACCTACAAATACATTTCTTTATTGTTGCACTGTGATTACCTACGTAAGATGGTCTGATGAAATATCCGTGTTCTTTAGTATTCCGATAAAGATGTCTTCGTCAAATTGCTGTTTGGCTATCAGACAGTAAAACAAAACAGATGTATCATCAGACAAATTGTATTTTAATATTATGTGTTCGAAAATGTATGCGCCTAATGATGTGGTATTAGCGATAATCCGATCTTGCTCTATACAAAAATGTGAACTCAATATCTCACTGTTTTGAGATTTTAGAATTGGAGTCTATAATTAAATCCGGTTAAACTTTTAAACAAAGACGGTAATTATATTGAAATCCGGGAGATATTGAAAACCTCTCATCACTACTATACTGGAATTACATTTATTCCTTAGCAAGTTAATCGTTGCATGGCTGAGTAAATACATGAAAAGTGAATTTTAATATCCCGATTAATAACAACTCTTCCTCTTTATATCTCTATCTGTCTGTCTGTCTGTCTGTCTGTCTGTCTCTCTCTCTCTCTCTCTATATATATATATATATATATATATATATATATATATATATATATATATATATATATTTCTCACCGGTACTTAATTGATTGAAATACGACGGTCGCTCTTTAAAAAAAAAAACAAATCAGTGTGATCACTATAACCGTGGTGGACAAATGTTTGCTTGAAATAGAGATAGGTGAAGTTATATTCGAGCGCCGCTGCCGTGGATAGATGAGTAGACCTTCCGACTGTAAACGCGATGGTCCTCGGTCCAATACTCGTCTAGTGAGATATGCTAGTCTAGCCGCACTAACGAGTTGTAATACAACGAAACAGTTCTGTATGTGGATTACTACAACCTATATATATATATATATATACATACATATATATATATATGTATGTATATATATATATATATATGTATAAAATGTAAATATATAGATATAGCATTTCGACTTTAGATTTTTTAGCTTGACTTAACAATAAAAGATAATGGCCAATCTTTCTCTATTCTTATACGTATTATAACGTATATTGTTCTGGTCGGTTATATTATTCATCATGGTTGTTATTATTTTTATGTAGTCACTGGATTTTTAATATGATAAATTAATTTCCTTGAATATTGAAATTAAATATTTTATTAATCCATGAGATTCCATTGATCTCATTCTTTTTTACTGTTTTTTTTTATTCAGAACATGTTGTGGGTGAACCGCCTTCCAATGGACTAATCCATCGACCATCTGAACTATAACTCATGGCGATCCCGTGTGGGGCGTAAAACTCCAGTGCGACTATCGCATGTTCGCTGAATTACCAATACTTTCCGCTTGTTGGTTTCATGTAATATATGTTTTAAACAATTATCCGTTGTTCTGTTCTTTTTGTGAACATTTGCCAGTAATAACACTGGCGACATTGGATTCGAGAAACTTACCCTCGTCTAAAACATTGTTTCCCAAAACACTAGCCACATTGAATTCTAGAAACATAGTCACCTCTAAAATAGTGTTGTGAAAACAATACCGACGTTGGACTCAAATGTTTATTGGCAGAAATTAAAAAAAATCAGATTAACAACTATGTTTATTGACCCTAAATAGAAAAAGAAAACTCAGATGGGTACGGAATAAAAATGAGTTGGGACAAAAGAAAAAAAGTTCATCGCTACTTAAAAGGTAAATTTTATATTTAAAAAAAGTTCGTCGCTGTTTTTCTCTACTAAATGGAAATTGTTGCTTTATTCTTTTCAAAGTGAAATATACACTAGCTTTTTTGTTGTTGAACGATGACTGTTTCCCTAGATTGATATTGGGGGGGGGGCTTTTTTATTGCCTTGAGAGGAAAATCAAAACGTTTTTGCTAAATCTAACCAGAAAAAACGTTTTTCCAACGTTTTAAAATTGTTCGGTCCAACCAAACAAAATGGACGAATAAACAATAGCATTGGCACATCTGACTAATCTCAAATTAAAGTGGTCGTGCGCCCACAATGTAGAGAGGACCAACAAAATAAAATTCAAAAACAGGTGGCCGAAGCTCATAAACAGTTGACAGAACTACAACAACATACAGAAGACCAACAGGCGGAATTACAAAAGCAGTAGGCGGAAGCCTAAAAACAGTTGGCCAAACGTCAATTACAAGAGAGGAACTCTTTGCCGAAATCGTCAAGAATAACGCGCACGCAGAAAGCAAGTCAGCTTTTTTCTAAAGATACAATATGGTCCGCAATAGATAATTTTCAGTACGAAGAAAATGAAAAATCATTAGTAGCTCATATCAGAAAGTATGAATACTTATTTCAATATTGACTGAGGTGACTGGTCTGAGCAGAAAAAGTCTATACTGTTGCTACAGAAACTTGAAACGGTTGAACATGACAAATTCGAAGACTACATGTTGCCACGGAAAACATGGAAATGCTAAATCTGTAAACAGCACTATTATCCCTGAAAAGGTGTCCTTTTCGAAAGTTATGCAGCTGTTTGAATGTGACCAAAGACGATAATGCACAGCTTGCCACGAACGCAGCTGCAATAAACAAACCATTTGATGACTTTAAGTTGTCTGAATAAACAGCAGGCAATTTTAAATGCTTAGTTTTTGCGCAGGATGCGGAAATCAGACGCAGAGTCCTTACAAAGTTAGAAAACGAACTAAACACTGTAAAAATTAACTGAGGATTGTCAAAAAGTTGAGATAATAAAAGAGATGCGAGAAATATCGAAGCAGGCATCACAAATATAAAAAAAAATAACTGAGAAAAAAAACCGTCGAGACAGTAAATAGAGAATTACACCCAAAAGTCGGAAAAAAAAACAAAAGCGCCCATACTTAACAAAAAGATGCCTTATGTGTAATAAAATCGTACATAAATGCTCTAACTACAGGAAAAATCAGAACAAAAACCGTGTACGTGAAACGATAACTAGAGGCGTCGTAGATGAATACTTATGCAAATACGTAACGGGCAACATTCTCGGAAAGAATATGAAATTTCAGCTAGGCAGTGCATCGGATCTTTCAGTAATAAATGTCACAACGTTAAAAAAAAATTACGAAAACCGACTATGCTAAGAACCAACAGACTGCCGACGGTCGTAAATTGTACAAAAAGTAATTTTGAGGGCGAATTAATCACCAACGTCACTTTGCTGCGAAAAACGAAAAAAAAAAACTCAAAATGTATGCATTAAAAAATAGTGAGAACATATTTGTTTCCGACAACATGGATGCGTTTCATCTGTGAGATATTCCTATTGCCACATTTTTCAAAAAAAAAAACAAAAAAAAAACATAGATAAAAACCCGTCCAGCGGAATCTTAGAAACTTACAACTGGTTTTAAAAAAGAACTCCCAAATGTATTTACTACTGGCCCTGGGAGATGCACAAATTTTGTTTAGCTTAAACCGTGTTTAAAAAAAACAACGTAATGTCTTGTTCGCATCCCTGAACAAGATAAATCAGGAACTGGATCGATTGACAGATATCTGTATATAGACTAAAATTGAATATAGTGAGTGGGCTGCTCCAACAGACTACGTAAAAAAGGTCCGCGGAAATCCGTGTTTGCGCTGACTTCTCGACCGGACGCAACATATTGTAAGAACACTTTCACTATCAGTTATCCAGCTCAGTGAAACTGTTCACAAAATTAAATGGCGGCCAAGTTTTTTTTTCTAAAATCGACCTGAGTGATACTTACTTAAAAATTCCTGTAAATGACAAAATTGCTAACCTCCTCTGTATTTATACTCATCGGGGTTTGTATGGATACGAAAGGCTCGCATTGGGGTCAAGGTAGCACCACAATATTCCAACAAGTCATGGATACCATCGCCATCGCATATCTAGATGACATCACTATAGCGAGCAAAAGCAGAGAGGAACACGCAAACCATATCAGACAAATATTCAGTGGAATACAACATTTAGTGTTAAAGGTCAAAGGAGACAAGGGTGAATCCTTGTTACAAAAATCAAGTACCTAGGACATATCATTTATAAAGATAGCAGACGCCTGGATTCAGACAGGGCGTCCGCTATTAGAGAAATGGCGGCGCCGGGAAAGATAGCACAATTACAATGTGATAATTTTTACTTACCGGGACTCGATGTGGAGGGGTGAAGCAATGGAATTCTGTGTGGCAGTCGTTCAAGCAAAAGGTTTGAAATTGCTTGGTCGACTGCTTTTATAATAGTGTTTGCTTTTTTGTCCACTCACGTGGATCGGACTTAACATTTGCATACAATCGAATAATGGGTATAACAACACCCCCTATCGGTGATATTGTTGGTTGGTCTCTTTTTGTAAGTCCAGCAGCCCGTTTCATAGTTATTGTTACAAAGACGATCCGTCGTGTTAAGCAACGAGGCAATTCGTTGCAACTCCTGTTGATCAAGAAAAGTCGTGAAAGGTCCACGACGTAAGGTAAGGGTTTCATTATTTTGTCCTCCTACGTCGAGTTCTGGTTCAACCCGTTGAGTTGCAGAAACGTCCCCCCCCCCTTTTAGTCGGTTAAAATCCGACAACAAAGCTTTTTAGGCTTGGCAAACTATTACCAAGGGTTTATCCTTAACATGCAATCATTGCGTGCACCACTTAATCAATTACTAAAGGAGGATACATTTTGGGAGTGAACAGTCGATTGCCAGACACCCATTCTAAAAAATGAAAAAAAAAACCCTGACTTCAAAACAGTTCGCTCATTTTAACCGGAAGTTGGATATAATAGTGGCTAACGACGTAAGCCAATATGGCGTTGGCGCGTGCATGTTACATAGAATGCCAGATGGCTCAAAACATTCAATCGCTTTTGCATCCCGGACTCTGCTTTCAGCAAAAAAAAATATTCTTAAACCGAGAAAGAAGGAATAGGTATTCATTTTGCAGTTTCGAAATTCCACCGGTTCCTATGCGGAAGCCATTTTTATCTGAAGATCGACCATAAGTCTTTGATATCCATTTTTGGATCAAAACAGGGGCTTCCCACATTCACGGCGATCCGACTTTTTAGATGAGGAACTATTCGACTAAATTATAATTTTATAATATAATTCCTCTCCTCATCGAAACTAATTCCTGCCCAAATTGAACCCTGAAAGATTCAGTAATTGCGGCACTACGTATTAACAGTGAATTAGAAAACAATGATTAAACTTATTATTCGCGAACTGCCGGTCACACTTCAGGAAATTCAGGCAAAATCCGTGAATGACATTTTCATCATAACCACTAAGCAGAAGTTAACACTGGGTTATACCGGTTCAGATATGTTTCTGTTTGCGACGAAATGCTGCTATACGGTGAAAAGGTTGTCATCCCAAAATTCCTTCAAAAATTATTCTCAAGGACTTTTACATGGGGCATCCAGGAAGTAACCTGATGGAAAGCCTGATGAGAAGTTTCGTTTACTGGCAAGCGATGGACCAAGACATTACCAACGTGGTGAATACTTGCAAAGGCTGTGCTTTTACTGGCAAGGCATCACGTATAACACATAAATATTTGCCTTAATCTGAACAGCCGTGGTCGAGGATCCGCATTTACTACGCGGGACCAGGAGAAGATTTTTACTACCTTATAGTAGTACCTATTTACTATGCCTCCCCACGGGACAGAGTTAGACACCAGGGTCGTTTTTTAACGTAGAGAAAAGGTACAAAAATAGAAATTGCCTCAGTCGTGAAGGATTTCTCCTCCACCGAAAGAGAACAAGAAATAGAAGTGCAGCATCTGAAGAACAGATACTACTTTGATCTTGTCCCGAAGGCTCGAAATCGTCAGAGGTCCTGAGAGGCAAAAAACTGACCACGGCAACCACGACGAATTTTTTTATTACAGTTGTGTGCTCGCTTTAGGCTTGTGAATTATCTAGTCAGTGGCAACGCTAGCCAGTTCACCTCGGCAGAGTTCAGAGAATTCTGCGAGACCTACCAAGTTAAGCATATTACGACCCCTCTAGTACCACAGCAGGAGTAACAGCCAGCCTGAGGACTTCGTCGTCACGCTTAAAAGGGCATTTAAAAAGTCGTGCAGAAACCGACAGAAAAGACCCTCCAGCAGTATCTACAGATCTATAGAATAAGGAAAAAAAAACGAACAAAACAGATGCCGGATCCCCAGCTTAAATAATGTTTCGGCAGAGAATAAAATCAGTATTTGATAAACTGCTTTCCATACATATAGTACAATACGGAACCTCAAAAATGCCAACAAAACGGTTTAACCGCGGGTATAAAGTATATTTTAAACGTTGTAAGAATAACGTTTCCTTTCGGTAACAGGGATCGTACAAAGAGTCGGCCATGTTACATACATAATTCAGACCCAAAAATTAAGAGGGACCTGAAACAAATAAGTAAACACATTTCCGAGGATCAAGACATCCCCCGCAGAAAAGCAGAAAGGTAATTGATACAGCATACAATTGTTTTGATGTGGAATCTCCAAAGACCCTCTCATACCCGAGATGATCCGACAGAAAACGGGAGTACATTGACCCCTTGCTGGTCTGCCCACAAAAGAACGGATACCTATTTTCATACCCGGAGAAATCAGCTTGGGGGGTGGCTGTTTTGGACGCACCACCCTCCAAATGGACTAATCCATCGTTCATAGAACCTCATGGCGATCCCGGGTGGGATCTAATTCCAGAGCGACACTCGCATGCTCGGTGAATTACTAACACTTTCTGCTTGTAACCTTTCCGTTTTTGGTTCATGTAATACATGTTTTAAACTGTTATCCGTTGTTCTGTTCTTCTTGTGGCTATTTGCGAGCCATCACAGAAGTAAAATAAGTTTTTGTTACATTTCTCGAAAAGAGATACACCTGAACGCCACAATTTAGTATCTGCTGAATGCTTCTAAGAATCGAACAAGTTTATTAGCTCACACCTTAATTAAGATACAAAAATGCACAGGATTTTCTAGAGTTGTGGAAATTAGAACTGATACTACTAAAATAGAAATAGAATGTCAGAGAAATACTTATAAAGAAACATGTGTTAATACATGTTGTCATATGACCTTGTAATCCATATATAATGTTCTGTCTGTTTCTTCTTTAGTTAGGGCGTATGATACACTAATGTTTAAAATTTTTCTTATAAAAACATCAATCGAAAATTTATTATTTGGAACAATTATTGTAAGTTTACAAAATTATAGATTATTATTTGCATCGAAAGACTGATAGACTGAGTTCAAATGAATAAGCCAAATATCATAAGAGCATAGTCAGCATAACATTTTTTGATATGGCGATACATATATATATATATGTGTGTGTATACATATATACATATATATATGTATACATATATACATATATATATAAATATATATATATGTATACATATATATATATATATATATGTATACATACACGCACACTCATCAATGTATATGAATTCGTATTCCTGTATGTTTGTTCATAATTTGATTAATATATATAAAATGTCCATAAGTTTAGTATTTCCTTTATTTCTATATATAGTATGGTTCTTTAAAAATATATGATTAGGTGGTCACCTCATTTGTTAATTTTATTAAGGAAAATCATTTGTACTAAATAGCTGTGTGTAGTTTAATTTTCTAGCGAGACAGTTGTTTTAAGTGTTCTTGTTGAGATTGTTATTTTATAAACGCTAAATAACAATTATATTGATAATATATTTACTTAAATTTATTTCGAATTATTACTTCTGACATCGACTTTTTTTTATTAAACGAGTAGAGTTATTTCCCTTGATGAGTTTTTTTTATTCGTTCCGAAGTTCGGAAGATAAAAAAATGGTAATCGCAATACGTTTCTAGGGTGAATAAATAATTTTCTGTATGCAGAAAGGTGTTTTGCTTTATATTTAAATATTCTATACTCAAGCATTGATAGGGGGAGACCGGCAATCGTAGGTTTAATCCGAGCGTTTTTACAGACGCTTTAAAAACAAATAAACCAAAAAATTCAAACTTAAATAATAAAAAATAACAAAAACCTACCTTTAAAGGATTGAAATTATTTATATTTATTTTATTTTATATATTTTTCTTGTTTTTGTTTGCAAACATTTATTAACAAAAAGTTTGTTTTATCAATAAAAGATGAAAGTTGTATTTTTTTTTCACCGGTGTAGGTGTAATGTTACATGGAAAATAATGGCATGTAAGTAAAAATAGAGAGAATTGGTTAAACGTAAAAATGAAATAGAATAGACGAAATTCGAACCTCGTAATTTAGGTTTAGAAATAGATTACGAGATAGAATTAGAAAATGGAATGTAAAACAAACCATTGTTTAGCTTAGAGATAAAATAGTTTTAAGAAAAGGAATGTGCATTTGTCAATTCGGTTATGAAATTGAATTGAGGAATGCAACTATAGGATAATTTAATAAACATGTTTTTAACATATTGGAAATATAGGTTACTGGAAATATAGGTTAAAATTCCTTTTGTAAACAAAGGAAAAATTTTGGACACGCATTTCCAGAAAATGTGAAAGAAGACACGTTTTACATGTGTATGACGTCATGAGAAAATGGGAAGTTCTCGATATAGTTAGAACCTTTAGAGTTAAGCAGATGGAGTCTGAGGACGATAGAGACAGTCTGGAGTCCAAAGATGGACAGTCGAACGTCTGTAAGCGAGACGGTCAGCTTTGAAACATAGAATGTAAAACTTTGAATTCCCGACTAAAAAATAACCGACCGGTCCATGGAAATAAACGTGTCATGTGTTTTTATAAACGTCGTCTTTGTGTTGTAATTCTACCAAAAGGTAAAGTTAAATTGTCATTATATATCTTATATATCCTGTGTTTTAAAATGTCTTCACATACACAATGTCTCTACATCTCATATCTACAATGTGAACACTAAGACTGTCTCAACACTGTCCCTTCACTCTAAGAGCTTCTACTACACTTCTAAGTATGAATATTTATATATATATGAATCTCTTCATAACACGAACATAGAACGCAACATCTCTCTTAACAAAACTCTCTAAGACTCACTTTTAATAAGACATCCTTACAACGAATAATAACAACAACAACAACAACAACAAGAATAATTATAATAATGAAACCACTATATAATATAAGTACTTTTTTTTTTGTTTTCAAGATTTTTGTTAAGTCAAGTTCTTTTGGGTGGCACAAAACTTATCGCTCTCTCTCTCTCTCTCTCTCTCTCTCTCTCTATATATATATATATATATATATATATATATATATATATATATATATATATATATATATATAACATAGGTAAAAATATGTTTACGAAAAGCGTAAATTGTTAGATGAAAGTACAGGAAACAATTAAGGTTTTTGTTTTCAAGAAAACTTAATATTTTTATTTTATCTGATTTTATTTTTTACGGTCATTTATTGCCGGTGGAAAAACTTTCTTGAGATAAGGGTATTTTATTTGGAATCTTGGTGCTCTTCATAATTTGACCCGAATTCTCATGAATATCACCAAACATGGATCGGAGGAGACGGTCAATGATCGGAGTCAGGCGAGCGTCGTAACAAACGCAGACTAATAAAAAAAGAAATAAAAAAATAAAATATAAAAAAACGTAAAAAAAATAAAAATGCAACTACCATTTTATTTTAATCTTTAATGTTTTTTTTGCAAAATATTTATCAACAGGAAGTTTGTCCTTTTTCGTCAAGAAAATATTTTTTTCCCGTATACTTGTTAGGTGCAAGTACAAGATTTTTTTTTTGTTTTTTGTTTTGTTACCCTATTTTTTCAAGACTTTTTGTTCAGTCATTTTTTTTTGGGGGGGCGGGGCACAGCATTTAATTTTATTTTTTTTCGAAAAAAAATGATTTTTTTCGGTTGTTAATTGCCGATGGAAGAACTTTCTTGAGCTGGGAGTATTTTCTTATGAATCATTTACTTCGCCGGAGGGAGATGGGGTAGCGCAAATACTTTGTAGGGTTGCCATTTTCGAAACCCATAAATGCATTTTACAATTGTTGGAATCTCAAATACACATGATCTGTTTTTTAAGTAAACATTTGGGTTTACGATTGTTGCACTTCATGTTTTTAGATAGCAACATGAGATTGTTTGCATCGACGTTTTCATTTCTTTTTCTAAGATGCATGGATTTATTTCCGTGCCTGTCATTTTTCTGTTTGGCGAGTTTGAAAATATATTTGCCAGTTTTTTTTTTTGTTTGTGGTTTAGTATCTTTCTCCCAATTGGAATGTGGCTCTGCTTTCATGTAGATAGCACTTTCTCATTGGCTAATCAAAATCCCAGAAATTGAATTACAATAAATAAATAAATAAATAAATATCACCTTAAAAATTACCAAACACATGACAGAAAGAAAAATAAATATAAAAAAAATCGCGTAAGCGTTTCAACATTGGTGCAACCCTTGTCTGACTCCGATGAGTTCTGGTCTCGCCTGGTGCATGCTTGATGGGGAATTAACGAGAATTCGGGTCAAATTATGCAAGAGTACCGACATCTTTTACTTCGGTCAACTGTTGAACGGCCATCTACGGTAAAGAGGGAGGAGATTGAGTAAAGGAAATGTGAGTGTGCTCCGATATAATACTGCATTTCATTTGCATATTTTAAGGGTAGCCATTTCGGACGCCCATAAATAAGTGATTTTTACTATTGTTAGAATCTCAGCTAGTGGAGCGGCTATCACGTACTTCATTTTTCGAGCGATTACGTTTACATGTTTTTATCTGTTTGGAAATTTTTGTGTGTGACGGGGGTATCAACGTTACCTACGATGAAAATGGTAAATATCCTTAGTATAGTAGGTGTGTTCAAAACAGAACCTTATGTCGACCCGGGCAACGCCTGGTACCCATGATATTATATATATATATATATATATATATATATATATATATATATATATACAATAAATTAGGATAAGTGATTTATAGTAAATGAGGATTGTATTAAAACAAAAATACAAGTACAAACGTTATATATATATATGTGTGTGTGTTTTTTTTCAAATCGGACCTATACTGCACAAACACCTTCACAATTTTCAAATCAAACATATACTGCAAAAGCACCTTCAACATTTTCAAAATCGTACATATACTCCAACCGCACTTTCAAAATTGTGAAATCGGACCTATACTGCACAAGGATATTCTAATGTTAAAATAGGATCTATACTGCACAAGCTCCGTTTAAAATTTACAAATCGGACCTATACTGCATAAGCGCCTTCAAATTTGTCAAATCGGACCTATACTACACAAGCAACTTCGAAATTGTCAAATCGGACCTAAACTGCACAAGTGCCTTCGAAATTGTACAAATTGGACCTATACTGCACAAGCGCCTTCGAAATTGTCAACTCGGACCTATACTGCACGAGCACCTTTAAATTTGTAAAATCGGTTCTATATTGCACAAGTACATTAAAAAATGTTCATATAGGACCTATACTGGACAACCACCTTAAAAAATTTTCAAATCGGACCTATACAGCACAAGCAACTTCAAAATTGTAAAATCCGACTATGATGCACAAGCACCTTCAAAATTGTTGACTCGGACCTATACTGCACAAGCACGTTCAAAAATGTCAAATCGAACCGATAAACCACATCCTCCTTAAAAATGGGAAAATCAGACCTATACTGCACAACCACCTTAAATATTTCAAATCGGACCCATACTTCACAAGCACGTCAATATTTTTCAAATCAGATGTGTACTGCACAAGCACATCCAATATTTTTTCAAACCAGACCTATACTGCATAAGCATTTAAAAATTGACATATCGGACCTATATTGCACACTCACCTTCGAAATTGTCGAATCGAACCTATACTGCACAGACACCTTCAAAATTGTCAATCGAACTTATACTGCACAAGCACCTCAAAAATTTGTCAATCAGTCCTTTACTACACAAGCACCTTCAAAATTGTCAAATCGGACCTATACTGCACAAGGAGCTTCAAAATTGTCAAATAGGCTTTCAAAAATGTTAAATTGGACCTATACTCCACAAGCGCCTTTTAAATTTTCAAATCCGACCTATACTGCACAAGCAACTATAACATTTTTCAAATAGGGTCTATATTGCAAAAGCACCTTCAGAAATGTTCAAATCAGAACAAACACCTTCAAAATTGTAAAATTCTACGTATACTGCACAAGCACCTTCAAAATTTTACAATCAGACCATTACTGCACAGGCACCTTACAGATTGTCAAATCGGACTGGTAATGCACAGGCACCTTGAAAATTGTCAAATCGGACGTATAATGCAAACCAATTTCAAAATTGTCAAATCGGACGTATAATGCAAACCAATTTCAAAATTGTCAAATCGCACCTATACTGCACAAGCACCTTTGAAATTTTTCAAATTGGACTTATACTGCACAATCACTTTTATTTTTTAAAATCGGACCTATACTGCACAAGCACCTTCAAAAATGTTTACATAGAACCTATACTGCACAAGCACTTTCAAAATTGTCAAATAGGATCTATGCTGAACAATCACCATAAAAATTGTCAAATCGGACCTATGCTACACAAGCCACTTTTAAATTTGACAAAAACCTATACAGCACAAGCACCTTCAAAATTATCAAATCGGACCTATACTGCACAAGAACCTGCACAATTTATCAAACCGAACGTATAGTAAACAATAACTTAAAAAAATTAAAATCAGACCTATACTGCACAAGCACCTTAACATTTTAAATTGGACCTATACTGCGCCCGGACCTGTAAATTTTCCAAATCAGATCTATACTGCACAAGCACATTTAAATTTTTCCAAATTGGACCTATACTGCACAGGCTCCTTCAAATTATCACATCGGACCTATACAACACAAGCCTCTCCAAAATGTTCAAATCAGACCTATACTGCACAAACAATTTCAAAATTAGCAAATCGGACCTATACTGCACAAGTACCTTCTAATTTTTCAAATCGTACCTATACCGCACAAGCACCTACATTGTTTTTCAAATCGGACCTATCCTGTATAAGCACCTTCAAAATAGTCACATCAGACCTATACTGCACAAGTATCTTAAAAATTTTCAAATCGGACCTATACTGCACAGTCACCTTCAAAATGTTTAAATTCGGATCTATACTACACAAGCACCTTCAATACCTTCAAATCGACTATGTACAGCACAAGCACCTTCAACATTGTTGAGTCGGCACTGTACTGCACAAACACGTTAAAAAGTGTCAAATTGGACCGATAATGCACAGGCACCTTAAAAAATTATCAAATCGGACCTAAACGGCACAATCACCTACAAAGTTTTTCAATTTGGACCAATACTGCCCAACCACCTTAAAATTTTTCAAATCTTACCTATACTGACCAAGTACTTTCAAAATTGTCAAACCGGATCTATGCTTCACAAGCACCTCCAAAAGTTTATACTGCACAAGCACCTATAAATTTTTTCAAGTAGCGCCTATACTGCACAAGCAAATTTGACCTATACTGTACAAGCACCTTCAAAATTTGTACCTATAGTGTAGAAGCACCTTCAAAATTTGTCAAATCGGACCTATACTGCACAAGCACCTTCAAAATTGTTCAACCGAATCTATACTTCACAAGGACTTTCAAAATTGTCAAATCGGATCTATGCTGCACAAGCACCTACAAATTTTTTCAAATTGGACCTATACTGCACAAGCACCTCCACGATTTTTCAAATCGGACCTACACGTCACAAGCACATACAAAAATGTTAAAATAGACCTATACTGCACAAGCACCTTCAAAATTTTTCGAATCGGACATATACTACACAAGCATCTTCAAAAATGTTCAAATCGGACCTATACAGCGCAAGCAGATTCAACATTGAATCGGACCTATACTGCACAAACACGTTAAAAATTGTAAAATTTGACAAATAATGCACAGCCACCTTAATAATTGTCAAACCCGACCAGTACTGTATGAGTACGTTCAAATCGGAACTATACTGCCCAAGCACCTTCAAATGGGGTCTATACTGCACACGCACCTCAGATATGCCCTAAACTTCACAAGCAGCTTCAAAATTTTCCAATCGGACCTATACTACACAAGCATCTTCAAAAATTTTCAAATCGGACTTATACAGCACAAGCACCTTCAACATTGAATCGGACCTATACTGCACAAACATGTTACAAATTGTCAAATTAGACCAATAATGCACAGGCACCTTAATAAATGTCAAATCGGACCTATACTGCACGAGTACCTTCAAATCGGAACTATACTGCACAAACACCTTTAAATAGGATCTATACAGCACAAGCACCTCAAATAGGACCTATACTGCACAATCAGCTTCAAATTTTTTCGAATCGGACCCATACTCCACAAGCATCTTTTAAAATTTTCAAATCGGACCTATACAGCACAAGCACCTTCAACATTGAATCGGACCTATACTGCGCAAACATGTTAAAAATTGTCAAATTGGACCAATGATGCACAGACACGCTCGAAATTTTTCAATTCAGACTTATACTGCCCAAGCACCTTAATTTTTTCAAATCTTTCCTATACTGACCACGCACCTTAAAATTTTTCAAATCGGAGATATACTACACATGCACCTACAATTTTTTTCAAATATGACCTATACTGCACAAGCACCTTAAAATGGTCAAATTGGACCTATACTGTAGAAGCAGCTTCAAAATTTGTCAAATCGGACCTATACTGCACAAGCACCTTCAAAATTGTTAAATACCTATACTATACTATGCAAGCAATTTCAAAATTGTCAAATCGGACCTATACTGCACAATTATTTCCATTTTTTTTCAAATCGGGCCTTTACTGCCGAAGCACCTACAGAAATGTTCAAATAGGACCTATACTACACAGGCACCTTCAAAAATTTTCGAATCGGACCTATACTGCACAAGCACCTTAACATTTTTCAAAGCGGACCTATATTGCACAAGCACCTTACACATTGTTGAATTGGAACTATACTGAGCACGCACCTTATGAATTGTCGAATCGGACCTATACTTCACCTATGTCATACAATCCCGGGCGACGCTGGATCTTCTGCTAGTACATAGCCGGGGATTGAATAAAGTAGGTGTCTATGTCGGGTATTTTGCTAGTACATATATCCACCTATGTAATCCAATCCCAGGTGAACTAGGTACTTGGCTAGTGCATATATTAATCAATTTTTCCAATCCCAGATGACGTCAAGTGTTCTGCTTGGAAAAATGCCATGAATTTTATCCAATCCCAGGCCATGCTGGGTAATTTGCTAGTACATATGTCATGCTAGTGCTATGTCATACAATTCCAGGCGACCCTGAGTATTCTGCTAGTACATATACACCAATTTATCCAATCCCAGGCTACGCCAGATATTTAGCTAGTGCATATATACAGCTACGTAATACAATCCCATGCGACGCCGGGTATTAGGCTAGTACATATATCAACAAATCTTATCCGATCCCAGGCAACGCTGGGTATTCTGCTAGGAAAAATTCAATGTATTTCATCCTACGTCGAGTAATCTGCTAGTACATAATACTTTTATATGAATTCCTCAACCCCCTCCTCCTTAACTGAAGATTATCTAAAAACATAACCTCGCAATACTAAGAATGGCGTTCTGAATAATAATGGTTTCATTTCAGAATTTGGAATCAGCAGTTTAGCGATGTGTGATGTTTGGAATATGACATCTTGTCTCAATATAATACACGACAAATATATATTATGCATTTTTTACTTGGTCTTTTGGCTAAGATCAAAGTGTAGTATATGTTATTAGAATTCAAGCGGTTTAATCTTTCGCCACCCTACTCCTAAGAAAATAAGGGGGAGGTATTCCAATTATTTCCACCTACGTCGGATAATCTGCTAGTACATAATATTTGATATGAATTCCTTTAACCTCTTCTTCCTTAACTGAAGATTATATGAAAAACATAACGTCCCAATACTAAGAATGGCTCTCTGAATAATAATGGTTTTATTTCAGAATTTCGATTCAGCAGTTAAGCGATGTGTATTGTTTGGAATATGACATCTTGTCTCAATATAATATACAAAAAATATATAATATGCTTTTTTTACTTGGTCTTTGGCTAAGATCAAAGTGTAGTATCTATTCTTAGAATTCAAACGGTTTCATAATTCGCCCCCCCCTCACACTAAGAATTAAATTTAGAAATGCATTGTTTACATTTTAAAACAGTAAAACTCTTCTCGTTTCCTGTCTAGACATCTCTCTCTCTTTCTCTCTCTCTGTCTATGTTTATGCGCGCGTGTGTGTGTGTGGGTCTCTCTCTCTTTCCAATAAACAAAGAATACTAAACAGAAAATGGGCATATCTTTAAATTGAGTAAACTTAGCTATATTTTCGTCTCATCATGATATTATTACGCTTATTGCTCCGTTCTTATCATGGCGTGCATCCTTAAAAAAGGAAAGGTGAATATTCCAAATAAACCTTGTCACACACCCTTGAAAAAAAGATGGTATCGCTGTTGAGGCAAAGCTAATAAACATGATTTGTCTTTCTTGGCCTTTTGGCTAAGATCAACGTGTATATCCGTTCTTCAGGTGCTACATTTCAATTTCTTTGTCAGTGGAAGAGCAATTCTTTACGACTAAGACATTTTTTCTCCACGTTAAAAAACGACCCCGGTGTCTAAATCCGTCCAGTGGGGAGGCATTGTGAAGAGGTACTATGTGTAATGTAACAAAGTTTTAATACTAAAAAAACTACCTGGAAAAAGTTATTTCTGATTTAATTACAAAATGCCCTAGAAATGTCACTTTTGATTAATTATACAATGGCCTGGAAAATGTCTGTTCTAATTATTTTTTGTTTACTTACCTCCCCACAGGGCAGAATTGGACATGATGTCGGTTAAAAATTTAGGGGGAAACCAGCTCCCCAAAAGAGGTACTCTGGTCAATAACGAAAATAAATATTGTATCAGTAATGAAGGATCTCTCCTCCATTAACCAAGCCCCAAAAAAGGGGGATTTAAGTCACTGGAATGCTGAAACTGATACTACACTCAGAAATCCATGTTGAAGCAATGAATGCCTTATCGCTAACCGTGTTAATGTGTTTATGTATCATTTTGGAAAAGCTGCTGAAACAGTTTATGATTTAAACATTAATTTATTTCAAGTTATTTTAAGCAGTGGGTTACGGGATATGAAGTCAGTCCTGGAAATTACTCAAACCGTTTACGATTTAAACACTACTTTATTCCATGTATATTTTTATCAGTGGGGTGTGGGATATTAAATCAGTCCCGAAAATGGGTGAAACCGTTTACGCATTACACCTTACTTTATGTAATGTACATTTTTAACATTGGGGTGGGAAATATGAAGTCGGTTCCGGAAATGGCTGCAGCCATTTACGTTTTGGACATTACTTTGTTTAAAGTATATTTTTAACAGTAAGATGGGAGAGAAGAAGTCGGTCCCGGAAATTGTTGAGAAAGTTTACGATTTATACATTACTTTATTTCATGTATATTTTCAACAGTGGAGTGGCGGACATGAAGTAAGTCCAGGGGTTAAATGAGATGTGCAAATTAATGCTATCAGAAAGCGTCGCCCAGTATTGAATGACATAGGTTGAAAACATATAGTAGCAAAATATCCAGCGTCGCCCGAGATCGAATGAGATAGGCGAATGATATATATTAGCAGAATATGTGGCGTCGCCCGGGATTGGATAAGGTAAGTGAAACATATATACTATGAGAATACCCAGAAGTGCTTGATTTGTTTATAATGAAATAATCAGCCCAGGCAATATATTACAGTTATAAGTAAGGGGGAGCGACAGACTGGGTTAATGTAATGAAAATTATTGTCAAAATATATCCAAGAATTATGAAAAATGATGAAATGTGAGTTACTTGATTTGTATGTTGGTAATGATATAATAAGCCCAGACATTATATCAAATATATTATAAAAGTAGGAGGGAGAGGCATAATGTAGGTTTTAATTATGAAAATTATTGTCAAAATTAGTAACATATCCAGGATTATAAACAAAGATTAAATGTGAATTAATCGATTGTGTGTGTTATAATACAATAATAAGCCCAGGAAATATATAAAAGTAATTATGCTAGTAAGGGAAGGTTATAAGGATGGTTTAAATTATGAAAAATAATTGTCGAACTTAGTAAAATATCCAATAATTATGAAAAATGATAATATGTTATTTAATGCATTAGAGTGTTAGTCATGAAATAATCAGACCAGGCGATATATCAAAGTTATTGTTTTAGTAAGTTGGGCGAATATGTGGGTTAAAATGATGAAAAATGATTGTCGACATTAGTAACATATCCAAGAATTAAAAAATGACGAAATGTGAGTTAATTCATTGGTGTGTTTGAAATAGAATAATCACTCCAAACAATATATCAAAGTTATTATTTTAGAAGTTTGAGTGGGGGTTGATAATGTTTGTTAAAAATATTAAAAATAATTGTCGAAATGAGTAACATATCCAAGAATTAAGAAAGTAATGAAGTGTGAGTTAATTGATAGTTGTTTTTTTTTATAAAATACTCAGCCAAGAAAATATATCAATAATTTATTATTAAGAGAGGGAGACCATGATAGTTTAAATTATAAAAAAATTATTGTCGAAATTATTAACGAATCCAAGAATTACGTCAAATTACGAAATGTTATATAATTTATTGGTGTGTTTATAATAAAATAATCAGCCTTGACAATATATCTAAATCATTATATAAGTAAAGGGGAAGGAGATAAGGAGGGCTTAAATTATGAAAAATTATTTTCGAAATTAGTAACATATCCAAGAATTACGAAAAATGATGAAAGGTTAGTTAATTGATTGGTGTGTTTGTAAGGAAATAATCAGCCTAGACAATATATCAAAGTTATTATTTAGGGAAGGGCTAAAATGTTGGTTAAAATGAAGGAAAATGATTGTCGAAATAAGTAACATATCCAATAATTATGAAAAATGAAAAAATGTGATTTCATATATTAGTGTGTTTGTAATAAAATAATAAGCCCAGACACTATTTCAAAGTTATTATTTTATTAAGGAGGGGTCGAAATGGGGGTATAAATTATGAAAAATGATTGTCGAAATTAGTAACATACCCAAGAATTATGAAAAATGATGAAATGGAATTTAATTGATTAGTGTGTTTGTAATGAAATAATGAGCCTCGCAAATGTATCAAAGTTGATTCTTTGGTAAGGTTGGGCGACAACGTTGGAGTACATTATTAAAAATATTGTCGAAATTAGTAACATATGCAAGAATTATTAAAAATGATGAAATGTGATTTAATTGATAGTTGTGTGATTTTTTTTTAATAATCAGCCGGTACAATAATTTAATATTATAGAAAAGTGATGGGGCTATAATGTGGGTGTAAATTATGAAAAACTATTGTCGACATAGTAACATATTCAATAATTATAAAAATGATAAAATGTGAGTGAATTGACCGGTGTGTTTGTAATGAAATAATCAGCCCAGGAAATATATCAAAGTTATTATTTTAGTAAGGCGGCGATACAGTTTTAATATTAATAAAAAAAAACTGGAATAATATGATTATGCCTTCATTCATGCTGAACATAACGCTCACAGCATGCCCAGCAAGAATATATTACTATGATAAATGCTGCTGTGGCGTTTCCACTTGTCCCGATAGTACCTAATTAATTTTAAAATGTGATTTTTTTTTGTTCTGGACAGTTTTGCTTGTAATGTTTCGTTTAACTATCGTATTTAACTATTTTTTAACCTGCTAATAACTTTGGTAACGTTTTCATAACGTGTAAGTTAATATTTTAATTTGTATAATAGTTGCCTTCTTTACCGACACCAATCTCTTATTTTATGCAATGTTTTTATATATAGACTGCCATTACAGCTTGCTGACGTCAAGGTCACGTGACATGACTTCAAAAAATTATATATACGGGGCCTCTAGCAAACTGTGAAGCCAATTTGGGGTCTAAATATGTGAAACTATACATAAAGACTATTCAGACAACCAGCAAACGTTTTAATCAGTTTTTGCGCGGGAATTTAGCTGCCAAGACGTCAAAGTTTACAGAGTTTACCTATAAAGACTTCCACACGCCTTCGCCAATTTTGAATCGAAAAAGTTAAAATGTTAAATGTAGGTTACCTTGATCTGAGTCAAACTTTATATATATATATATATATATATATATATATATATATATATATATATATATATATTCTAATATTACATAATAAAGCCGGAATTGCATATCCTCATTTTAGTATTATTTTATTAATTTTGTTCTCTCTTTTTATTATTAGGTCCCATTTTACTAGAGGCAGACTTCTCTCTGGACTACATCACTGCCCGGAAAAAAATATTTTCATTATTTCAGCTGTTTCGAAAACTATCCAATTGGATTATATGCATCGCCACGCTGGGCGTATTTTGGAATACATTCTATCGAAAGAACTATTTTGCATTTTGGATCAACTCGAAAGGAGTTTCATTCAAGCTGAAATATTTTGCGCGGTTTTTTATATTAGTTTTTTACATATCCAATATGTTTTCAGTTTTTCTATTGGGAAATTTATAACTACAAAAAATTGCGGCTGCATTTAATGCCTTAATTAGCAAATTCTAGCATTGCTACAAATATAATTTGCTGATTTATCTATGTCCTCTGATAGAAAAATGAAAAGAATAGCATTCTTTGAAACTCCGCGGAATAAGGACTTTGTGAATTGTTTTTGGTGTATTCAGTCGAACAATAAATTTAAATTGTAAAGTCCAACTTACAGTTTTATTTTCTTTCTCTCTTATATATATATATATATATATATATATATATATATATATATATATATATATATGGCGATTAAGCTACACTGAATATTCTGCGTTTCATCCACTGTAGGATCCGTCAGGCTTATGCGCGAATTTTGTGGTTGCTTCTTGTTTTTATATATGTTGAGGGTTTCTAGTTAGCCAATCAGCTTTCTAGTATCCACCGCGCCCCCTCCTATCAGCCAATGGGCATGCATTTTATCGAACAAAGGATCTGTTTTACAGCTAGGTTAATGGTTTAAGGTAGATCTTTTCCCTTTGTATATATATATATATATATATATATGAATATACCTATGTGGACACACACATGCACACATATATACATATATATATATACATATATGTGTGATCGTTTACGTATATTAATGTTTATTTAATTTCTTTATTTGTTTGTTTTATATTGTTATTGTTAGTTTTAAAGCTATTTTGTATCGCTATCCTAGAGTAAGTTTTATTTTGTGAACACAGTTGTTTGCTATTTCTTGTCTACAGTTTAATAGATTTTGAGTTTCTTTAAAGTACAGGATAGCAAATTTTTCATGGGGGCATAATTTACATGGGTCGTCTAAATGTCTGCATGTGGTAGCTTGTCTAATTATTTTCCATTCGACTACCGGCGAATGTCCGTTTTCTTTGAGTTCCCAGTATTTATTCGCTAGTGTTGTTTTTATACGGTGTTTTTTTTATTTTTGAAGGTACTTTTGTGGTCATAGTATCAGGTTTAAAAATCTAAGGAAGTCATGCCTATGTAATACTTCTTGTTATTCGTGTTTTCTTTCGCAAATATTGTTGCTTGATCAAGACTGCACCATAATAAACAAAGTATCTGACAGCATAGACACATCACTCTCCTTCGACACTAGCGCCCAAGTACATGTATTTGTGACTTTAATGTTCATCACAAAAACTGGCTTGGATTCTCTACTTACACAGATGCAGCAGGCAGCGCAACTCATAGCTTCTCTGTATCTCACTCCCTATCGCAAATTGTTACTTTTCCAACCCGTTTCCCTGATCAGGAAGAACAACACGCATCACTATTAGATCTGTTTTTGACCACAGTTCCTGATGACTGTGTAACGAAAGCCGACAGCCCACTTGGGAACGCTGATCATGCGGTGATAATGGTTGAAATCGCCCTAAACTCTAGACCCAAAACTGAAGAGCCAGTGCTCAAAACAACGAGATATTATAAAAAGGCTGACTGGGAAGCCATCAGAGATCTTATCAGAGACGCCCCATGGGGAAATATTTTTTCTCTTCCTGCTGAACAGTGTGCAACCGAGACCACTGAATGGTTCAAAACTGCAATCGAAGCGCATGTTCCCATGCGGAAATTCTATAGCAAGCCCCACTCTCCCCAATGGTTTACTTTGACTTGCGCAACTGCCATTGCCCAAAGGCAGCATGCATTCCGCAGGTTTAACCGACATAAGTCCAGTTCAAACAGATAGAAGTACATAGAAGTTAGAAGTAACGTTAAGAAAGAAATAGCAACAGCTAAGAGGGAATTTACGGAAACGACTACTAAACGCATCGAAGCACAAAACTAGGAACTCGTGACTTCTGGAAAATCTACAATAGTGTAGTAAATAATGGGCAATCAACTATTCCCCCACTAACCAACAATCACGAGGTCCCTTGCTCAGCAACCGAGAAGGTTAACACGCTTGCCAGTCGGTTTGCCTCAAACTCCACACTGGACACTCTAAACCACCCCCTACCTCAATTTCCTATGCGGACAGACGTCACGCTTGACGATCTAATAATCACCCCTGCTCAGGTGCATGCTATCATAAAAAACCTTGAGACTTCAAAAGCATGTGGACCCGACCTCATCCCAGCTGTGCTACTAAAAAGTGCTCAGCCGAAGTAGCTCCAGTTCTCTCCAGACTCTACAACAAATGCCTTAATGAATCTTGCTTTCCGGGCTGTTGGAAAACTGCTTCTGTGGTACCAGTATTCAAGAATTCTGGCGAAAGAACTGGCCCATCAAATTATCGCCCTATTAGCCTCCTCCCACTTTTTGCCAAAATATTTGAGACCTTAATTAACCATGCTCTAGTCCAGCACCTTACAGATGCTAAACTTCCGACCGACCAACAATATGGATTTAGACAAGCCCGTTCCACGGCAGACATCCTCTCTGTAATATCTGAACGCATATACCATTCACTGGAAAAAGCTGGAGAGGGCAGAGCGGTAGCTCTAGATATATCCAAGGCTTTAGACGGGGTATGGCATGAGGGTCTCCTCAGGAAAATGAGATCATACGGTCTCACTGGTATTACATAATACTTAACATAATTAATCCTTCTTAGATAAGAGAAAAATCCAGGTTGTCCTCGACGGTCGCACATCTAAACAATATGATATAATTGCGGGAGTGCCCCAGGGATCTATCCTTGGACGTCTACTGCTCCTGATATTCATAAATGACCTCCCCGACAAAATTGCCTCTGAGATGGGTATATATGCTGATGACACCACACTCTATAGCAGGCACGACAGGAAAACAAATGAACATATATCTAAAGTAATGGCAGAAACACGAGAGGATGACCTCAAATCAGTAGTGGAATGGGGACAAAAATGGATGGTCACGTTCAATGCCGCCAAGACAACACTGGTTTCATTCAATAATTTCAAGAAACCTTCTCTACCACCTATAGCAATGGCCAACGACTTTTTATCTGAAAGTACGTCTCTCAAGCTCCTTGGCCTAACGTTCACAGCTAACATGAGCTGGAACAATTACATCGAGAGCATTGCCAGGGCCGCTGCGAGGAAGGTGGGCTCTCTCTACCGTGCTAGAAAACTTCTAACACCCGAAAGGATCCTGTACCTCTACAAGGTTACTATTCGCCCATGTATGGAGTATTGTTGTCATATTTGGGCTGGTGCATCGGCTACTAGTCTCTCGCTCCTTGACAAGGTTCAAAATAGAGTCGCAAATCTGATAGGCTCTAAACTGGCATCTAAGCTTCAGCCTCTGTCCCATCGTCGAAACGTTGCATCCCTCTGCCTGTTCTACAAGTATTATAATGGTGATTGCTCTGATGAACTGCAAGCACTTGTGCCCCAACGACGAAAATACCCTCGACAGACCCGACAAGCTGCAAAATCCCACCCCCACACTTTAGAAATCTCTAGATGTAAAAGATCTTTCTACTCCAGTAGTTTCTTCCCCAGAACTGCTAGACTTTGGAATTCCATTCCAGGTCACTGCTTCCCCAACTGTACTGACATGCATAAGTTACAGTGCAACGTGAACCAACATCTCGCTGCCCAAATCCCTACATAGTACCCCAGTAGATGTTTCCCCTGATAGTAGCCCCTACACCAAAGTGGCAATGTGCCTTGTTTGGGGTGAAAATGTAATGAAAAAAAAAATAAAAAAATACACTTTTTGTTAGACATTTATTTTGGACTGGGCAAATTATGCGTGTGTACAATTGCATTTATCTTGTTCGTTATTAGTATTATTATTTATGGTATGGTTGTTTTTGTCCGGGGTTGGTGTGTTATTATTATTATTATTATTATTATTGTTATCATTATTATTATTATTATTATTATTATTATTTTTATTATTATTATTATTATTATTATTTTTATTATTATTATGATTATTATGATTATTATTATTATTTCTGCTAGTGTTGGTTTTATTTCTGTCATGGTGTCTACTTTTTTATTGTTTATTTTGTTGTTGTTTACATTATTTTCATTTAGTATTTTGTTATTATGTGCTTTAATTATCATCTCTAAATATTCGCAACAAAAATAACAATAGAAAACAAACAAATAAATAAATTAAATCAACATGAATATACATAAACGATCACACATATATGTATATATATATATATATATATATATATGTATATATGTGTGCATGTATGTGTACACATAGGTATATTCATATATATATATATATATATATATATATATATATATATATACAAAGAGGGAGAAGATCTACCTTAAACCACTAACCTAGTTCTAAAACAGATCCTTTGTTCGATAAAATGCATGCCCATTTGGCTGATAGGAGGGGGCGCGGTGGATACTAGAAAGCTGATTGGCTAACTAGAAATCCTCCACATATATAAAAACAAGACGCAACCACAAAATTCGCGCATAAGCCTGACGGATCCTACAGTGGATGAAACGCAGAATATTCAGTGTAGCTTAATCGCCATATATATTTTATAAATTACTAACCAGCTCTACCTACGTATGGAGCACTTTTGAAGTAAATACTTAAAATTTACGCATAAATCTTTACTTTCGTATATTAAATCTGTGTGAGTAAACGAAGTAGTTATATATATATATATATATATATATATATATATATATATATATATATATATATATATATATATATATATATAAACTTCCCACTAGAAGACAGCCCCCACAACTACTTTCCTAGACATCCTAGTAACAATGAAAAACAACAACATAATTACAGACATCTAGCACAAACCAACAGACACTCAACAATACGTCCACTTTAAAATCACAATCCTAAAAACTATCTAAAATCAATAGCCTTCTCCCTAGCACGTAGTGTCTGCACCATAGTAACAGGCAGACACCTACGTTCAAGTAGCGTAAATTAACTGCAAATAACCCTTCGGAAAATAGGATATCCACTACCACTAATACAGAAAGGTATTGAACTGGCTGAAAATATCCAATAGACCAACTAAGAACACATTTTAGTATACGTATCCACACATAACACAAACAACCCAGAACTATTCACACAGATAAAAAAAAACTTATCCTCCTCAATCAGAATGACAAACTAAACAACATACTTAAAACAACAAAAATAATAAAAAAGCAAACGCCAACCCTAAAACCTAAAACACATCCTAACTGCCTCAAAACTCTTCCACACACTACAAAAGGGGTTAGAATATTCGAAAAATCGCGATGTGGAGTATGCGACATACTAATAGAAGGAAACCCCACACAAACATTTAAAAAAATAAAAAGGATCTAAATTTCACCTCCAGAAATGTAGTATATGCACTAAGGAGCACAGCATGCAACAAATCCTACATAGGTGTCACCAAAAATTTCAGCAATAGAGTGCCCTTAGATAAGAGCAACATCAAATTTTCAGATAACAGACACCTCTATGTTTCAAAACACGTACACATATGCAGTGGAAATAGCTTCAAAATAATGCCAATCTTCCAAACAGACAATTTTTTTTTTACTTTCAGAGGAAAAAAATATAATAGCAAGATTCACTCCCAAACTAAACAGAGCTTAATATCAACATACAAAAACATGAAATGCTAGGCACACTTGCATTCACGTACATATACATATACACACCCACACATAAATCAGAACCGACACATAAAAACACCCCCACACACACATACAGCCACACACAGACATAACACCCCTGTCTCTAATACAACACGTTGAACAATACCAACCCTACTTAACCTCGAAACTAACAACACTAGGAAACACCTAGAACCATAGTATAATATCTGTTCCACCACATGGCTCCTCCTCAGTTAGTTGAGGAGAAATCCTTCATGACTGAGATAACTATCATCCCTTCTATACCCCTCCAATTGGTCCCCCTCCTCTGGAGACCGTGACCCTCCCCACACTAAGAACCGATTTAGGGTCCGGCCATACCCACATGGGGACACAAATAATTAGAAGTATTATAAAATCCCCTACGTATATTTATAATTGCACCTCTTTATCTAAACAAACACAATATTAAAATACCCGAACAGTCTAAAACTGAAACGAAAAATCACAATACTAAAATCTAAGAATCCAAAAAATTAATATCAAAATTGAATGAAAACACTCCTACCCTTATTTCAAAGGAGATTGTTCCTCCACCTACCACACACACGTAAGTAACGACCTTAAGGACTTATAATACTATAAAACAGAACATGCATTCTTCAAATCAATAAAAAAAGACGCACACACAGTCACACACACACACACGCACGTGCACACACACGCACATAGCCTATCCTATTCACCCAGTTGACCAAGTACCAATGGGCCCCTCACTCCCACTCAACTAAGAGTAAAAAAGGAAAAAATGAGCAAAACAAAGAATGATACTAGAAACACAAGCAGAGAGAGAGAGAGTGAGAGAGAGAGAGACAGAGAGAGGGAAACATAAAACATCAGTTTAGCCCAATGAACCAGTAATTAAATTGGACATAGGAATGAAAAGTAGAATCACTTACACATGTTTCCACCTTTCGGAAACATTGCAAATGAACTACGAAAATGTTCTTTTACATTTTTAACACATAGCGAACATTTTAAGTACTTGAAAAATAAAAACATGGAATCAGAAAATAATGTTAAAAAATACACATTGTTGGTGCCCACCCCCTTATATATATATATATATATATATATATATATATATATATATATATATATATATATATATATATATATATAAAAGAGATTTAGAAGGCTGTCACAATGCGAGGAATGAATAATAGTCGCTGTTGGTAAGAGGAGACGAGAAAAAGTGGCGATTTACCAATCAATAAATACATATATATATATGTTTTATTATTATTTTTTTTATTATATATATTTATTCAGTTGTATGGTAAAATGTCTTACTTGTAAGCCTGTGCGACGTATTCTATTATTAATTTCGGAAAAAATTTTCCCTTTTCAAATGGTGTGCGTAACAGGTCGATTCAAAGCATGCTGGATGAAGGGCCGGAAGTTGTGTAGCTATGTGAGGCCTCGGGCCAAATGTGAGTAGGGGATGTATGTATGGTATGATTAGGTGATTAACATGTTTATAAATTTGCTATTTTTATTTGTCTTTATTTTTATTTTATTTATTCATTTTTTTTTGTTTTAGCGTTAGCTTTTTTTCTTGTTCTCTGTTATGTTGTCTTTATCATTATTACTATTATTTATTTATTTTTTCTGCTGATGTGTGGCTATCTCTGCTTTTCTAGGTCACTTAGGCCGCTGCTGCGCTGTGTTCGGTCGGCTACTGTAGGGGCAGGCTGTGAAAGCGGAGGGGGGTTGGGGTCGGTAGCTGGGTGTTTAGGTTAGTGTTGCTGGGGTGGGAAGATATGCGAGGGGGAGGGAAGGGGAATAGGGGTGACATTCTTTGGGAGTTGTTAATTTGTTTATATTCGTTAGTGGTAGTAGATTTTTATTTTATTTTTTTTTTTATTCTAATTGGTTTGTATTACTTTGGCTAACTTTTAATTTTGGTTGGTTTGTATTAACTTTTAATTTTAGTTGGTTTGTATAAAGTTTTGATTTTAGTTGGTTTGTATTACTTCTCTCACCTTTAATTTTAATTACATTTTTTAATATGCTGCTGTTTTATTTATTAAGTTTCCTTTGTTATATTATTGTTATTTTATTTACTTTATTTATTTTTTGTATTATTTATATGGGAGGAGGTTGTGGTAATGCCCTCTTTGGAATGTGAGGCGGGCTGTGAGCTGTGTGCAGTGGTGTATCTGTTCTAATGGGTTATGGTTGTAATGATAAGTGTTAGGTGGGAGCCGTACGTAGAGTTATATATTTTAGTTTTAGTTGGTTTGTATTACTTCAGTAACTTTTAAAGTTAATTAATTATTAGTATTATTACTTATTTTTATTTTGTTTTTATATATATACTGCTGTTTTATTTAAGTTTCTTATAGTATGTTATTGCTATTTTATTTATTTATTTATTATTAATATTATTATTATTTTTCTTTTTTTTCTTTTTATTTATATGACAGGAGGTTGTGGTGATGTCCTGTTTGGAATGTGGGGTGGGCTGTGAACTGTGTGCATATTCACACATATATATATATATATATATATATATATATATATATATATATATAAGAGAGAGATATACGATTATATATGTGCACATATGCAGTAACTTAATATTGCAAAAAGAATGAAAAGAAAATAGAGAAAGTTGTGAGAGAATATTGCTAGATTGAAAATTGGATACACACACACAAAAACACACACACAAACACTTTATATTTTCTATTTTGTGTACAGAAAGTTGTTCGATTAGATAAGTCATTTGCACCGTCGGTTTCAAGCCCGATAATTAGGACCGTTTTAGATATCCATATCAAGCTCTTTTCAGCCAATACTCATCTATTTATAACTGAAGTAGAATATATATATATATATCACGAGTTCACGTGTAACTCTCGTTTAGCTTAACCCCCCCTCCACGTTTATTTATCGGATGATTCTCATTTCATTAAATTTAACATTTTAATTATTTTAATTTTATAATCTTATTTCGATTGAAATTTTTATATAATTTGTTATATATATATATATATATATGTGTGTGTGTGTGTGTAAAAGAGATTTAGAAGGCTGTCACAATGCGAGGAATGAATAATAGTCGCTGTTGGTAAGAGGAGACGAGAACAAGTGGCGATTTACAAATCAATAAGTACATATATATATATATATATTTATGTATTTATTCAGTTGTATGGTAAAATGTCTTACTCGTAAGCCTGTTCGACGTATTCTATTATTAATTTCGGAAAAAATTGTCCCTTTTCAAATGGTGTGCGTAACAGGTCGATTCAAAGCATGCTGGATGAAGGAACGGAAGTTGTGTAGCTATGTGACGCCTCGGGGCAAATGTGAGTAGGGGATTTATGTATGGTATGATTAGGTAATTAACATGTTTATAAATTTGCTATTTTTATTTATTTGTCTTTATTTTTATTTTATTTATTTATTTATTTTTGGTTTATAACTTGTTTTAGCGTGAGCTTTTTTATTATTCTCTGTTATGTTGTCTTTATCATTATTACCAATATTTTTTTCTGCTGATGTGTGGGTGTCTCTGCTTTTCTGGGTCACTTGAGTCGCGTTAGGTCGACTACTGTAGGGGCGAGATGTGAGAGAGGAGGAGAGGTCGGGGTTGGCAGCTGGGTGTTTAGGTTACTGTTGCTGGGGGTAGGAAGATAGGTGAGGGGAAGGGAAGGGAAATAGGGGTAACATTCCTTGGAAGTTGTTAATTTATTTATTTTCATGAGTGGTTGTAGATGTTTATCTTTATTTATTTATTATTTTTTAATTGGTTTGTATTACTTCAGCTAACTTTTAATTTTAGTTGATTTGTATTTACTTTTGATTTTAGTTGGTTTGTATTACTTCAGTAGCTTTTAATTGTAATTAATTTATTTTATTTTATTTTTTAAATATATACTGCTGTTTTATTTATTGAATTTCTTTCAGTATATTATTGTTATTTTATTTAGTTATTTATTTTTTATATTATTTATATGGGAGGAGGTTGTAGTAATATCCTGTTTGGAATGTGAGGCGGGCTGTGAACTGTGTGCAGTGGTGTATCATTTCTAATGGGTTATTGTTATAATGGTAAGTGTTAGGTGGAAGCCGTGTGTAGAGTTATATAATGAATGAAGATCCGAACTCCAGTTTGTTATTTAGTTCTGGCCGTAATTTGGATATTAGTAGCGATTCTTTTATGCGAATATTCTCAATATTGCGTTCTGTAGTTAAAATATCGACTTTAATAGATGTATTAGTGTTTCTGCAGGTGTGGAGGTGTTGTCGGAATGATGATGTTTGTGTTTGTATGTGTTCTTTTATTCTGCAAATTTCTAGATGAATGTTTATCCAGTGGTCGATCTTGAGGAAGAAAAACCATAGCAGAATCATATCTTAACAATTATTTTAAGAATATATATATATATATATATATATATATATATATATATATATATATATATATATATACATCTACCCCCCTTGTCTGAGGCATTTTGACATTTGCTTTTATATTTTATATTTAATTCTATCACCATTCAACCTTTTTTCATCTTTTTCACTCACTTTTCTTAATTACACTTTGTCTCGGCAGCTGACTTTAACGCATATCTTATTTTTCTTTTAATAGTATTATTGGAATTCTTTCCTATTTTTCCTTGTACGTATTTGTGAATTATTCCACGGATTTCGCCCTTTTCGATTATTTCGGAGCATCTTCCAATTACGTGATTTCCTTGGATTTTACTTGTGCGAATGGAAATTTAACAAACTATTTTGGATTTACATGTTTGGATTTTACTGTCATTGGATACTTTACCTTTCAACAGATTATCCATTCACGTGAAATCACCTTTTTTCTTCACCCTATTTCCTCTGCTTCACTTTTTGTTATTAAGTAAATCTTTGAATTATTGCAGTTTCACCAAATACTTTTGCATGCAAAATCCGTCCTCGCAGTTTGCCAAAAGTACTTCTTCGAAACTCCACGGATTAAGGACTATCCACTTATTAAGTGTTTCCTTTTAAAATTAAATATATTTTTAACTCTTTTTCTAAGTGTTTTACCATTTTTATTAACTATTTGCTCTTATATATATATATATATATATATATATATATATATATATATATATATATATATATAATTATTAGTATAGTATTTATCTACCCAATCTGAACTAGTCGGTACAAGGATGACACGAAAATATGTGTAGCAATTTTGCCATATATGTTTAAACACCTATTCAACATTGACGCATATATATATATATATATATATATATATATATATATATATATATATATATATATACATATGTACGATTCACATATATGTATGATTCACGACACGGAGTACTTGAAAATTTGCCGCAATCAATATAATTGAAGATACGTCCTAATTAAAATCTCATACACGACCTATGCTAATAATATTATTTTGCACATATAAGCAGCACAGATTTACATATTAATAGTTGTAATAGAAAGAAGAGTAAAGCTAAATACATAAGGGTTATGTTGATTAATAATCTAATTAAAATGCTTGTAGAGTTAGGAGTTTCCCTGAAAAGGTTTTATGAATTACCAAGTTTTTATGAAATACCAATTTCAAGAACTAAGCATGAATGCAAAGAAACTGATAAAAGTAAGTTGGTAGGTGCTAATCAAATTTTAATTCAAATTATAGTTTTAATAAAATAAAATTTAATTTAAATTGAATTAAAAAAGTTTTTAAACATTTCCTACTTATTTTTCATCATTAGTTAATTATAGGGCGATATAGGAGATAGTTTTGATTAATGCTAGGTTTTATCGAATAGATTCATGGTAGTAAATATATTCATGAAATAATAAATAATCCGGGTAAATTAGCTAATATACATTTGAGAATTTTGGGGGACTGTGTCTGCTGATTTACTGCAGGGTGTAAAGTTGCCAATGATGGCTGTTAATTGTAATTTCAATTTTTTATTTAATAATTTTCTCTACTTTTTAATTTATAATTGATTATTTTAATTTAATCTAAAAGGAACAAGTGGTGATGTTTCTTTAAGAATTGGCGATAGTACGATAAGTGTAAATTTGTTCTCGATTAAATAAGCGACATAGGTGGTTATTGATGTCTTTTGAGGTGATTAAGCGAGTACAAGATAATTTATGGACTCTTAACGTTTCTTTAAATGGGATGCACACTAGTACTATATAGTATTATTTCATTAGCTGTGGCGTTGTATACTACTCCTGATTGTAAACACTGTTATTTCAGCGGGCACTGATATATCCATACAATTATAGTTTTTTATATATATATTGTAATTTGTGTTATGGTTATTATGTTTATATCTGTAAAGTATCTTATTATTGTGTATTGTGATTATGCTTTCTATGTTGTCACTACAGCTATAACATATGTTATGGTGTTTTCAGTTAAAGATTTATGTAGGAAATTATTTAGATAGAATTGGGTATTAATTAATGAGACTATATTTTTTACTAATACAGTTTTAACTGTTATAATTAAGGCAAGGTTTAAGCCAATTATTTTTCTGGATCTGTTGCTCTATCAGTTGGTTTAAACGGGTGTCATTCTGAGTGTAGGTGTTAATGTATGCATTTTCTTCTCACGCTGTATCGTAGAGGTTTTTATATTTTTGAAGGTTTCATGCTTTAAAGTTTTAGACATAACTTGCTTTTTTATTGGTTGTTTATTTATAGGATGTGATATGTTTAGATTTGTTGAATAAGAAATAGATATATAGGGGATACGAGCTCGTAGGCGGTATTCACTAAATATAGAGCAACATCTAAAAAATAACAGTTGCAATATTTAATTTTATTTGTAATGAGAGGTGTATTATACTCATTTTCCAAATAAATACATTTTACAAACGTTTTCACACTTAGGACCTTTGGAATTTTCCACAAAGAGGAATCAATCATTCCTATATAGACCTATATTTTTGTTACTAATTATTTTAGTTAAAGTATATAGGATAAAAAGGGGAGCAACGTTCGTGGCATTCGCTGTGAGTTGATATACTGTCAGATTGAATAAATTGGTTCTCTTTAAAACTAATTGTGACTAAGGAGGCGGGTTGTCTGTATTTTTTAATTATGTCTACTTCTTGTGGTCTGATATCCGAAAGGAAGGGCAGATTCTAGACCTTTCTCAAATAGTTCCTCAGGTATGGAGAGGTAGTAGCTTACTATGTAAAATTGAATAAATGCATGTCTTTTTTATTCTTTTAAACAATTCAATGGTATCATTAGTGTAAATTGATTGATTTAGATAACATTTTGTTTTAGTTTACGTATTAATTCTTCCGAGGCTTTTTTTTGCTAATTCTACCTATTTAATATATATATATATATATATATATATATATATATATATATATATATATATATATATATATATATATATATATATATATAGGGGGGTTCAAGTTTATGCTTCATCATATTAATATATATTTGGTTCAGTGGTTAATTACACTGTGTTATGTTTTTATTTACTAACACTATTGATAGAATCCCTGTTTTTCTTATACGTAAAGTTAATCTCAGAAGCGCTGGCAATCATCTGCTAAACAACTTCATCCTACCAGTTCATGTCTGGTTCGATACGTCATTGTTAGTCTAATATATTTGCTTTCGTGTACGGAAAGAATGACATTAAATTGTGCAGAAAAGTACCAGAATTAATTTGCATTTATTTGGCATTTCGCCGAAAACAAACTCGCGGATTCACTTTCTATTCCATTTAGCATTAGAATACTCACTATTGATACACATTTTTTAAATATATTTTAAAAAATTCTCAAGCCCTTTATCGTCAGCGTACTAATAAATGATGCGAATTGAACTGGGCTATTGTATTCCCAACTGAATTCTTCAACTACTGAACACAGATTTATTTGTATTTGTTCGTATAACAAAACATTTTACACCAATTAAACCCTGATTGCCTTGCTACAGAGAATTCTGAGAGTTTTTTTTTATTTTGTCGATATGCACATTGACGATAGTTGTTGATTACATGAAATATGATTCACTACTAACTTCTATATGTTGTTCTATTCTATCTGTTGTTCTTTTTTATGTGTTGTTATTTTCTTGACGTTATTTCGGGTCGCATTCTATCGTCGTTGATGGCAGAGAAGGATTGTTGCAATTAAACGCTTGTACAGAACAACAAGAAAAACATTTATATATATATATATATATATGTATATATATATATATATATATATATATATATAAATGCGATTAGTTTATTATAGATTATAAAGTACAATTTTAACTTAGAAATGTATTCTGAACCACGGTCCAAACAGCTAAGAGCGCCAAGGAACACGACCAGCCTCGTCTGCTATCTCAATTCCATTGTTCAATATAATTATTATCTCTTTAAAAGAGAGAGAAATAGAATGATACGGAAGAGAGAGAGGAACAAAACATAGAAAGGGGGGAGAAGGAGAGAAAATGCATACATAAAACACACAAAACCACTAAAATATTGACATTGTTTTAAATCTTCATGTCACCGTAAATGTTGAACCTTTCAGCATCTGTGTTCTCAATTAGCTTTAAATTAAATGAGCTTTTAAACAACTGTCACCCTTAGCTAAGCTGACGTTTGAAAATGCATGTCTCCGCCGTTATCTTTGTATATCCCCCAGGAGTACAGGAAAAGTTTGCTACCAAAGTTAATTATGACGAAAACCCAGCTCCTACAAAAAGGGAGCTTCTTGATTGGTCCACAAGCAAAGATAAACTCACACAAATTTTATTTTATTGATTTGCCAAACGATATTTATTAAATATTTGTTCATCTTCACGTTTTTATTTCTTTTTGGAATTCTTAACATTCAAGAATTTACTCAATGTACAATTAAATTTGTTTTGCGTTTCTCTTGTGTTGATTGGATAAAATATTTCACAGCTTTCGGCTGTTTTCTTTTGCAAACCTAACACATGGTCGTTTTTGTTTTGATTAAAAAAGATTACTAGTAAGACGAGGCTGTTATATTTTCAATAAAGTTCAATACGTTTTATGCAGATTCAGCCGCAAAAAACATGAAAAATTAAATTGACTCATCAGTTTTAGAGTTGAAAAAAGGGTATCTATTTAAGATGTTTTCCAAACTATCCCTGCATGTTTGCTTAATAAGAGTTTTCGTACACCATGTGGTTAACGTGCTGTTTCTCTGCTTTAATTCCAGTCGGCATCACGCGGGTCTTTTGAATCTCTCTCGCCAGAACGTGCTTCCCCTCTTGCCAACGCCCACGTAATTTTAAACCGTTCTCAATTTTTCGTTTCCTTGTCTTCCTTTACTGTGAGTTCAACTCACGCTACGGTGTAGTCATTTGCATTTGTTACACCAATACCTTAAGATAAATAGAAAATGAGTTGTAGTAATTATCCAAAGCTAATTGAAATAATAATCTCACAATTATAATAAATTGATAGCATACTTTACTTTATAATTTTGAATTCACAATCATATAAGAATAATTATACCGTTTTTCAGTAAATTATGACATTTCTTTAAACTATTATTGCTACTACAAGCGATTACATGGAATAATTCACCGTAATTCCATTGACGATTTGTGGAAACACAAATGACTAATAAACTGGAGAGATACCCGGGATATTTAACACGGCGTCGTTTGAAAAATATATAGAGAACACACTTTCATAAACGTTATGTCAGTTAGCTTTAAAGAAATGTACACGCCTACTGGTTTGCCTAACACCTAATAAAATACAAGCGATTATTCAGTATGATTTGACGTCGTTTATAAATGAATTATGCGCACGCTTTGTCTCTGGCTGTTGTTTGCTTTCAGGTAAGTATTACACTATTTTATCGTTACATGTCTCGATGAAAAGCTAGTTTGGAAAGATGATCATTGCAATATATGAATTGCTGTCTGCTATCAATAATTCCATTAGAATTGAGGTAGCAAATAAATATTCCATAAATTGCAAGAAAATAGGTTTTTTCTCGACTAAATTCAACAAAAATACTTTCATTACGTACTGCTACGTAAAAGCTGTTTTTTATTCGATGATTTAAAATGTTAAAATTGACTGATATTAGTAAGAAAACAATTTTTAAATTAAAATTACTCGTTTATATGAACACGATGAAAGACAAGCGATTTTATTAAACACTATTAATTTAAATATATATTTACAAATCGTATACATGCATACATAGCCCACAATATGAGAATATTTAAAAATAGTAGTGTTAATTATTTGTTCAAGCACTTTGAAGGCAAAATAATATTGAAGAAATAGATGCTATATTTAGTCTTATCTATAATGCAATTTTTCCGTCGAAAGTGAAACGTTTTACGAAAGGAATATGGTTTAAAGCGTCTAGTTTACCAAACTAGCCGCATTATTTAGAGAATTTGAATTTTGCAATGAAGTCTACTCCCATACCCACTGATCAAATGTAGAAGAGATGATCCAAATGTAATCCAATATATTTTTTATTCAGTTCAAATGAATAAGCGGGATTGTAAATTGCCTTGTTATGATGAATGAATTATGTTTTTATTGTTATATAGTTGGGAAAACAATAGAAATTATGAGATATTATCTTTCTATCGATCTAGTTAGTTATCTATGTTTGTATCTGCTTATCAATATATCTATCTCTCTATTTATCTATAGATCAATTCATCAATCTCTCTATCTATCTAACTGGGAAGCTGAGCAAGATATTAGATCTAAAGCTGTGTTTTGATGTGTTATTAAAACATGTCAATATCACATGAAACTCGGTTACTGATCAATTGCATATGAGGCGTGTCTGATCCACGGACTGGAAGTACGTATCTGTTGTCAAGTGTTCTAGTTAGCTAAGAAAATAGATGAATTAGAAAGAGGACTCAAACAGACCAGGCAGTTTAACAGGTCACTGCCCCTCATCGGAGAGGGAACTGACGTAGAATTACCCAAGCAAAAAGCTTGGGCAACTCCTTTGCTAAACATAATCTCTGGGAGTTAATAAAACATATGAAACACAAACGATCGTTTTGAGTTTCTTGTGTGCGTCTTCTTTATTAAGAGAATCAACTCCTTCACAATGCTCAAAGAACCCTCGCAAAAGACAACAGCAGGACCAGGTATGTGGTCGTTATGTATTTGTGTTATATACATATGTATACACACGAACACATAAACACCCGCACACCAAAAGAGACATTAACTATGGGGTCAAAGAAAGAAACCCTACAAACGATAACGGCAGCATTAAAGAGTTAAAGAAAAGAATTAATTATACACTAAGTAAATGCTCAAAACACACCTGATAATATAAAAAGCTATCACTTCTGCAGTTGTAAACGATTATATTTTGTCGGGTGGACGTCAGTACGGTGTACTTAGCTATCTGGTGTCAGTTTAAGAAAGCTTGTTTGCGATAACGTCGAACAAGGGAACATGACAGATTTTCGTTATGTGTGAGCTTGGCGATCTGAAAATAATTTTTCTTTACTTTAACTCACACATTAAACGATTAGAAGCTGTTTCAGACCTTGAGTACTTTTCGACGATGAAGGGTAAGCTTTTTTATGCCCGCTTCCTTCATGAATTTAGTGGTGGTGCGGCTGATATGTGTGTTATCATATGGATCGAAAATATGAAAGCTGTGTGTAACCTTTACACTATGAGGGGGTGTCGAGCGCATCCTGCCATTGAAGTGGCGAGGTGAAGCTCTTGCCATATACAGGCAACTAAATACGGAGCAGAAATCAGATGCAGAACAGGTCAAGCAAGACCTTATAACCACGTATGCTACCGATGCATCTAATGCATATGAACAGTTTGTCACTCTACAACTTCTCCCTCATAAGACGGTGAACAGGGTTTTTTTCTGAGCTGGTACGCATGTCCGAACCTTGATTAACGTGCGCATTCCTGTCTGGACTACCGAAACATTTCGACCAAAAATACCGTGCTTCCTCAAGGGGGGAAAGGATGACTGCGGAACAACTGCTTACCCTAAGAAAGCTGTCATTTTTGAAAACGAGAGCCCGAACACCTCTAGAATCAACAGTAAGATTAAGATTGATTTTTTTTTGTAAATAGCGGCGTCAACTTTTGGAGAACTGTAACGTATAATTCGAGTCGGATTAGTATTGAGAGATGTTGCTTTTAAAAGAACTTTAAATGAAATTGTGTCGACTTGTTTGTAAAAAGTTGTCGTTTGTAAATAAATAATTTAAAATGAAATTCACTTGTATTATCTGAAAATAAAAAAATGTGGCTTTTAAACGAAGACATTTAAATATAATTCGGTTAGATTTACTAGGAATAATAGTTGCTTTTGAATGTAAAAAGTTAAATTGAATTCGGTTGGATTTTCTAGAAAAGTCGTCGCATTAAAATGAATAATTTTAAATGCGATTCCGTTGTTTTGGGGGGTGTTTCTGAAGAAATCCTCGTTTTTAAAGGAAGAAATAGAATGCAATTTGATTGTATTATATGAAAAAGAATCGTTATGTTAGGTGAGTGCTATCTGTGTGTGCCCGTGTAGCGTGGGCTAGCTGTGTCTAGCCGTTTAGCGTGGGCTGTATCTGGCCGTGTAGCATGGGCTAGTTGTGTCTGGCCGTGTAGGATGGGCTAGCTGTGTCTAGCCATGTAGCTCCACTGATGCTAACAAAGACGTGTACTAACTCTCTGACGTGTTTCTGATCATGGGATCAGGGGGTAGTGCAGGGAGAATTGTAGTGTGCATGATAAGCCCAGGTTTCATTCGCGTAAGACAATAAAGATAAAATGTCTTAAAATCGAAACCTGGCCGACACAGGAAAAAACGTGTCTTATGTAAATAAGGGCATGTTTTTTAAAATGTTCTGCAGTTATTGTTCAGAAAGAGGCAAGCCGATATTTTTTAGGAAAACGGTGTGTATAAAATTCATTGCTGTTTAAGCGTCTTATGTTTTAAAAATGGTGTAAAGTGTGTTAATTATTAGAACTCCCAAACATCCTTAAGTTAGGATATTATCGCTTGCAGGGGAGAGTTAGTTGGCTGAGCAACGTCTTGGGAACGCAAATAGCTCCCGGGGGAATAAACGATAGCTAATGATATCTTACAATAGGCACATGGAAACATCAACGCAACGGGGTAATATGGTGTCAGCTATAACCTGCTGGTATGAGTCGCTTCTTGTGTCCTCATTGCATCGTTACAGACAGCTTCTTGTCATCGGAATTAATGGGAGGAGCCGCAGGCTGGAATCGAACCCTTGTGCAAAACTAACGCGCGTTTACGGAGTAAGCTTCAATGGTTTAAAACAATAGCATTATATTTAAATCTCCCTTTCTTCATTGAAAGAAAGAAAAATGGAGTGAAAAAGATAAATAAAGCAGGCAGGGAGAGAGAGAGAGGAGAGATAGCATTCATACATAACGTTTAAACATTGTTGTGCTTTTGTATGCAAGAGTTCTTTCGGGGTTGACCGTTCAAATTCTAAGGTCTTAAATCGTTTTGACTGGGTTCAACTGTCATTCCTCTTTAAGTTATACCATACCATTTTCCAAATATCAAGGACTTTATTAACGCATCTGCACCTCACAAGTACAAACAACGTAAGTAAAATATTCATTAATGTAGAAACCCCCACTCTCCCAAAATGAGTGCTCTCCATTCTGCCACATTTCGCCCCTCCCCGTTTTGAGATATGTGCTCTCACTAGCAAATGCATAATATCGTGGGTCGGTGACACAATGGTTATTTTAAAAAAATATTTTTCTCTTCTCGCAATTATTCTTAATTATTATTCACTCTTTTTTTTAATTCTTTTGATCATTTCTTTTAATAAAATAATTTATTTATTTATTTGCAAAAACGTTAAGCTACTCATGTTAATTTTGTTTTCATTTAATTTTCTGGACACTTTTTTAAACATTCATTCTTTTTTGATCATTTTTTTATATATAATATTTGATATTTTTTTTAAAACGTTAGTTGTCCCCTGTTTAGTTTTGTAGTCATTTAATTTAAATTGGCTTTTTTTGAAGTTTTACTTGTTTTGAATTTTTCTAAATTTTGTGCGCGCGTGTGTTGGTGTTTGTGTATATGTTTGGTGACAATTTCTCTTTGCTCTCGTGTATATATATATATATATATATATATATATATATATATTAATTTCGTGACCGTTTTCAAATGATTTTTGTTTTGTAGTCGGCTTCGACTTATAAAGTTGGGCAGGTGTAAATTCGAGACTTTTCTAGGTTGCGGGTTATCCAGATAGTTTGTAAGTATTTGAGAGTTCTTGATATTTTGTGTGAAGGGACTAGTGATTGAAAGTCCCTTCTCTTTCAAAAAGCAAAACTCCTGTGAAAAGCTGACAATGTTTCTGAAGCTTTTACGGTCCACAGGTACCTGTGGTGTGGATAGGTGGGGGCATACTGCAATTGCCTCTATTACAGGTTTCCTTTCTTGGACTGAAATCCGATGCTGACGGAGTTGTATTTTTTTATTTGTTATAAACTACCGTAACAGTATGAGTTGATGCAGTGCATGGCGGTAACTTGACTCTACCACTGGTGTTATTACCAAGTGGGATGCTCACCCCTCTAAAGGTTAGTTGCTTATGGTGAAAGGTTACTGGGTTTTTTTTTCCTTTGCAACCAGTCTGCACCTGATATCAACTCCCGATCTAAGTCTGGGGTGATTTAAATCAGTGACGAATTTTACGCCTTTTTTATTTTAATAGGAAAATGCGCCATTCTTTTTAGTGCCAACCTTTGACCATTTACGGGAGGAACTGTTAGGTTACTCTCCTTTGTGGATTTTTATCTCCTCCAAAACGGATACTTGGAGAAGCAGGAATTCCGATCCAATGTCGATCAGTGACTCTATCGGTCTACCCCTTATTTTAACTATACACTCCATTCCGGAGCCCCGGTTGAGGAGTTTATTTCTTCAGGTATCTCTATTTCCCCGAGTTTTCTTGACCGATTTATTTCTTTGGTGGACACTTTTAGGTATGCTCTCGCCGCTTCGCCTTTTCTTCGACATCAATAACCCCTGGTGTTTATCCTTGTGATTGTCATGGTTGCATGTCCGTGTGTTTGATACCTGTGGCTCTCGATGGTGAGTGGGTTTCAAGTGTAACCTGACCTTGATTTTACCTAAAGTGAAGTTATTTAATCTTTCTTCAGGTGACAATTGCCAGTCTCGTTCTAGCCTGTTATAGCTGGGAGGCCCTCGCTGCAGTTTTGTCGAAGCACACTCAGAAAACTGATATCTTACAGCATTATAGCTACATCAAGGTTCGGTTTTGGGTACCCTGCATCTAGTTGGGGTCTCCAATAATGTTGTCGGATTCGATGTGACCACATCCTGCTTGATAAAGCTATTACCTTACTCAACTATGAAGAAGTCAGCTAAGTGCACTTGCACAGCTGGACATTCCCTCATCTCTGCGCACCTATCTGCTAACTTAGCAAGTTTGTCCATCCTACTCGCTAAATCTGCGATTAGATCACCTCACTTATAGCTGATGTAACTCAAGTCGTCTATGTTTTATGAATATGTTTACCAAGAATTTTTCATAAGCTTTGGTTTCGGTTTCGATTTCTGCTGCTGAAAATCATATATATATATATATATATATATATATATATATATATATATATTCTCTATAAGCTTTGGTCTCGGTTTCGATTTCAGCTCATGCACCCAAGTCATATGAATATATTCTATTTTTATTTTTGAAATCACACCTTTATAGTATATGAAGATTAATGAGAAAATGTCTCTATAACAATATATAAAAAATCCGCATGAATAAAAATATAATTTTTAAGCGAATTTTACTACAGCGCTACGCCGGGTCTTTTGGCCAGCTCAGATAAATACTTTTGCATTTTTAAACGGGCGTAATTCAGGCTGTTTCCATTTAGCTTAACATCCAAAGAATTCCAACATCAATATGTTACATACGAAAGTCTTCTATTGAATTTCCACAGATCACCCTAGTAATCTTATTATTTATTTATTCAAATATAGTAGTGGTTAGCACACTATTAGCTTGTCGCAAAGATTTGAAATAGGAAAAAAACAACGGCAAATAATTTATTAAAGATAGGATTGTTTGTATAAGACATTTTGTTCTTATCTCGCTAAACGTCTCATCAATAATCCCATATCTAGTTTCAGTGTCAACTTATTCTTAATTTTCAGTAAAGTGAAAGCGGATTATTTCCTAAAGTTTATGAAAAAAATTACAAATTGAATTTTTACAATCTTCACCTTGTAAACACACATAAAACCACTCAGACGTCATGTGATATCTATTTGGTGTTATTTTCGTTTATTGTGGTTATAATTTCTATCTCACACCTAGGTTTCTTTTTCTGATTATCCTAACACTGTTTTAGCTCTAGTGAGCTAAATTCGAACCCGGTAACAACCCTTTTTTGTTTGTTCCTTCAGAATAAAATAATTGGCATTATATAGGAATGTTAAAATTTTCTCCAAAAAATGGGTTACTACAACCACACAACCACACACACACACACACACACACATATATATATTGATATATATATATATATATATATATATATATTGATATATATATATATATATATATATATATATATATATATATATATATATATATATTGAGAATTGTATCTGCTTTTTAGATTATAGATGAGGGTACACTATATTTTTATTAATCCTCTCTATTGAACTGAACACACTAATATCTACAGTGTGTTTGAAATAATACTGCACAGCTTTGAAATACTTTAAAACACAGTTTATATATATATATATATATATATATATATATATATATATATATATATATATATATATATACATTGTACGTTACGTATATAGGGGCGTTTATACACCATTTCTTTATTAGTAGTTTCCTACTACTAAATTTGTTATATTTTATAATGTAAACTGTTTATCAGATGTTTAGTCAGATTAATTCAGGTTTTGAATTGTTTGGAAATTTTACACATTTTTTGAATTTGAAAACTGTTTTAAATATTTAAAAAAAAAGAAGGTATATAATTAATTTGAAAATGTTCTTTGTATATAATTTTCTTGTATACTTTTAGCACGTATTGATTTTCTCTCCATCCTCATGTATTTAGCCTTGTATTTTTTTCAAATTATCATCCCCAAAGCATTTTATTTCGAATCCGTCTATTTTAAAGTAGTCATCTTCGAAATGCCATGGCCTACAGAAGTTTTTTTTTTATTCTGCTTTTCTACAACTCTTATTGACTTGATAGTATTACAAAGACCTGACGTAAAATTACTATTTACCCTTAATTTATCCAATTATGAGAGGGGTTAGGAAGTATAGGAAGTTTTTATAAGTTTAACCTGTCAAGATATGTAAAACTCATCTGGTATGGAATTGATATACATATATATATATATATATATATATATATATATATATATATATATATATACATACACACACACACATATATATAGACATATATTTATATATATATATATATATATATATATATATATATATAGACACATTTTAAGTTAATGGTTTAAGTATTACTAGGATTATGTGGTAATCACTACCCGTCATGTTTTCTTTGAGGCGTTTTACTTAACAGTAATTATGCGTACAATAATACTAATAATCCCCACACATATACACTTTTCTGAGAACACTTTTTTAAGAAAGTGCCATTTGCCATTATAAGCAACACTATCCCCTTATCTGAGCAGAAATCGTCGTACCTTGCATTTGAACACAGAAATAATTCACGTTTGCATGTCTGTGTGTCTACACAATGAGGAACTACTTTGCCAATTGTTATGAAATTGAAAGATTAGGAAGAAGATATCAAGACGATATGTAAATTTGTTTGTTATCATTTTAAGAGAAGTAAATGCTTGAGATCTTACTTTGAACATGAATGCATTACTTTGTTTTTAGTTGACATGTAAATTTTTATCAAAATTGTAAAATCAATTTCAATCCTGCAAAAAATGTAGTTATCATTCTGATATTAGGTCTTTAAAAATACAAAATACAAATTCTGATTATAAAACTATATTCTATTTCACCATTCAAATAATAATTTTAATATCTTCGTTAAACCAACATGTAAAGAAACTGAATTATTAATAATTATATTTCAATTTTCGTTATAAACTAGAATTTCCTTTAGATTTATATCAATATTGGTTGTCGAGACTAAAACGGTGCTTATTACCTCTATCCGATTTGGCATCTACTTATGAAGTAAAAATAAAAATAAAAAAGATTGCAAAATGGCGGATGCGGTGTATCTTTATAAAACGGTTATAAGATTTATATACTGGTGGTAGTTTCTTTAGTTCAATGTACAATATTTTCAATACAAAACATCTGGTGTAGTTTTATTATACACTGAGTGACCCCTCCCCTTAAACACAGCACTCATTCGTGTATGAACAAACAACTGCTATATCTCAAGATCGTAATTCATATGTACATATGTATATTCATAATTCATATGTATATATGTGTGTATATATATATATATATATATATATATATATATATATATATATACATATATATATATATATATATATATATATATATATGGGGGGTATATGTTTGGGTGTGATTAGAAGAATGGAAATAGTATTCCGACTAAATAAATTAATAAAAATGAACTGACCGAGTTATGTGTTCATCGAATTTCGACTTTAGTTAAACAATTTACGAATATTTTGCATTCATTAATTAATGTGAGAAGTAATCCACAGGAAGTCTCGAAATAAATTGATGAACACATAACTGATTTAGTTCTTGTTTATTTATCTTCCTCATTCTCTCACTCTTTATATATCTATATCTATCTAGCTATATATATATATATATGTATATATATATGTGTGTGTGTGTGTGTGTGTTTGTGTGTGTGTGTGTGTTAAACACTTAATTCTGATAATTATAAATTTTAAACAATATTTCGATGTACAGAAGTTCATATGTGTTATTCTAAATCTATCTATCTATAAATCTGAGTATGTGCATGTGAAGCAGCTGTCAACTTATATACTCAAGGAAAGTTTGATCTAAAGGCTTGAAAATTTAGTACATGGGATTTTCAGGTGCTTAGAAAACATTTTCATTTTTTCCCCCAAACGATCTGCTAATGGGTCAGAATTGAAAAATTGATGGGGGTGGGCATCCAAGGTTTATCTGATTGTCAATTTTTCTGTTGAATAAGGGGGGGGCATATTAGTGAACATATATAACGGCTACTCATACAGAAAAAAAAATCGTGATTATATAAACTCAACGTTCAATATTTTTCACTTTTTAATTGTCCTTTTTCAAAACAAAAAAAGAACAAGCAAAAACTCTTGGAAAGCTGAACATTTTATGATAAACACAAGATTGTTTTCCAATAAAAGTCCATTCGTACAGACAGGAGGATCTTTTAAATCATATTTCCACAAGCAAATTTCTTAAAAGAGTACACAATAGCTTGTTTCTGATTTCCCGTTTGTCTGCCTTCTTGTTTGACTAGATTTTATAAACAAATTTGACATGATTTAAACACAATGAAAATTATCAACCAAATGTCGTAGTATTTTATCATTTTTTACGCAAACGCACCTTTCGAACTTCGTAGTTACGTTTTTCGTGTGTGTTTGTTTTTATTCTATTATTATTGTTGTTTTTTTCTTCGCGTCATATCGTCTCTTTTTTAAATACATTTTTCCGTGTGTGAGTGTATGATTCTTTCTTTTTTTAACATTGTGTATATATCTGCGATAATTCGTTTAGAATTTTCTTCCCTTAGTTTTAAGGACCGTATTTCGTAACGTTTTGTTCATGTTGTGAGTGTATGTTTCGCTTCGCTATTTTTTTTCTTGATTATTGTGTTCATGTGCTTATTTCGTCCAGCAGTTTTTCCTTCGCGTTGTTTTTTTTTCTTTTTTTCCAAGAAGCATTTAGTTGTATTCCGTGGTATTAGGCAGGTTCGATATTTTCGCACCCTTGTATGGGTGCCCTGGTAACTTGCCCAAAGTCTTTATGATTTTACAAAGGGGAGGTTCATATCGGGTGCATATATACCAGGGATTTATAATACACGATTAACGAAGATGACGACAATTTAGAGGAATACATTTATAACAGTTCTTTGTACATCATTACGACGATTATGATAGTTCTTGAGGACTTCATATTATTAATTCAGAGGTTTATATGATGCAACAGCTGTTAACGTATATACATTGCAGGATATACAGCATTGTTGCTGAAGGATGAACATTACTTGAGGGGGGTTACAGACAGTTATTAAAGACTAGCGAGGGTACCCGGCGTTGCCCGGGTGTTTGTAGGGGTATGTGGTGTTAAATAAAAAAGAAGCCGGGGGGGGGGGTAGGATCGAAGCCGAACCCCTGAGGCGAAGTTTGAAAATAAAATCGGCCAGCCAGAAGTGAAAGATGTTTGAAAGTCGTCGGGCGTTACGACGACGACGATGATGATGTAAGCATTGTTATAAGCGAAGTAAGAAAAGAAAACAACGTTTTAATTAAGCGGAGGGGGGGTAAAACACAAATTAAAACAGAAAAACGAACGAACGTTACGTTAAAAATGGCTTAAATAATACAGGGTTCAATATTTAAATTAAAAAATCGAAAAAAAAAGACATTTCACACCAGGATTCGAACCCAAAATGTTTAGATAATGAACCAAGGCCTTAATTACCTGCGCTAAAGCGGCGTATATAAAGTTTGTTCGGTTTATCAAATATTTAAAGTAAATCAGGTCACGACGTCATGACGTCATCTGACGCATGCGTTGTTGACCCTCCCCCCTGTCGAATCTGTCTAGACATCGCTCTCACTCTCACTTTCACTCTCTCACTCTCTCTCGCTCTCTCTCTCTCTCACTTCGTCTGCCTTACTCTAAAGACTGGAAAATGGCGCCTGGCTGTTTTTATTTAAAAAAAAAAAAAAACTTCGATCGTTAATATTTTTTTGTAAGCGTATTTTTTTTTTACTTCACTCTTTTTTTACTTTATTTTTCGTTTAACTATCGTATCTTCCTATTTCGAATGTGGTAATAACTTTGGTAACGTTGTCATAGCGTAGAAGTTCATAGTTTAGCTTTAATTAATTTTTTTTTACCGATAACAACATTTTTAAATTGTAAATTCCGACCGCCATTAGAGGTTGCTGACGTCAAGATCACGTGACCTTACTCAGCGGGTTTTAAATACAAGTTGACTCAAAATAAACGGCCTCGTGTATACTTTATGTAGAAGAGTTGGATGCCGTAGTTTTTTGGGCAGTTGTAAATCGATTTAAAAATATGTAATGTGTAACATTAAAATGTCACTTTTTGGGCCCCCCTGCAGAAAATCGATCAGTTGACGCATTTCTGATGATCACTTTGGGCCACTTTTTCGATATTTGTCGTCCAGGAGGTGGGGCTTTCATAGGAGACCAAGTTTGTGATTTTTCGTTTTGTCTGTCGAATGTTTTAGCAGACACACAAACACACATACATTTTCGCTTTTATATATATATAGATGAATACGAACACATTCACCTTTTTGGTTGGAAAGACGACACGATGACAACAGTTACAAAATATAGATAATTTCTTTATTCCTCAACCAGCCGATTCGTGATATCAGTAATTACAACCTGTACAGCTACATGATCTATTTTCTACCCTTCGCCTCTAAGGGGCTCTCAGTCTCCAACTGACTATAACTGTGTGTTGTCTTCGCCGATCCTTTTTGATTCTCCCCCTAATCAACTTCTTAACCTCGAATTCTTTTATTCAATATATTGGGAAATAGTTTTGTTTATGACGCCAGAGACCTATTCTTAACCAATGTGACTATATAACGTGTTTACATATGTCCGTCCAAACACGCTTTTGGAAAACAAAGTCTTTCTAAATTTAATTTTTCAATATTCTACCTCTTTTAAATTTATAAACTCGCATTGTCCATTCTTTTAACTGACATATTTAATATTCAGTGAATTTTAAAGAATGGGTAATCGCCTTTTTTCAACATAAATACTAATTAGTTATTTCTAAAAGAATTAACAATGGAGCGCATTCCTAGGATTTCAATTATCAAACTGCCTACAGGGTTTGATTCTAGACTGTACCTATTATTATTTTACCTTGTCTAGTCTGCCATCTTAATTATATGGGGAAACGATACTATTGTAACAGTTCCACTCAGTTTTAAAACACATTTTCCATATTGTGTCATGTTGATCTATTGAGAATTGTACTTACCTCATTGTATTTAGGGGTTTGTTTCGATCGAAGATTGAGTTTTTTTTTTTACGTACCAGAGTACTCGCATGCACATGAAACATTTTCTTTCCATTTTTTTTTACTTAAATCTAAAGCCTTGCAAGTGACGTTTCAGGTGTGGCAACGCCAGGTACATTTTCCTGTATTATATATACTCCACAGTTAAAAGGTAGACTTGAATAAGAAAGTAACTTTTAAAAAAAGCCTTCCCTTTACAATAGCGATAATATATATATATATATATATATATATATATATATATATATATATATATATATATATATATATGTATGACAGTCATTTAAAGAAATTCGTTTCTTATCGTTGAGCATTTTCAGTTGAATTAAGTCGGGCAATTTAGCTCTAATGCATGGGTCATCGTATAACGATTAGATCACTGTTGTGACTTAGACCATGAAAATTAAAATGTTTAAATTAAACTTTATTTTACGCATTGCATACGGTTTTGCTAGTCGAGCAAAAGATGGCTCGTGTTGCCGAGTTTCAATATGTCGACTGCACTGAAAATTCCCGAAATGATGAACCACTACTAGTGTCTGTAGGTATTTACTTAATGTAGTAAATAATAATTATATATATATATATATATATATATATATATATATATATATATATATATATATATATATATATATCACTCTCATGATTCGGAGACTACGAAACACGTGTCAGTAGATAATCATATTTTAAAAACAATATCTATGCTGCTCCTTATTTCTAAAGATTCTAATATTCAAAACTTGCAACATTGGAAACTCGCATTAAGGTAAAAATGAACTTTCGTATAAATAATCGAATTTATTCAACACGTATCGCAAAAACAAAAACAAATAAAATTACATCAACGGGAATCACGGTATTTCGAAACATGCGTGCGAGATAGTTATATTATAAGAGTTTAGACTTCTTACCATGATATTCCCATTCGAATCTCGCTAGATTCAGCCCCCCCTGATGATTCGTAGACGACGAAACACATGTTAGTAGATAATTGTATTTTAAAAACAATGCATGTGCCCCTTCCTGTCGGTGCGAAAATTCGTCAAAGGGACGATTATATATATATATATATATATATATATATATATATATATATATATATATGTCGCTCCCTGGCGGTGCGAAATTCGTCAAAGGGGCAATTATTCCCTACTCGCATTTAGGTAAAAATGCACTTTTGTATATACAATTGAATTCATTGAAAACGTACTGCAAAAAGATAAAATAAAATAGAATAAAATAAAATAAAATGACATCTACGTAAATCGCAATACAACTAAACAGTCGTGGTGGAAGGTACCGTGATAAGAGTTTAGGCTTCATACCATGAGGTGGCAATTTCGAATCTCGCTAAATTCAATCAAGCTGATCAGTCATTGACGACAAAACACGTATCAGTGGATAATTATATTTAATATATATATATATATATATATATATGTGTATATATATATATATATACATATTTGTGTGTGTGTGAGCGACATAAGATTAATAACACTATGTAATTTCAATGTTTGCGCCACGTTATATTTATAAGCTGTTATTTGAATTTCTTTTCAGGGATTTCAAGCTAGCTGGTTTCCATTGCCAAACGAACCGATTGTACGATTTGAAAATAAGTCGTGCCTGAAAACAATATGCAGGATTTCAAACGCCTACAATAGATTGTGTATCTTGAACGTAGACATTTGTCTAAATAACTGTTTTTAATGCATGACTAGAATCTATTTCATGTATTGTATGTGCTGATTTTTAACGATTTTCTGAAAAGCGGAAAATAGAGAAAACATCTTTGCAAGAATTCAAAACCAAATCTGAATGCTTCAATGGGGAAAATGGCGAAATGCCAAGTGTATTGTTGTTACCTCGTTCAAATCTCATTTAAATTTGACTTGTGATGATTGTATTACGGCCCTCTTTGTCTACGTTTTATTCTATTTCTTTCAAGGCTGACAATCCTTGTTCAGGTTTTCCCCTGTTATTCTCTTCGAGTTGATACTTGAATTTTACATTAAATTTCGCTCGTGACACTTTCACGTAAATGAGAAATTTCAAAAGTAGCAAATAAAAGAAAATACACCACCCGTATAATTGAAAGATTATATTTGAGATATTATTGTTTAAATTATTTTCGACGAGTGACTAATTTCACTATATATTAATATAACACCTATACTCTTTGTATTACGACAAAAGAAGAAGCATGTGTAGTTTTTTGTCGTATATCACACGGCTATAGTGCATAGCAAATCAAATGTAATTAGTTACATGTATTGCAAATAAAACATAGCTGATATCTTTATTTTTTTCTACAGGCAGTCTGACATCCATTGGCTCCGAACTAAAATGAATAGTTTTGGTCTTGAGGAAACAGCCTACATTGACAAACATCTAGGACTAATGTTTATTCATGACATAAAATGGAAGATCACGACCGTTTCTGTGTGGCATATTTTGTTTTTATTGATGTTTTTAATTTATATATGTATTCATCATCACCATCGCCATAAACATCAAAGAAACCTTACATCCTTAAAACGGTTTTCTTAAATTAATTTATAACAGAAAATCGACCGAGGTCTGTCCATAACACGTATAGTTTCTGTAGGATATGTTCTGATTTAAGAATTATTTATGTGTGTATCATCACCATCGTCATGGGCATCAAAGAGACCTGACGTCCTTAAAAAGGTTTTACTATATGAACTTTTAAACAGAAAATCGTGATCGTGGTCTGCCCATTACACGTACGTTTCTGTTGGGCATTTACTGTTTGTATTAATATTTTTATGTATTTATGTGTTCATCATCACCATCGTCATAAACATCAAAGAAACCTGGCGTCGTTAAAACGTTTTTCCTATATTCATTTTTTTAACAAATTATCGCAACCGATTACTCGCATCGTTTATGTTGGATATGTATTGTTTTAATTCATGTATTATTTTTTTTTATTTGCTGCGTAGAAATTTTTTCATCAACAGAAAAGTAAGTAGCTTCCTTCCCTCCGCTAGACTGTGTGAGATCTTTGGGCAGGATCGAGTACACAATTTAGCCCCACAATCAGCCAATCCCCAATTGCCCGTGTTAAAAATAATTTCGCTAATCCAAGTGATGGCTATGATCGTGGGGTCAGCGCTCTAGATAGTAACTGGTACTTCGCTACCTTGTGATCTAGGTTCTTTTCTGGAGCCAAAGGCTAAGAGTAAGGTCCATGATAAAAACTTTAGAGGTTCAGCACTGCATAGTATCAGCATCATGGAACACTAGCATGTGGACATGCTCTTTTGATGGTAGAATGCGGCGCCAACAATGGGCTAAATATTAATTAGCCCTGGGAGTCCCTGCGTAGGCGGACTTCCGAGAGACTTGGTTTCCGGCAGGACGTTGCAGCAAACAAATGAACAATTCTCCGGGCGTCTCATCCATGCAACTGAAAACCTCTGAGGGGGTCAAGATAGAGGACTATGGCTTGTACACCCCCTTACATTTACAATTTCTTTTGTAACGGGTACTTCATCATTACTCACATCCAAAACCTGCGCTGATTGGATAACAGATGACGGTGAGAGGCTCCGGATAGAGTTGGAAGCTTGTGCCCCGCACGTTAAGCGATTCTGGCAAGATGGTCGCTGAGAGTTTGAAGCCGGAACAGCATGTCTCATTTGTTCTACATATGGCGACTGCTCACCTGCAAATAGAGGAGGGACGTAGAAAAAGTTTTCAGAAAACGGGCTGTCCAACATTTCTTGTGTCGACAACCGCATCCCCCCGGAACATCCCACAGTCGGTCAAAACATAAAGAATATCAACCAGTGACCTCTGACAATCGCTTCGTGGAATATCAGATTCCTTTTAGACTCTGTTACAGAAAATAACTCTCGGCATCGTACCGCCATAATGGCATGGAGCTTGGTCGCTACAATATTGACATCCCTGCACTTAGTCTGACGATAGCTCACTGGTAAGGGTCACTTGATGAGGTTGGATAGGGCTACACCTTTTTCTGGAAAGCTCTCCTGTAAATGCAGTACAGTGATCTCTGCTTTGCCATCCATCCGACAACCAACTGCCATCGATCAACGTCTCGTGACCCTACGGCGTCCACCGACCAAGAGTCATTACGTAACCCTGATCGATGTCTATGCTCCCATGTGAAGGACAGTTTCTATAACAAACTCACCGCTACAATCAGGAACACACCAGGTAGGGATAAGGTAATTCTACGGACGATTTATACGACAAAGTTGGCAAAAACAATGAGATATGGCAAGGATTCATTGGACGACATGGAGTCAGAAATGTAAGCAGAAATGGTCTTCGACTTCTGTACCTCTGTGCGGAGGGTGTCCCACTATTACCAACATCATTTTCAGCTATATGACATGTACACGATGTCCTAGATGCACTTACGGTATTAACAATGGCACTTTATCGTTTTCGTAATCATAAGACATATTGCTTTGCGTGGCGTGCTCTTGGCTCGTGTCATGCTTGGTGCTAAATGCTCCACTGATCACCACCTGATTTGCACAAGTCACCAACTAAACGTAGGTATACCTGCCTGTCGGCAGAAGCCAAAACGGCGATTGACCTATCTTCTTTACCGGAATCTTAGCCTTATTTTTAGATGTCATCGCCTAATTCATCTCTGTCATCGCTGCTGGCTCAGCACTGACTACTACTACTACCCTCACGAGAGAATGGCAAGAAGCCTCAACCGTTCTTAACAGTTCCTCAAAATACATCCTTGGCTACTGTGAGAGGCGACACAAAAACTGGTTGTACGATTGTGCAAAGAACATCGGATCCCTCATGCAAAAAATGCAGCTCGTGTGCCTTTGTTAGAAATTCAGCATCTTCCACACTCTACGAGTGTTTCTCATCCCTCCGTGCTATGGTGCACCGTGAATATCCTTGGATGGAAAATGAATTGTACCTGAAGAAGACAAGGCAGATCCAAAGCCGTACGGACCTTTGCGATACCCAAGGTTTCTACGAGGCAATACAGATAATCCATTGCCCGAAGCAACGCTCAATGCACCGTGTGCTTAGTTAGAATGATGCTCTCATCAAAGAGAAAAATAGTATCCTTCAAAGATGGTCTGAACACCTGCGGAGCTGCTTGATAAGATTTATGCTACTACCATCCTCATCTACAAACATGAAGGTGACCGCGCTGACTGCGACAACGGCCGAGGCATCTCTCTCCCCTGAGTGTCCGTCAAACCTTTCATACTGAGACAATTAATATTCTTTTGAATACTGCCAGAGTTCTCCATATTTATCCTTGTTTTATTCGAGCTGATTTAACACCACATTAAAAACGGCCGTGTGTCTAATTTGCATTCGTGGAGAAACAAATAAATACATAAAATAAATAGAAAAGAGGGTTACGTTTTTTCTGTTGTTCTTGGCTTCGGGCCGGAATGGAAGTGTAGTATCTGTTCCGGCAGATACTGTAAGCAAAGACCATATGTGGGGGAAACCTCACATATAAGACCATTTCCCTTGTGGCAATAGGTTATTGGTCAATATAGGGGAAACCAATTGTAACTATCCAGCTCCCCTACTCCCCGGGGAGCTGGCCCCCCACTACCCCTTTCACTCTTTACATTAAAAAACGGCCTTGTACCTAATTTGCTCAGTGGGGAAGGTAATAAATACCCTGCCTTGCTTGGCCCTCGGGCCGGGATCAAAGTGTTATATCTGTTCTGCAGCAGCTGCACTTAAGATTATTTGTCCCGGTCAATGGAGGAAAAACTCTCTATACTAGGACAATTATTATTTTTGGTCCCCACCAGAGTGCTCCTTTTGCCTTTTTTTCCGGGGGGGGGGCTTGTTTAACCCCACATAAAAACAACCTCGTGTCACATTTAGCTTTGGTGGGAAAGCAAAAAATACTAATAGACAAGAGTGTTTTTAATATGAATATCAATACACACAAAAGAAAAAGAATTCATAGTAGTATAGGTATATTTATATATATATATATATATATATATGTATATACATATAAATATATATATACATATAAATATATATATAAATATATATATAATTATATATATGAATATATGTATATATAAATAGGTATATAAATATATATAAATATATATAAATATATAAATATATATATATATATCTATATATAAATATACATAAATATATATATAACTATATATATAAATATATATAGCATATATATATAACTAATATATATATATATTTAAACTCGTTGTAGTAGTATAGGTGTATTTATATATATGTGTGTGTATACATATAAATATATATATATATACATATAAATATATATATATAAATATATATAATTATATATATAAATATATGTATATATAAATATATATATAAATATATATATAAATACATATATAAATATATATATATCTATATATAAATATATATAAATATATATAAATATATATATATAACTATATATATATAAATATATATAACATATATATAACTAATATATATAAGAAAGTAATATATATATATATATATATATATATATATATATATATATATATATATATTTAAACTCGTTGCCTCTGGGTAATGTTATGCGAAAAGAAATTTGAGTGTGAATCGGCTCAATATATTAAATATTCATCTGTAACTTTGCAACATACGCTGACGAAATCAATCGAAATTTGCTTAAGTGTCATGCCAACCTGGTTAAGATATGCTAATTCCATATAAATATAGATTAAGCACTTCATATAAAAATCTAGGATAAGTAGAAAAACTTTTCAATATTTGAGTAATATAATTTTTTTAATTATTTTTATTATTAAAATTATACATTTACAAACACACATATAAATATGCACGCATATTTGTACATGTATACATAACTATATGTGTATGTTTAAGATGCATTCAGTCTGTTCTTAAGTCTATTAAAGGCGTACTACATGCTAGCATTGGACCCATCTTATACAAGACATGCTCCACGTTGCTTAAATTCGTGTATTTGTCGCTTGCATGTTTTAACGAAGTTCTGCACGACATACTTTATATTAAATTCTTACACGACATACTTATATTTAATTCCTAACTACTAACTAAACACACATCTTTACGCCAATTAAACTTATTTTATTATTAAAGACAACAGTCTATATTAGTAATTCTATTATAGTTTATGGATATAAAACTTGCAGATAGTGACAGCAGTGACTACAGAATAATTACTACGAAAAGAATACATCAACTTTAAATCCCAAGCTGGCCATATAGGTCCTCTCTTAAGAAATATATGTGAGTGAGCCAGCTGTTATTCACGACATCATTAAAGATCTATCACTCAGCCACACCAACAATAAGAACGCAAGGACACAGAATCTTCTTAATACGTAAATGGAATCTCCTTATCTATAAAAGTTCACGTGTCTGTGTGGGTGTCTGTGTATCTGTGTGTGTACATTTTCCCACGCAATAATTCTTTTCCGTCTACAGACTCGAAATTTGATATGCAAGGTAGTGAAATTTAGGAAAATCATTGCTATCCGTTTTCGGCCAGAAATTTGGCTGTTAAGGGGTCAAAGTTTAACGTTTGACCTTGTAGAACTCTACCAAACTCTTCCGATAATTTTGTGTCTAAACACATGAAATTTTACATATAGGTTCCTTGGGCATTGATGTTGATTTGAGCCCAACACAAAAAATGTTAAGGGGTCATAATAGGGGCTAGAGTTGAAAAAAATAACAGTTTTTTATTTAATTCTTTTTTTACTCAACATACACCGCTAAACACCCGTACAAGCCGCACTGAAATGCTAGTATGGAATATTAAAGTTAGATAAAAATGTAATACAAAATATTGATCACTAGCAGGTGGCCTCTGATATTGCCGGGCGTAAAATGCGTTTACTATATTTTAATTCATGCAGATTTCGTACTTACTATACTGAACCAATTCTCTATTTAGAATATATATATATATATATATATATATATATATATATATATATGAATATATATATCTTGATACTAGTTTCAAAAGTTCTAAATCATATAAGTTGGGTGTCATCAGCTAAAATCGAAACCAAAACCGCGCTTAAGCCGCGTTCCCTCATTTAAGGTTCCACCTACGTTGGCTAGCGTTCGAGATATAAATGAAAACTCATAAAATTAAACTACTTTTAGTATTTTTTATTTGCGCCCGCGCAAACTGATAGAATTCTCGGCAAGTTGAAATTAAAATTTTGCATCTGAAATTGTCGATTCTATACGCGTTAGTTATCAATCCAAACACACTCATTACTCCTTATAAACCATTCTTGATGTATCATTAATTTCTCTGTTAAATGAAGTGTTATGTAACCATTAGTTTAGTAGTTTAATGTAAGCACGCAGACATACATACATTAATATATTGTTATTTATATAAATTATCAATGTAATTAAAAAATACGGAGATGTGTATATTATTTTTTAGATTTTTTTTTCTAAAATAAAATAATGTGGGACACTCTAATCATATTTTAAATGGGGTTTTAGATTATTTGTTTTTTTGTTTTTTTTAAATAGTTTAGTTCAGTATTTTTTATTTTGTTGTTTTGTATAATATCTATTTTGTTTCTTAATACCGTCGATCCGTACATTACTTTTTAATATTTATTTGTGGAGGGGGCAGAGTGGGTAATATTGTGGTCTATATATGCTAGCACTCAAGTCTTAGCTCCTTATTCAATAGGACGACAGATTAGTGATATTTTAAGGAAAACGTACTGCATTATATAGTCAGTGGTTACGTTGCTGCTTACCAGGATTCCTCTATTTATTTATTAAGGAAGTGTAGTATATGATCTATATACATGTTATATATGTATGCATATATATACTTATATATATATATATATATATACATATATATATATATATATATAAAGTCACTTTCTGTTTGTGAGTTCCTCCCTCATATGTTGAATGGGCGAAGTTTTACTCATAATATATAGTATCTGATATAGTATTGCTTCTATAATAATACATAGGCAAATAGCAAAAATAAAAAACGTTTAAGCGTATTGTTCCATCGGACAGCACTGAACTCCAGTAACACACACACACACACACACACGTATATAATATATATATATATATATATATATATATATATATATATATATATATATATATATATATATATATATATATGTGGATTGAGAGAAAGAGAGAAAATGATATTACTTTTGACGGCAAGTGTGATATTTTTCTTTTGCTTTTTAAATACAGTAAACCAAGACACCATTCCAATCTTTAATATGGTAATATTCTTGTGTATACTCACCTGTCATATTTACACTCTCTCAAGTAATATACAGTCCTTAATATAGGAATGAGGACAGTATAGTATAGAATCTCTCTATCTATTATCCTCACATCTATACTTTCCTTTTTTGTATTGTGGTGAATATAAGTGTTAGGTAAACATGTGTCCGGTCTCAAAGGCATAATTACCTACTTTTGTTTTACGCAATGTCATTCTAGCAGACGTAAGCTCTTTACGTTTAACACCTGGAGTTTATATATATATATATATATATATATATATATATATATATATATATATATATAATTTTGTAGTAGTCATAGCAAATTATATCATTCAGAGTGTGTGTAGTATGTGTTTTGTTTCTGTTGTACCATCCTCCTATATATTGCATCTTTTCTTTTGCTGCAGTGCGGGTATTGCATTGCATCATTGTATATTTTCTGCTGTATTGTAAAAAAAATCCCACAATCATTAACTTCACTTTTGACGCAGGGCTAGTACGTGTATCCTTGTTATGATTTAATTCCTCTAAAATTTACGTCTTCTCTAACGGGAAAATTGTGTCGAGGGTGGAACGATAAAATTCTCATGTTTATAAGACACAATACATTTTCCATTTCATGAAAACCAGTTTTACTTGTTCTTGCAGACCATCTAGTAGTTGGTCATTTTTGTACAAATTCAAAGACCGATAGAAGTTTTCTATCATGTCTAACATTGACACAATGTTCAACGAGTAAGGTCGGAGATGCACCGCTGTACAACTCATGCTCCCTACGAGAAAAGTTATTAAAACATGACCAAATCCAGCGCGATCAAAATTGCATCATTAGATTGTCACGAGGAACATGGTACTGCCCAGCGTAATGAAAAAAAAAATCCGGTCACGGTTATGGAATTTGGTGCGATTTAAAGTGAGGGCTACATCATGCTCGTAACATCTTCGAATTCTTCTGTAAGTCAGCACCAAAGATGTGGTGAATGGTGTGATAATCCTGTTGTGCAATCATGTAGCCGCTGACAGACCCTAGGTGTGGCAACGGAGCTCGGCGTCGGCCCACAATCCAAAAAGAGCAAGGCTTGACTTCAGAAGGAGTGCTAAGACCTTGTGCGGTTCTCTCTGGCCTGAACCCGCTGGACTTCTTGGTGTGGTCATACGTCGGGATCATCACCAACTTGACTTCCCACAACATTAAAGTCAGCTGACCGCGGACATAAGCCGAATATTCGCTAAACTTATGCTGGCACTTGTGAAAAAGGCATGCTGCCATTTCCTTACTCGTATTTAGGCGGAAATATAAAGGCTGAAAGCGACTTCATTGAAAAGATGGCAGTTTCACTACAAAAACAAATGAACTTAATTGATGTTTTTCAATAAATGCTTTAAAGTAACGGTGCAATGTTGTTTTTTTAGGGCGAGAGCTTTATCGTTCCACCCTGTATATCGTTAATCGTCATGATCCTCTTAGGCTAACCAGCATATGCAACCGACGAGAGCATACAATGGCTATGACGGTAGTATGCATAGTAAGTTTGCAATATATATTTTTAGCAACCAATCACGCTTATATATGTCAGTTCAAAGACATAATTCCACATACGTCATGAAAAAATATAATATACTCTCATTTTCTGTGTAGCCACACGTTTTTCTCTCTGTTTCAATTTTTTTCGCTCTCTGACACCGTGGTCGTGGTTTATATATATATATATATATATATATATATATATATATATATATATATATATATATATATATATATATTTAAAATCCCCGAAACAGTGTTCCATGGTAAACAACTGATGACCCCTAAAGATAAATTATATCTATTACTATAGTGAATTCGAGAGAGCAAGTTCATGCAGTGATTGCAGGTGATTGAATGACATACTGCCAAAATAGTTTTCTAACGAATGATAAAAAATACTTGTTTGTATAGTTTTAACGGTTAAAATCTTCCAAGACTATATATATATATATATATATATATATATATATATAAACAGAGAGATAGAGAGAGAGAGAGAGAGAGAGAACTATTTATATATGTGTGTGTACGCATACACATAAATAACAGGAAATATATTATGCAAACTAACATGAAGTAAAGATATTGGTTAAATACAAAATATTATTTTCTTAATTCCTCTGTTTTCTCATATGAAACTTATTCTGGAAGACATCTACTACATATGAATCTGTATATGCATTCTATAAAGTAAGTCTCTATATACATCCTTTTCTTTAAAAAGTATACATTACTCTGTCTAAGATAACTTGTTCAAGTATCTGTTAATGCTTGATTTAGAGGAAAATTAGCACTTTTTTCCGTTTCAGAATAAAAGTTCAGTCTGGTAAGATATAATGTGATGGAAATCGAGGTTGCCAATACGCTAATGGTTTAGCTATTCTGTATAGAAACAATGTGCGTGACATGCTGTCAATAACGCTCTAATTATCTAACATAAATCTTGATAGCTGCAAAGAGTGAAATGCCAGCTGTGCCCATTCATTTATACGTCGCAAGATAGTTTACTAATGAGTTTAGAGAAACCCAGTTGCTCTCTAGTTCCTGAGCCGAGGTTTAAAAACCATGTTCAAGAACTGAAAATGTTAAAAATTGGTAAATCTCTAAAAGTTTGTGTGCACGTTTCTATATATTCTCCTGTGATGATGTGGCGTTATTCACGCAATTAAACACGAACATTAATTTCTTTCGTTGTATACATTTAAAGACTAACTCTAAGGATATCCTCTTATGTATTATGCATTTCTCTTTTCCGCTTATTTTTTGAATGTTGAATATCAAACATCATCCTCAATTGACAAAAACCTAAAATCGCATCTGCCGATTGTACAAAGGCGCTTTTAAGCTATTTGATATTGTGAGGCTTTTCTTTGATCGTTTGATATTTACTCATGGCTACGGCATTTGTAAAAAATACGCTTTGTGATGTTTAACAATACGTATAAATCTGCAGAAAAGAAGATAAAATATGTGCATGAAACTAAAAGAACAGATCCTTTAGAACGGTGTATTTAGAGTTGAATATTCTATTTAAACCTTGAACATGAAAGATATCTCATTTGAAATTGAAGCACGACGGAAGAGTAAAATAAAATTCACAAGAATATAAATCATTTTACAACTTAAATGTAACGGACCGATCTAAATAGTGTTCCTTAACTTAAACTTAACAGAAAAATGAAATAAAATTTGCTCTGCCATTTCAAACCTACGCGTTTAAGATATTAAACAAAACTTAACTGTTAAAAAGACAAGATATTCTTTCCTTACATATCTATTTATTAAAATTAAATTCATTTTTTTCAAATGTTCGAATAGTAAGCTATTTTTCGTCAGAAAATACAGCCGTTTCTTTTTTACTTGTTCCTTGTAATGCTGCTGGTATGTCCGCACACCTTACCCTACATACCACATAGAACATTTTAAAATTGCAGCGCACCAGATTTTCGAAAACAATAACTTGGATGGTAAAGTTAAAGTTTATTTCATACTTAGGACTTACAGAAAATTTTCATTTTAACCCAATAATATTTGACTAAGTTCATAATATTAATACAACCCTAACTGATCACGATAAAGAATATTTCCAACATAAGCATGACAGGTCAACTAAAATCTGATTTTAAATAAAGCATTCCAGATCAAGGAAAATAATTTTCTTAATGTTAACGTGACGTGTCAAGGTAAGAGGTATATTTACTAAGACAAACATTAATTAATCTAATTTAGAATCGAAATGAATGTAGATCAGTGAAATATATTTAAAACCCTAAGTTTTCTTAACCCCAGTATGGCAGAAACATAAAATGCTGTTTAAAAATATTTTTTATATAAATAAAACAGTAGATATGAATGTGTCTGTCTTTACGTGTAAATATTTTAGCAAATACGGTGCCAATCTAGCAGTCACATGACACTGAAATTATGAAAAAATAGAAATAGTAAATACAACAAGTAAAACATTTGTGTGGATGAGGGAATAACACGCAAAAACATATATCGACAAGTTGAAATGCAAAGTTTTCATTTCTAACTTACCGAGTTTACATCTTTCTGCGCATGTTCAAATTAAATTCATGACTTTACCTTGTTTAATAATAATTTTCTAACCTGTCTCTCTCGATTGCTACATCGGTAGGAGACGATGCCTGAGCAGTAAATGACACTCGAGTCATATTCTTTTTACTTGGCAATTACAAATATATATTAGGTAAAATATATTATTACCTAAAAAAGTTGGCTCTGTAATAAGAAATACGACGTATACATGAACAAAGGGATATTTAAACGTATTGAACCACCCGGCAAGGCCGGGCTCACATCTAGTTCAAACTAATAAAATGCAGGGCAATTGACGGACACATATTACTATGATAATATTTGGACATGTCAAAATAAAATACCTAAATTCAATCTTTGTTGCTAGCAATAAAACATTTTTGGAAACTAATGTGTGACAAACTGAACCAACTGAACGACATAGACTATCTTTTTTTTTTTTTTTTTTTTTTTTTTACAAAGGCATCACCACATTATCAAGGCCCAGAGGCCACTCAAGGATAAGGGTTAAAGAGTGTACAGTAGAAGTTGGTCAATATAGTAATCATTAGTAATGAAAATTTGGTAAATTTAATAACTTATATGGAACGGCTCATCAAGAACTTATTTACCTTAGACTTGAACACAACCATATTGTAGTCAGCCGGAAAGCAGGAAAACGGAAGACAATTCCACAGGCGTGCAGTTCTAAGAAAGAAGCTTTGTTCATGGAATCTACGTTTAGGTTTAGGCACATATAAAGAGTGGGGGAAATTATTGATAGTGTTTACAGCTAGACGAGTGTTTCTTGTGAAAGTTTGACGAGGGGGGACCATAGATTGAAGCTCAGTTGAACACTTTCCATGAAAATAACGATACATCAGAGACAAACTCGCAACATCTCTTCTGTGAGATAGAGGTTGTAAGGAGGAGAAAAGGACATCTCCTACGAGGCTACGAAGTCTATTTTGAACTCTATCAAGGCAGGACAAGTCCTTTCTAGCAGCTCCTGCCCAGATGTGGCAACAGTATTCCATCCTTGGACGTACCTGGCTCTTATATAGATAGAGAATAGCATCAGCAGTGAGATATCTACTGGATCGATAGAAAGATCCCACCATTTATCCAGCGGCCTTGGCAACAGATTTGATATACGTGTTCCATTTAAGATCAGGAGTAATGGTCAAGCCCAGAAGCTTGTCAAAACTTGAGGCCTCCTGAAGACGAGAGCCATTCATTTCAATTGATGACAAATGTGGATTAAAATGTTGATGATGTAAAGAGAGAAGCTTGGTTTTAGATGCATTAAAAGTAACCAGCCACTCCTTTCCCCATTGTACTACATGCTCAAGATCAGAGGAGAGAGAATTGGAGAGTACTTGCTCGTTTACTGTCTTAGATGTGGTACCATAAATGGTAGTGTCGTCAGCATAAATGTCTACAAATGATGTAAGGATATGATTTGGAAGATCATTAATGTAGATCAGGAAAAGAGTTGGGCCCAGGATGGATCCCTGAGGGACACCGGCATTAATACTGTGAGCTTCTGATTTTCGCCCCTCAACTACTACTCTTATGAACCTATCAAAAAGAAATGATTTAATAATTGAGAAGACTTTTCCAGCTATACCATAGCTAGCGATCTTATGAAGTAAACCTTTATGCCATACCCTATCAAAGGCTTTAGATATGTCAAGAGCAATTGCCCTAGAAAGATTGCCACCGTCGAGAGATTTGCTAATCCTATGCGATATAACTGTAAGGACATCTGCTGTAGATCTAGCAGAACGGAAACCATATTGAGTGTCACTAAGAAGGTTATTTTTGTTGAGATGTTTGATTACTTCTGTATTTAACACAGATTCTAGCAACTTACTCATGACGCACAGGAGACTTATTGGCCTGTACTGAATCGATAACGTGACTCCAAACTATTGAAAAAAAGAACACAGAGAAAGAGATATGGGGATAGATGATGCATGTTGTTGAAAAGTTCTCCGGCATGACGGATTTACATAATGATGCATCGAATCTTTAGAATAATCTTTGTGTTGTTTTCTCGTTTCTTTCAAGTTCTGAAAGAAGAGCTTAAAAGCCACGATGTTTCCATACCGCAGGAAAATGCATGTGCCTGTGTCATGCTGACATTAAACAAGCGTTATCATGGCAAATGCCCTTGCATTTATTCTTCAATTTAAAATGAATTTCTACGAGCAAGAACGACTTAAGATATGAGAGTTTTGTTTAGATGCATTTAGATTACAAAGCCTTTATTTCGTATGAAGTCAATAAGTTGATCAGACAAACTGTTGGTCACTCTGTCACTATTTTATTCCACATTTAAATGGAGAAAGTTGGATACCAAGTAAAAAATTTAGAATACTAGCTGGTGTGCTGCGTCCTCCGATCATAAAATATGCTTAAATGTAATATTTTAATTCACGCATATTTGGTCTGTATTATTATAGAGTCAATTCTCAATTGCGTATTATATATTATATTGTACAACCCTATAGTAGAAATCTTTTTAAAAGTAACATTTGAATTAAAACATAGGCGCATCAACCTTAGTCGTTACTCTCTTAAAATGTATCAGAAATAGATTTGAATGCATAAATATGTATATGTGCGCATATTTATTAATAAAATGTTTAGTCAACTTACGCTAACAAGTTCCGTTATTTTAAATATTCATCTCATCGCAGCGATTTTTTTACCGGCTCTCTCTCTCTCTCTCTCTCTCTCTCTCTCTCTCTATATATATATATATATATATATATATATATATATATATATATATATATATATATATATATATATATAATCGACAGCCCGGTAAAAAAAAATTACGACCGTGCGTTTCGAAGGAAATGCTCTTTTAAAAGACGTAATTAGTCAGACAGACACAATGAGTTTTATCAATTAGGTTTTTAATTGTTACCTATAAAATAGCTTTTATTTTGTCTCCATAAAGTTTTCAATGCTATTTATATTTTCTGCCAGGATCAATTTTCAGATACTACTTTCATATTCATTAGTTATTAGATTTGAAAAAAAAACAATCGCGTGAGAAGAAAATCAAAAGTTTTAATATCGTTTACACCATTCTTTCACGTTTAATTTCGAAAAGCAACTTTTTTATGAAGTTGACGATAGAATGGACAAATGTTAAAAATCTCTGATTTTGTGCATCGGACTTTTTAATCAACCTCACAACGTTCACAGATAGCAAATTTCGAAGAGAAAAATAGAATAATGTAACAAGCTAAAATGGTATTGTTTTTAACATCTGGATTTATTATTTTTTTGTATGATGATTACGATAGTTCAACTTTTGTGGCTTCTTCATTTTAATTTATAATAAAATATCAGTTGGCATTTCGGTATTGATTAAGGTGCACAGTATTTTGGGCTTATATTATCATTGTTGAATGATTATAGAGACATAGCTAACGGTAAATATTTCAACAACTCTTTCATTTTTCTCATGCAATTGTTTTTTTTTCAGTACATCATTTGTGTTAATAACATCTTCTCAATAGCAACAAATTATGCATTTTAGGATATACCCTGTTTTCCCTATATAAAACATGGAATGCACCTACATAAATCCCTGATCATTGATACAATCGACACCTAGCTTCATTAAATAACAGTAAATATTCTTAAATAAGAATCATACAAATAAACCCATAAGTGCATGCTAAAATACAAATAGTAATGTTGCTACGGCAGAAATACCTCCCACATTGTAAACTTTAAACTACCTGTTGCTAATAAACTTACGATTCAAGTGTCAATAATGTTTATATTTAAATAATAACTGGCCATTTTATCAAGTACCTTTAATGGCGCAATATAGATTATACTTGTGTACATCGTGTTTTTGCTGTGAAAATGCTTTGGGAGAATTAGAGAGAGCTTTCTGAGTCCATTACAAGTTAGAGAATATGAGAGAAAATCAATACAGCTATCGATGGCAAATTTCATGGCTATAAGTTCGGCACTTAAACGAGAAACCACCCGGAAAACCTTGAAACGCTCGGACGCCATACATTATTCGAGCTGTGACACTTTCTGAATCGTAATACCGATAGATTCCGGGACACTTTAAATACACATTTATGCATGTGTATAGTAAAACCCTTAATCAGCACAAGCAAATGAGACGCTAAACTGCAGAAACAATTTTGGCAAGAAAAGTCATAAACTTATTCCACAGCAAAGGGAGTTCAAGGAGACGGTCTTGGTTCATGAGAAATATTTCTGTCTCGGCGATTAAGTTCTTTTTATAGCCCACATAAACAAGGTATATTCTAGGAAATAGGCACCATAACACAAGGAATTGACGAACTGTTTTATATCTCCCTGGGACCGATAAACACTTACACACGCCATATGAACACTTTCAAGTAAAGTCGTTTTAAAGAATCAGTGGAATCACCACAAACTCCTGCAAAAGGCCGATCGACGTATTATTCGATCACTTCGATATCGACACGCCAAAGTATCTCCGGAAGTGCGACCATCGGGCTGAAAGAGAAAATTTACGCGACCACTCGACGTAAATCCGAAGAGGAAGAAGTATTAAATTTTTTCCCCATTTTCTCTGTATTTTACAAAGAAAAAAAACCTCTTGGAAAGGCTCTGTTTTAAGAGCGAAATTTACCTAAATCATGGACACATCGAGTATTATAAGACGAAGTGAGATATTAGTTTGGTGCAAAAATGTTATATCTTTATTGACGTATGTGTAAGTGATAAAAAAATATTATTGTTTAACCAACCTAATAACACCAATCAGTATCTTAATACCGTACAATCATCTGGAGTACAAGTAGGGTGCAGCGCGTACGACTGCCCATATTAGTAACTACCTTTTTTTCTATCCTTGTAAACTTTTTGAATACTATATGATTCTTTCACCCGTCTGTGTTCCGCGTGTCCTTCTGTTATCGCTAACTTTCGTCCACATCAATAAAGAAAACAGTAGATATACGAATGCTGTGTGTTCACCTGTCTGTGTTGAGCTATTTAACCGAAAAGCTACTAGTCATACAACATTCTAATTAATAAATATATACATAGCAATTATACACCAAGGATGGTTTATAACATGTAACATGTAACATGTTTGTTTGTGTTGAATGAATAACGCGTACAGACATATATCGGTATATTGAAATGTAAACTGCTCATGTCAACTTGCCGAGATAATTTTAATCAATTCGGTGCATGCCAAAGTTCCATTAATTTTTCAAGGCGTTTAACATTTAATCTGCTATTTCACTAAGCAACATCGGTATGGCACGCGGCTGATACGCTAAATTCTTTAGTTCTAATTCTAGTTGAGGGCACCTAAAACTTTGGAAATCAATACTATGTATAAAGTACATATATATTATTGCCGACTACGTAATACATTGAAACGCATTTAAAACTCGTATTTTTATATGATTAAATAATTATAATTGTAAATTCAGGCATTATATGCATATCTTTGGATATTTCTAGCATTTACTTTCCAGTGTTAGAACCAATTCCCTGTATTTTATTTGATCATTATACATCCGTTATATTAACTATATGTGGAGTAGTGGAGTATGTACACACACCTATATATATATATATATATATATATATATATATATATATATATATATATATATATATATATATATATAGATATGTGTGTTTGTGTGTGTGCATGTGCATGCATATATATATGTATATATATATATATGTATATATATATATATATATATATATATATAGTGTAATTCACTTAAAAATCTGTTTTGTTTCACTGCCTTGCACTATAGGTAGAATAGTATCAACCCAAAAGCCCTGAAATTAAACTAATCGCCAAAAAGTTGAAATCAGTAGCTCGATCTTTCGAACAAAAGAGGCAGTAGCTGATGGCAACACCATCAAACATAATATTCTATAAAAATTTTCGGCCCCATTACAATGCTTATTTTTTTCCTATTGATATAACGCTTTGCATTAGGTAAAAGTAAAAGCAGACGAAATCGCCCTACAGAGATTGTAACCGAAAAAGAGAGGGTTTTAATTGACTTGAATTATCTATTTACATAAAGCTTTGCATTATGTGACTGTAAAAGCAGACGATATCAGCCCACAGAGATTCTAACCCGAAAAAGAGAGGGCTTTAATTGACAAAGTGGTTCACCGTATGAAAGCTATTCAGTAAGGCTTCCATGTTTTATATTCTGTATATATATATATATATATATATATATATATATATATATATATATATATATATATATATATAAAGCTGAATGTATATGTGCGTTTGTGTGTGTGTATCTGGTCACGAATAGGGTCCTATATGGTTGACTATTAAAGAAAACTGATTACATATAATAGTAGAAGATGTATCGAGACACAGGAATGGGTATGTTTGATCTGGCAGAACGATGGTTAATTAAAATTGGGGGATGGTCTGTGTTCGCGCCTGGTCCACAAAGTAAGGAAATAAAAAAAAATTAAAAATTAAAAAAAAAACGTTTACAAGTGTTTTTGCTATAGATGTACATAATAATATGTTTAACTTAAATGGGGATGGTATTATAAAATTGTGGGGTATGCGTTCGCAACTGGCCTCCATGGAATGGAAATAGGCACAAACTTTAATAAAGACTTTTCATATCTATCCGCGTAAGTATACTTTGATAATCATGTTTCAGTTGGAAGAAATATGGTATAATAAAATTATTGAGTGTTCGTTCGCACCAGACCTCCATAGAATGGAAATATGTCACAAAGTTTAACAAGGGTTTTTTAATATTGATCCACAGAATATAGTGATAAGTGTTTCAGTGTGAACAGGTATGGTATAATAAATTATGGGGTTTATCTATTTTATTTTTATGTTCATCATATTTTGCTTTGGTTTTGATACCTCCAAGTTAGAAGCTATCTCTTTAAAACTCTTCCTTTTCATAACCTATCAGACTTTTATAAATCAGAGTCTAATTTCTGTAAGCTGTTTTTGAACCCATCAATGACGAGTATTTTTGCTTGGATATATATATATATATATATATATATATATATATATATATATATATATATAGTAATTTATAAAATATATGGCGATAAAGCTACACTGACTATTCCGCGTTTCATCCACTCTAGGATTCTTCAGGGTTATGCACATAGATCTGAAGAATCCTAGAGTGGATGAAACGCGGAATATTCAGTGTAGCTTAATTGCCATAGTAATTTTATAAATTACTAACAAGCTCTACCTAAGTATTGAGCACTTTTGAGCAAATACTTAAAGATTACGCATAAATTTATACTTTCGTATATTACGTTTATGTGAGTAAATAAAGTAGTTATATATGTATAAATATATATATATATATATATATATATATATATATAGATAGATAGATAGAGGGAGAGAAAGAGAAGAGATGGAATGAAAAATAGAGAGTGGGATATAAAACAGGCTGCTTTCTAGCCACATTATTGTGATACAATTAAGGTGTTTTGGCACTTGATTATTTCTAAAATAAATCCATTTCATTCTGGGTCCAACCTTGTAGGAATGATATGGTCTGCTACTATATATATATATATATATATATATATATATATATATATATATATATACATACATACATACTAGTAGCGACCTCCTTGTGCTATTGGTACTGTTTATAACTTTATGTGCTTGCATATATATATATATATATATATATATATATATATGAAAAAGGTAGACCTTGATATGCAACCTTCATCTAAAATTTCATGTGGTTAAACGGAAAATTTGCGGAGGGGGTTGGTAGAGTCTTCCAAAATCCACTCTTTCAAATTTCATCCCTTGGCACCCAAATATTCGTCTAAAAACTGAGTAAAAAGCTTGCTCCACGTTTGAATACCCTATATTTTTGATTTCCAAGATTTAGACCAAACATTGAGTGAATAGTTAGTTAGAGACCGCGAATTAAAATTCTAAATTTGTGGATGTAGATGCCAATGTTTATGCTTGTGCTTTTTTGAGTATTTACGTTCTATTCGTGTATGAATATGTGGAGGTTTGCATATATATATATATATATATATATATATATATATATATATATATATATATATATATATAAGTATGTCTATAAGTATGTATATATTCATGGGCCTGTATGTGCCTGTCTATATATGCTAGCCGTGTATTTATGCACACAGAAGTTCTGCGAAATATAACACATTTTGCTAATTGCATTTCATTTTCTGCGATGATATGAGAAATTATTGAAACTCCATGGATTAAAGAAATAAATATAATTGTTTTCCATATGTTCCTTGTTTCAAAGAATAGCTACTAAACCTGAATATATTTTTATGTATGTTTTTATCTACAGAATTTAATTTTGAATCTTAAATTTGTGTTTTGCTCTATTTGTTATAAATTGAGCTTGAACTTTTCGCTAGGATCGTCTTAAAATATTATATCAA
>NC_136493.1:117158522-117461022 GCF_053919585.1 Euprymna scolopes | reverse complement strand
CAGGTATGGTATGATAAATTATGGGGTTTATCTATTTTATTTTTACTTTCATCATATTTTGCTTTGGTTTTGATACCCCCAATTTGGAAGCTATCTCTTTACAACGCTTCATTTTCATAACCTATCATACTTTCGTAAATCAGAGTCCATTTTCTGTAGGCTGTTTTTGAACCCAGTCAACGACGGATATTTTTGCTAGTATATATATATATATATATATATATATATATATATATATATATATATATATATATTGGGCTTCCAATTAAAGGGTGAACCAAAAAACAAAAGTTAAATTGAGGCCATCTAGAACATATGCTGTAAAACTGAGAAAAAACGCCAAAGACCCTTGCGCTTTGATGTGATGTTTTGAATATAATAAAGTAGTTATGACCAAAGTTTCATTTCATTCGGACAAAACACTTAGAAACGGGGTCTAATTAGAGTTGGGGTCCATTTTGGGGGGGCATTCTGTATATACGTGAAAATGTAGCGTATAAATAAGGCGTACCGTGAGTAATGATTTAATGTTTCAAAAATACTCTTTTTACGCAGATACGAGATAAATATGATACAGTGCTTTAGTGGTAAAAATGAGAAAAACGTTTTCAATGTGTGGGTGTATTTCTGAAATTGAACATCATTCAAGCATTTTATACTAGTGTTCGTAAGTAATAGCCATATATATATATATATATATATATATATATATATATATATATATATATATATATATATATATATATATATATACTATACTAAAAAATATCTGTATCGCTTCAATCTCACTTGAAAATTTGTAAAACAAGGTTTTGGCGTCTCCCGTTGAATATTATATGATTAATCTCACTGTAACTACATTACTGATTCGACAGTATATTGCGTTTCAGTAATTTTTTTATATGGATATTAATGTCGGTCAATATTTTTGAATTGCAAGCTGTAAAATCTAAAGCTTACTTTGCAAGGATTCAAATCTTTCGACAGATTTGAGTCATTTTCTGCACAAATGATTGCTTCATGGATAACACTAATTCCTATGTGTAATAATTGTAAATATTCGTATAAAAATCGGAGGTCGTTCAGAATGTAAACTTTTCCGATTTTATACCTAAAAAGTAAAATGTAAAATAGCTACAATGAGGAGAATATTACCTTTAAACGAGCGACGTTTTTTATATAACATTAATTTTTCTAAGTAGTTCCATAATTAGCAATGTACTTTGCTACCAATGAGCGATGTATAGGTCGTGAAACGTGTAGCATGCTTTGTAACATACAGCTTTTGTGACTAGAAAATGAAGAAAAAGTATATTCCAGCTGTGGTGGCATACAGTATCTCGGCTTCAAAAACGTTTAACAGGCACCAATGACTGTCGATCGGTTTTACAATTTCTACACAGAGAAATTCAAAGATGGCTCTCAGCTTCTGACGAACGCCTATGATGCCGGATATTTTCTTACAGCTTCACACGATCAATGTCTGCGAAAAAGAGGTCAACTTTTCACGTCATGAATTCACATAACTTGACCCATCATAACAATGCAGTTGTGACACCCTTCTTTTCCATTCCGGTGGAATAAATAACATTCCTTCTAGAATAAGGAAAAATCGAAGCCGGTACCTGGCGTTTACCACGAAAAGTTTTTAGTCGGTAGTTAATCATTTCAGTTCTATCTTTTATTATCTACGCTAAATGAGACTCACATTTTCTGTAATTATACTTGTGTCGAATCCTAGGATAACAAAATTTACATAGTTAACTAATTATAACTTTAGTAAAAACTACTATCGCTAACTCTAATATTTTTTTCTAAATTCTCATAATCTCATTCCAGTAACGTTTCTCTTATTCTCTATTTCTCTCATCTTTTTCTTTCCATGTTTTCCATTATCTTTCTGTATACAATATGTTTATATTTAAGATAGGTTAATCGAGAGCTATCGAGTAATTAATGTTTCCTATCTATTGACTCATAAAAATTTGTGTTCAAATACTAGTTTTTCTAGAAATTGAGGTAAGTTATAAAAAGTAATACCTTCTCAATTAATTTACTAAATTACTAGTCTCTTACAAAATAGTCTCGATTTTACGGTAAATAATTTAATAAAACTTTTGTTCAATACAGTTTCTAGTATTCCTGTATTTCTTGTACCTTTTTCTGTCTATTAACAATCAAATGCATAAAAAATAGCTACATTTATATACAATAAAGAATTTCGTTAAAAGTAATTAGTCCTCCACATATATTTAAAACGATTCAACTTCTACATGGTCGGTTTAGCAACGTTCGGTCGATGTTAACTAGTACTTAGTGGTGCTGTCGAAGTTTCCGATGCATTTCATAGATTTGTTCTCCCGGTATTGCTTTCACCTGAATTCAAGAATTTGCAATGGATGAGATCGGTCAGAAAAAAAAGACGACAGCTAGCATGTTTTTTTTTTATGCAACCCTGGCTTCGGGGAGTGTTGTGGAGCTTCGTCGGTGTCTAATCACACAGCCTCGCCGCTTGTCGGAAGAAACCCACTTTTAATCGCAAGTCACAATCCGGTCCAGAAACAGGTTGCTTCTGTTGCGTGAAAATAGGGAGGGTGACACATAAAAACGGCGTTTCTTCGTTGTCATCAAATTCGAAAGGCACCTGTTTATCAAGTTTATTTTTTAATATCTCCAATCCCTCTCATCTTGTTTAGAATCGTTGCATACGTTTCGGTCTAATTCAGAAGAAAGTTCTCGGACACTTTTACGTGAATTGGCTTCGACCAAGGCTCTTAATTGATCGTTGCTAACGGCAGATTGCCCACCACTGAGGTCATCATCTTCAAGATTATCGCTGCTGCGACATCTTTTTTTTAAATCACCCTTCTGCTTGTGCGTTCAATAGTAGTACAGACGCTTCGTTCATACCGTAGGATGTTTAATCAGGGTTTCGGCCTAGCTTGATTAAACATAAGAACAGTGTGCGCATTTGCCTTTCCCCTCTTGTATTGAACGTTCTAAACAGAAGACATAATCATTTCTAAACGATTATAATTTAAATAATTAGATAGAATGAAACCGGTCTTTAATAAAGTTAAGGTATAAAAGAGAAAACAACTATGAAAATACATCATATAACAGCAAAGTTATAAATTCGCAAGAACTTTCTTCTGAACCACATAATATATTACACACTATAATCACTAGGGCTAGAACAACAGCATATTATTTTCAGTGTTTTGAAACGCGATGTGTATCCGTTTATATATTATATGCTTTTATACGGAGTGATATGGTTCTGGGTTGATTAACTGTGTCTAAAGTAAAAACAATGACAAAAATGTTCTGTTGTCATAGCCTTAATAATAATTAACTATATTATTATTATTATTATTATTATTATTATTATTATTATTATTATTATTATTATTATTATTATTATTATTATTATCATTATTATTATTATTATTGTTATTATTAGTGTTGTTATTATTATTGTTATTATTATTAATATTGTTATTATTATTACTATTATTATTATTATTACTTACTTACGTACTTACTTACTTACAAAAATGAAATTAGAGGGAATTTTTTAATTAAAGTCTACCTATTTTAAAATGCATTATAAAATGTCGGTATATATAACGTTAACTGATATATGTTAGATGTTATGACCATTTTATATTAAGTATGTTTGCATATGTAAGTTTGTTTAATTCATATGTGTTCTGCGCTTTTAAAGTAAGTGCATACAATTATATCTGTTCTTTTCAAGATAGGTTAATCAAGCAAACACTTAAACGTAGTTAATACATCGATAGAGTGGCATGAAATGTCAGAATATTGCAGGTATAATTTACTGCCTTTCTTTCAATATGACTCAATTATTGTTTGCTGACTGACAAATATCGTCCTATTTTTGAACAACCGCCTTCAATGTCAGTGAATGACTTACGTTTTTTTTTTTTTTTCTAAATCCGTCTTTTATGGAAATTAAAGTTTTTGTCGCTGTATATTTTCAGATGCCTTCTATGACACGAAAAAACATAACAGACAAAAAATAAAATTCTGAATATATAACTATTTAAGTTGAACTATTTTCAATTTATGTTTTAATGTAAACGACCAATAAACAGGCATTGCAAAACTTGAGCGCGAAGAAGAAATGAAATCATTTTTTTACAATTTAACCGACACAATCTGAAGGAAAAAATGTAGAAAGTACCATAATAGAGCATTAGTAAAATATTTGAAGAAAAATTGTGAGTCATCGATGAAAAAATTCATAATAACTTAAACAACAATAACAATAATATTTTTATATGTAACTTTATTTTTAGATATATTCCTGGGTGTGTATATACACATATATATATATATATATATATATATATATATATATATATATATATATATATATATATATGCGTATGCCTGTATATATATGCGTATGCTTGCATATATATATATTTGTGCGTATATATATATAAATGTATATATATATATATATATATATATATATATATATATGAAATAAACGTCTTGATATTAATATGTATACAAATTGTCAAATACAAACTAATAAACCTATAAACAAGTTATACACAATTTTAATTATTAGACAAGGAATAAAGCCAAAACGTTATATATATATATATATATATATATATATATGTGTGTGTGTGTGTGTGTATGTGTATATATATATATATCCATATATATGCATATCCTATATATATTTTGTATTGCATATGTATATATATATATATATATATATTTATATATATATATATATATATATATATATATATATATATATATATATATATATATATATATATGTATTGCATTGCAGGAAATTCCTCTCTGGACCAAATTACCGTAGGTTTGCAATAACAGCTGTTACATACTAATTTATTATTTTTAAAATATTATCCACCATCTTATGCAATTTTTAATGCCCTTGCCAACACATTCAGTAGGGATATAAAAATGCTACATTCTATCCGCTGAGCACCACTATCACAATCGCGACCTAATAAGAGGAAGGAGTTCCTTATTTTCCTTCTAGATATTTTGTTCGAAGATTGCTACCGGTTGGCACCGGGTACTATTCTGCATTGTTTTACTACAGTGTGATTACATCCTCCGTACCTGGATGAATAAATTCATAGACGTTACATATTTTCCCCGATTTCTGAAACAAAAACTTAACTTCTCCAAGGCAACATTCTGGCATTTACGATCGGCTGTAACCGGGGATTCTCCTATTGCAGAATGAAATGAATGCCTACATAAACGAATACTCCTAAACGTTCACACACATGGCTGCTCGCTCCGCAGGAGATACTAACACTATAAAGAACACGTTTTAAAGAATATTACTCACTGATACCAACATTTACGTATTGCTTCCCTCATATAATGCAGCAGACATTTACATGTTCAAACTTTCAATCCGACTATCTGCTTTTCTTACATCGATTAAACATGCTACCAGAACACACTAGTGAGCGCTAAAAAGCAAACAAACTATTAGCAGCTGATAAACACACAGTTACATACTGATGGCCTTATTCCGTGCAAAATAATTAATATACAAACCCACTCTCTCCGTATATCCTTGCACATCACGGAATCTCAAAACACATTTTAAACATCTACTGTTTCGAAATGTAAATATGTTCAAATTACTGACACATTAGTATCGGATCGAACGTCTTCATATAAAAACACTCCATGAAAAAAAAAACATGGGTAATTCCGCTCCTCTGCCACAGTGCTAAAAATAACGTTACTATTTTGAAAGCCATTATTTACATAGGAGAGGGAGAGTATTTGGAAACCATTCTGTGCTACCAACTAACAATTTATTAAAAAAACACCCTGAAGCTTGAATCTCAACTGATAAAATTATTAAGAAATAGCACGGTGGAATACTCTCATAAGTATCATGGTTTTGAAATGTACACATGTTCGAACTAACATTTTGGAAGTGGGGAGGTAATTTTTACATTACGTCCATCTCCGGATTTTGTGTTACCTTGACAACTTTTGTGGATTTGAGTCAATCCTGATTACGGAAACCTAATTAATATTTTGCGCAAACAAGTGCTTCTATAGATATAAAAACGTTTATTCTGCACTGTAATTCAATGCTTGCCATAAAAAATATATCTCCTAACGACACTGTCACCAACCATATCATTTTCCTACGATTTTCACAGTAAAATTTGGTGAATATTTTATCTATTTCCCCCAACTGAAAAGGGGGTGTTCTGCTCCACTATACCGTCTTTACAAAAAATGCTGTAGGTGTTGCATTCGATCTAAACAGTTCATATAAAATGAGAATCCCTTAAGTTTAAAAAAGTGTTTATAAATTCTATTCTTATTCTAATCAACGATTTTTCTTAATTTTTTTTTTTTTGCATAGGGATTTACGCATTCACTTATTTGATATATTCAGATTCAAATAGTACCTGCAGGTTATCAACAAACGTAATTTACTTTTTTTTTTAGGCGAGTAGGGGGTTCACAGGCTTTTCTAGGGAAATGCCGATTAAGGGATCGCGCTAGTATATGTAAAAATATAAATGCAAATTTGGAATAAGTTATGTAAATAAACAGTATCGGATTAATTTATTTTTCGACAAAGTATTCAAAGAATTTAAGTATTTTCCTTAATCCATGGATTTTACATAAATGGCTTTTTCTCTAAGTAATGATTTCAGCTTCATAATGGCTGTCTTTTATTAAGCGCATAGATGGATTTCAATGATTTTCATTATCAAAATTTATGTGTGCCTATGCATATAATTATGCCCAAAACATTTCTCTCTGAGGCATCAGTCATTTATTTAAAACACATGGTTTAGAAAAAACAGTGATATTTTTGTATTTCTTTAAGAATATTATACATTTTCCATAACCTTTAGAATTTACAGAATTTAATGGCAAATTTCCATATATAATATTGCTCTATATTTTATATTGCTTTCTTTATCAGGATAAGATTGCCTTATCAATATTGACTTTAATCTGCAACATGTACTCTAGAGTTATTAAATATATATATATATATATATATATATATATATATATATATATATATATATATATAAGAGAGAGAGAAATAGAGAGAGAGAGCGAAAGAGAAAGAATCTAACGACGAACTATTTTCTAAACATAATACTTGACATATGCACAAAACAGTTTGCCTCTGATATAAGTGAAACCAACAGACGTACCCACTAACTATTTTACGCTGCTCACATATGAAGAAAGAATATATTTAATGTGTATTTTTATTTATAAATCGAGAGTGGAAAATGAATTGCATAAAATTAGTTGTATCTTTTTTAACTTGATGATGGAGATTACCATACACTGACGAAAGGTTAAAAACGAAAGCACGAACAAACGACGAGTATTAAATAAAAGCATAAGAGCAAACACAATTCTGTTTAAAATGTATGGGAGACGGTCTGAAAATATCATTACTGCAAAATTTCCTGTTTATAAGTATATTGATCCAATCTCATACATAAAATACGCTTTATCTTTATATGTCAGTGTATTTGTTACTCTATGTGAGTTGGATCGCTATAGACTCCGAAACACAAATATCCGTGGGCTTAGAACTAATTTAGCTGATGTTGAAGCATTTCTCCTAATAAATGTCTAGGATATCTTAGCACTAAGTGAGACTAACCTACACTTCTCTATCCCCTCTAATTACTTTAACATGTCTGGGTATCTCCCACTCTGATGTCGTAAGGAATCTGACAGACACATGCACGGACTTGGAGTTTACATTCCTAATACCCTTCCCTTTACTAGAGAAACAAACCTAGAATCAGATGGTCAAGCCTTTATGTGCTTTAGACTAGTTATGCAACACAAAATTAGCTATTTTACTTTCTCTACCGGTCTCCCTCGACCCAAGACTGCACCATAATAAACAAAGTCTCTGACAGCATAGACACAGACTACTCCCTCAACACTAGCGCACAAGTACGTGTATTTGGTGACTTTAATGTCCATCACAAAAACTGGCTTGGATTCTCTACTCGCACAGATCTAGCGGGCAGCACAACTCATACCTTCTCTATATCTCACTCCCTGTCACAAATTGTTACTTTTCCAACCCGTTTCCCTGACCCGGAAGAACAACACGCATCACTTTTAGATCTGTTTTTGACCACAGTTCCTGATGATTGTATAACGAATGCCGGCAGCCCACTTGTGAACGCTGATCATGCAGTGATAATGGTTGAAATCGCCCAAAAGTCTAGGACCATAACTGAAGAGCCAGTGCTCAAAACAACGAGATATTATAAAAAGGCTGACTGAGAAGCAATCAGAGATCTTATCAGAGATGCCCCATGGAGAAATATTTTTTCTCTTCCTGCTGAACAGTGTGAAAACGAGACCACTAAATAGCAGAAAACTGCAATCGAAGTGCAATGGTCCCATGCGGAAATTTTATAGCAATCTCCACTCTCCCCAACGGTTTACTTCGACTTGCGCAACTGCCATTGCTCAAAGGTAGCATGCATACCGCAGATTTAACCGACATAAGTCCAGTTCAAACAGACAGAAGTACATAGAAGCTAGAAGTAACGTTAAGAAAGAACTACCTAGCTAAGTGAGAATTTATGGACACCACTAAAAAACGCATCGAAGCACCAAAACTAGGAATTCGTGACTTCTGGAAAATCTGCAACAGTGTAGGAAATAATATGCAATCAACAATTCCCCCACTAACCAACAATCACGAGGTTGTTTGTTTAGCAACCGAAAAGGTTAACATGCTTGCCAGTCGGTTTGCCTCAGACTCCACACTGGACCCTTCCAACCACCCCCTACCTGAATTTCCTATGCGAACAGACGCCACGCTAGACGATCTAAAAATCACCCCTGCTCAGGTGCATGCTATTATAAAATCCTTGACACTTACAAAAGCATGTGGACCTGATCTCCTCCCAGCTGTGCTATAAAAAAAGTGCTCAGTCGAAGTAGCTCCGGTTCTCTCCAAAATCTACAACAAATGCCTTTATGAATCTTGCTTTCCGGGTTCTAGGAAAACTGCTTCTGTGGTACCAGTATTCAAGAATTCTGGCGAAAGAACTGACCCATTAAATTATCGCCCCATTATCCTCCTCCCACTTTTTGCCGAAATATTTGAGACCTTAATTAACCAAGCGCTAGTCCATCACCTTACAGATACTAAGCTTCTGACAGACAAAAATATGGATTTAGACAAGCCCGTTCCACAGCTGACATCCTAACTGTAATCTCTGAACGTATATACCATTCACTGGACAAAACGGGGGAAGCTTGAGCGGTAGCTCTAGATATATCTAAGGCTTTTGACAGGGTATGGCATGGGGGTCTCCTCAGGAAGATTAGATCATACCGTATCACTGGTAGAATACTTAACATAATTAAATTCTTCTTAGATAAGAGAAAAATCCAGGTTGTCGACGGTCGTACATCTAAACAAAATGATATAAATGCGGTAGTGTCCCAGGGGTCTATCCTTGGGCCTCTACTGTTCCTGATATTCATAAATGCCCTCCCCGACAAAATTTCCTCTGAGATGGGTATATATGCTGATGACACCACACTCTAAAACAGGCACGACAGGAAAACAAATGAACACATATCTGAAGAAATGGCAGCCCCACTAGAGGATGACCTTCAATCTGTAGTGGAATGGGAACAAAAATGGATGGTCACGTTCAATGCCGCCAATACTAAACTAGTTCCATTCAATAATTACAAGAAATCTTCTCTACCACCAATAGCAATGGCCAACGACTCTTTTACTGAAAGTACGTCTTTCTAGATCCTTTGCCCAACGTTCACAGGAAACATGAGTTGGAACAATTACACCGAGGGCATTGCCAGGGCCGCTGCAAGGAGGGTGGGCTCTCTCTACCGTGCTAGAAAACTACTAACACCCGAAAGTATCCTGTACCTCTATAAGGCCACTATTCGCCCATGTATGGAGTATTGCTCTCACATTTGGGCTGGTGCATCGGCTACTAGTTTCTAACTCCTTGACAAGGTTCAAAAGAGAGTCACCAATCTGATAGGCCCTGAACTGGCATCTAAGCTTCAGCCTCTGTCCCATCGAGGAAATGTTGAATCCCTCTGCCTGTCCTACAAGTATGTTAATGGTTAATGCTCTGACGAACTGCAAGCACTTGTGCCCCCACGACGTGAACACCCTCGACAGACCCGATAGGCTGCAAAATCCCACCCTCCAACTGTAGAGATCCCTAGATGTAAAATATCTTTCTACTCCAGCAGTTTCTTCCCTAGAACCGCTAGACTTTGGAATTCCGTTCCATGTCTCTGCTTCCCCAGCTGTACTGGCGTGCAGAAGTTCAAGTGCAACGTTAATCAACATCTTGCTGCCCAAATCCCTACATAGTACCCCAGTAGTTGTTGCCCCTGATAGTAGCCCCCTACACCAAAGTGGCAATATGCCTTGTTTGGGGTGAAAATGTAATAAAAAAACTGCTGGGAGGCATAAAAACATAACACGAATATAATATATGTTTGTAAGTATATTTAAGTTTTGTATCAGAATCCTACGACAAGTATCGAAAACAGATAATCAGAAAAATGTATTTAAAGAAGAAACAGTGAATTGTTTACCAAAATTAACACCCTTACACAACCCAACACTCATTTAACCCTTATCTTTGAGTGGTTTTGAGAATTTAATAAATGATGACACTTAAGAAAATATTCGGGGGAAATATCGGAGGTTGCACAAACGTTGGAAACAAACAACAATTATGTTTTAATTAAAGCATGAAGGCTTAAGGAAAATTATATGTCATATTAAATCGTTATTTTTCGATGTAAATTTTATATATAACTCAGACGCTGCTGTATTGAATGTGGCAAGGAAGAACAGAGTACTAGAATATCCTATCTTACTCGGAGGTGTCCGGGGGATAAATGCAATTTCTGGCATCATTAAGTCATGGTCAAAATTATGGAGGATCAATTAAAAATCCAAATTATGATAAAAATATATAAATTTAAACGTCAAGACTAGTGGAATAAATAAATCTATTTACGTTTTAATGGGATTCAGGTTTCGGGATTGATGAGCGCACTTCATAAATGTAATCTTATTCTTCTCAAACCAACCCATAGAGTCTTTTGCGTAAGACATGGGCATTGTTTGTGGGAAGGTTACATCACTTGAAATGTTATCACAATAAAATATTTTAGTCAAAGAGTTTTAGTAAACGAGGTTCAGCAAGATATTATAAATTGTGAAGTTTATTCTGCCCTCACAAGTGTACAACTGTCCAGTGCCTAAAAATGGCATGTAGTCTCAAACCATTACTCTTCCTTCTGAAAATTTTATAGTTAGAAAAACACAATTAGAAGGAAATTCTTTATTTAATTAATACGGTGAACATTAATGGTCCCAGGGGTGCAAGAAATCTGATGAAAAAAATAGAATTTGTTACAAGTTTTAATACATGTTACGGACGTGTATTCACATGAATATTTCAGTTGTGTATCCCCAAGTTCAAGAAATAGAAGTTGTTACGTTACCTCAAAGTTACTTTCGTCAGACCAAATAATTTTTGTCTCATTATTAGATTTCTAATTTCTATGATTTTTTTTTACGAATTCATATCGTTTTTCTTAGCTGGGCTTAGAACAATGGTTCTCAACCGGGGTCCATGTGGACCTGCATTATACATGTAACGTTAATATCGGTTCAGTCTCCCTTCAAGATAAACTGTTGATACATGTTCTTTGGTTTTCTTTACATTACTGAAAAATAAAATAAGCTATAAGGGTTCACCAAAATACGTTGAAAAGAAAGCCATGATTAAAAAAAAGGTTGAGAACCATTACCTTAGAAAAGTATTGATTCTTCCTTGCTATGCATTATTTTAATCCCATTTTTAATAGCATTTTTCTCGGATATAGTTCTGTTTGCATCATCCTTGAAAAAACTGTTTTTCTATTTTAAAAGGGTGCTATTTTAAAGATATGTTTCCCTTCCGGTGATAAACATTTTACGGTCGTGTCCTTTTCTGTTCTTGAAAGACATTGCTTTCTTACAATTTTTAACCGCTGAACATCCTATTTCCCTGACAATTTCTGTCTGACAATATCCTTCCCCAGGCAGAGAAACAATGTGTGCCCTTTCAATATCTGAAAACTACTTCCTTGGGGGCATTTTTAATTAAATATTCTATTAGAGCACTAAGAGGAATAAAATATTACCTGGAAAATAAGAAACAACTTATAATATGACAATGAAACCTTTTTAATATTAGAATAAATTTTGAGGCTTTAAAGCAAATAAATACTACAATCTATTGTTAAATATTTTACATTTGCTCTCATCTGTTCACTGTACATGTCTTAATCTTTAAATGCGTAAGTTCAAACTATTATCTAATTTTTGTTTTTAGATGCTCCAGAATTTTATCTATGGCTATATCGTAATCTTTTGAACCATTGTGATTATCAACGGACGTTCCTGTTATCTTTACAAAGCAGGTGGGAGGACTGGAGATTCCCGAAGTCCAAATTTTGATTCATTCTTTACCAGATATTGCCTATAAACAATTAGTGTAAGAGTTGAGAATCACAATGAACAATAATAGTTGCAGTAAATGAATTACAGCATTGTTTTTCAGCACATTAAATGAGAAAGAGGGGAATGCATTGAGAAGTTAAGTAGATAGATTAAGAAGTTAAAAACGGAAGAAAAAAAGGATAAAGATACGGAAAGGTGTATAGGTTTTTCAGTTCACAGTAAATGCAAGAACGTAGACACCAGACTCGGAAAGTTGGATTAAGAAGTCAACGGCCCCGATAAAGGGCATTCTGACCAGCAAAAGATTCCTGGTCAGTCCGATTTGCATACACCAGTATAGGCGCCACAGGCAACTAACAATAAGCCATAACCTTCTCAAAGAAAGTGCTTAAAGCCTGGAGGAGTGAACCTCCTAGAACTGCACAGAACTATACTCGCACCGACAAATTAAGTGTGATCGGGTCATACAGGATTGGGTTCATCTTTGGTGATTTTTGGAGCCGGAAAGACGGATAAATAGAAAGTTTAGTATAAGGATAGTAATTCCTATTTAAATCTTATTTTATTTTAAATTGTGTTAGACAAGGAAGAGTAGCCCTCATAGTCTATTTAAAATACGGCTCCTAAAAAACATATTACTTTATAAAAATGCTATTTCAAACAGATGTATTAAAAACAGACGCAGAGATAGAACCAGCAACTGAGAGCATGAATCTTCAACATAAATGCAATGACACATTTAATATATATATATATATATATATATATATATATATATATATATATATATATATATATATATATATGTATATAAAACAAATTTACGACTTTTTTAGCGACATCGATATTACAAGCAAACGAATTATTTGCAATTTGAGGATTATTGTACGATATAGGCAGAAAATCCAATCGCCAATCCAATTTGATAAGAAGTAGACATTTTGATAGAATTCTGTACTTGATGTTGCGGAAGTATTCTTTTATGTATTTTCATTCTTTTTTGTTTTAAGTATGAAATGAAGTATAAATGACTTCAGTTTATTTGAAAACAAATAGGATAGCGTTAACATATGCAGAAGTGATTTATAAACTTAATAGAGCCATAAATATCGTGTCGTATGAAGATATATAACATTATTGAATTTTAGCAAAGAGCTTATGTTCAGACACATTCAGTTATATGCTTAAGAAACTACTGGAAACAAATTGCAAAATAGACGGTTACAGTTTGTCATGGGTATGATTCAGTGATGATAATAACGTATTAGAAACAGATATAGCAACTCATATACATTTTCACTCATCTCTCCTTAAATCCAATCTAACTTCATTATTTACTTCATAATAAATTATTTATTTGTTTTCTTATACTTTAAGATGGGTCAAATAACTCTAACTCATGGTTTGCTATTTGTGATATATAGCTTAGTCTCCTAAGACAAAACAATCAGTTCAAATATTTATGAAATATAAAAAGATACCATGTATAAGTAGATAATACTAAAAAAACGCCGATAGTCGTCTGACCTATACCACTGAACAAAATATTGATGGTCAAACATCAGAATTAGTGATAGGAGGAGGGCTAAATTGTTTACAATATAAATCTACACCTTAAGTATATGAAGTTCGAATCCGGATCCTTCCTTAAAAAGACGTTCAATTAGCAACAACCACGTGAATATTTCTCTTAGTACCTGATATCTTTCTAAAAATAATTGTATTTGAAATATATCCGTGAAACAAATATAAACCATAAGTATTTGACCCATGAAGCATAATGGATGATTGCCAAGCGGAAATATATAGAACAAATTTAAAAAAGAAACTCAGAATCAGTGAAAACGATGTAATGACATAGCATATACGATGTAGGATAAACGCATGAAAGTGTTGATTATTTTGTAACGAAATGTATTATTTTCAAATAAGAAATTTCTTAATATGTAGAAAAATCAACATTTAAATTCTTCAATAAGGTTTCAAATTTGCATAAATTCAATGAGGCAAGATTATATACACATATTTCAATGTTATTTATTCTTATCCATTTCTTATACTTGATTATTATTCTTACAACGTTTGGGTCGATGTAACCTACAACATTTATTATGGTATGTTGTCGAACTTAGAAATCAATATGTCAAACTTGGATACATGCACTGAATTTTGAAAGAAAGGTGGCTACATTCGTAGATTAAATAAATATTTAATCTACGAGGGTAACATGCTCTCGTCCTAGGTAGAAATACCGTCCAACTTATCTTGTTCGACTTGAATATTTCCGGATCCGACAAAATATACTCAAAGAACTTTAGATGTTACAATGTCGAAAGGTTTTGCGAGTAAGACTTAATAAGAATACAGTAGTATAAATAATTGAAATGATTCACAGTACTAATTCTTGTGTAAATATTCATGAACTAAATATTACAAGGTTCTTAAAATATGGCCTAAATCACAACATGTAATCCAGGAAGAAAGCACGCTCTCGTTATTGGTAGAAATAGCGTGCATCTTATCTGGTTAGACTCATAATAATTTGACAGATCGTTTTATAGCTGTTAAGATATCGACGGTTGTTGTCAAAGAGTAAACATCATTTGCCACTTAGATTCCAAGCGTAGACCAAGTAAACGTATTGTAAACAACGGATTGAGGTATGATAATTTAATATGGTTAAGTTTGCTATATAAATTCATGGCGAAATTATACAACTGTTTTTTCTAGTAAGAAGTTGGAAAAATCGCTTAGCAATAAACACATTATAAATATACCGGTCTGTTAAATGCATATCATAGTAAACCAATCAATATTCTACAGGGTGGGTAAATACTTCTATTTAAAACGGACGTAGAAGCCATAACAACAAAGAACTTGTTCAATACGGAGGAACACTTTAAAATATTGTGTTGAAACCGCACGCTATCATTGGTAGGATTTAAAAATACGCTATTAACATTTGTGTCTGGGTTTGTTTGTTCATCCTTAGAAGGTGCAATCTCGAAGATTTAACCTTTTATTTAGTGATTGATTTAGTTTATCTTCATATATAATATTATGATTGCAGAATTCTTCCTTTGGTCAAAGTATCGTAGGTTTGCAACCACAGATGACATATACAAATATAAAATAAACAAATAAAATAAAGAATTAATATTATTTTGGTTTTATTCTAACAACGCGTTGACCGATGCAACCTCTGACCCTCCTCACTCACACCGTTAAACTTGGGTGCATGAAATTTTAAAACAGAAGGAACTGTGTTGCAACGGATAAAAGTGCTAAATATAATTTCTATCCGGTCATGGTTGATGAAACAAAAGCAAGCTACCCAATCGATTAAATAAACAGTTCCATTCAAGATGAACCTGAAGAAGGTCGGAGGCCACGTCAGGTGAAACACTGCAAGAATAACATCAAACATGAGAGCAATAGTCCATATAAAACAAATTATCAATCCTTATCTAAAGAAATTCGTAAAACAATTATTTTGGAAAGCTCTCACTTAGTTACAACCAATACGAATTCAGTACCTCTACCCTGATAGACACTATCTTAAGTAGCTTACGACTACAATATCTACCACATTAACTCGTGATAATAAAATGCTACATTGCATCTAATAAGCAACATCATCACAATCCTCACATCTACAGAGGAAGCAGTTCCTACTTTTCTGATTGAATATCTAGTATTCTCATCGCTACCAGTAATCCCTCGGTCTAATTCTACATTTTTCAACAATGGTGTGATTGCATTCTCCGTAACCTACTAAAACATACATACACATCATATTTTTCGATTCTTGATTGCTAAATAATAACGGTTTCCTAACCATGTTCTGCTTTTTCTGATTGGCTGAAATTGGATTTCTTATATTCCAGAAAGGAACTCATTCCTACATGAACTAACATCTCTATAAGTTTACAAAAAAGGTTGTCGTTCTCAGCATAACACACTAGCGAAAAAAGGCCAAAAAAACAAACCAACAGAAATACAAACACATAACCCGCTCAAAAACAAACAATTATAAGCGATATATGACTATCAATGTGATTTAGTTTTGTGCTGGCGGGTAGTATGATTATAAAACGACACAATGGCCACTATAGCCTTCCCGCCTTCAAAAGAATAAAGTACTATTACACCGGGGAAGTGTACTAACATAGGCAAAATATGATATTACATTATAATTATAAAATATTTAATTAGAATCATGTGGCCCAATCAATGTTAGATCTGATGACTATAGTTCTAACAGAAGAGCACAATGATCTCACAAGCGCCTCAGTGTCGGTTACGTGCTTGCCCCTTGATTCTTAATATACATCACAAGCATCGTAAACGCAGATACTTGTCCTGTCTACAATACTAAGGTCAGTCCACGCCCTATGCTCTAACTTTTCAAATGTACAGGGGTCTTCGTAATTCATATGTGAATTCGCTGTCGACAGAGCATCCCGTCGACACGGAAATATACATATATATATATATATATATTTTGTGTACAGAAAGTTGTTAGTTGAGACAGGTCATTGGTACCGTCGGTTTCAAGCCCGATAATAAGGCCCGTTTAAGGTATCCTTATCGAGCTCTCGTCAGCCAATATTCGTCTCAGGGACGAATATTGGCTGAAGAGAGCTCGATAAGGATACCTTAAACGGGCCTTATTATCGGGCTTGAAACCGACGGTACCAATGACCTGTCTCAACTAACAACTTTCTGTACACAAAATATAAGTACGCTCTTAAAATTTGGATTTCCTTTTAATTGAGCACTCTGCTGGAATTCTTTTTCCAAAAAAACTAATCATATATATATATATATATATATATATATATATATATATATATATATATATATATATATATATATATATATAGTTCCGTTCCAATTCCCTACTCTCTTCTCAATCAAATGGACTATTATAAAAAAAGGTAAGTCTTATACTCCAGGCTCTAAGTCATGTCACCTCTGCAAAACTGAAACTATAACTATAATTACTTCCCCTCAAATACGAATATAATACATTCTAAAAATTAACTGATCTCTTTCTGTAAATATAAGTCAAAATTTAGTTATGCAATTTTGAAATTACATAGTTATTATTTTTACCCTTTATATAGGTATAAAATATTTTTCTTTAACTTTATCTTTTTTCGACATACTTCATAATACTTTACAATTTAATAATCCTTTATTTAAATTCTTTATCTTTTCTTTGCAAGGACGGTTTTTATCTGCATTCTTTAAACTTTCTTATCTATCTAATATATCAATCTACCCAGACTTTCATATCTTGTATATATATTCAGTTAAATTCTACTATATGAATTTACTTACTTTTCCCCCCTGAAATAGCAGATACCGTCCATCTTCTCTCCTTAAACAATTTTTATTTTTATTTTTATTCTTGTTTTATTTTATTTTATATTATATATTATATTTTATATTTTGTTTTTTTATTTATTGTTTATTTTCATTTTATTTATTATATATTTATTTATTTATTTTTATTTTCCTCCAATGTCGTTTAACACCTCTTGCTGACATTTTTTAAGTAATGACCTGTACATTTCAGTTGACCAATATTATTTTGCCCTATATATATTTTCGCGCATTGCACCTTTCCTGTCATTTTGACATTTGTTTCCCTTTATTTTATATTTTATATTTAACTTTATCATTTTTTTTTAATTTCTCTTCCCAGATCTTTTTTTATTTATAGTTATGTCTCGTAAGTAGAGTGAAAAGCACATCTTATTTTTCTTTTATGATTATTATTTTTTTCTTTGTACACATTTTTTGTGAATTATTCAATGGATTTCTACCTTTATATTATTATGGACCATCTTCTTCCAATTACGGGATTTCCTTGGATTTTACTTGCACAGATGGAAATTCTTTCTTGAAGTTTTACATTTGGATTTTACCGTCACTGGATTTTTTATCTTCCACCAGACTATCCATTCATGTGTAATACACTTTTTCTTGACAATATCACCTTTGCTTAACTTATTTTGTTTTCAAGTAAGATCTTTGACTTATTTGTTGTTTCATCAAATACTTCTGCATTAAAAATCCGATCCTGCATTTTGCTAATTCCTACCGGCTGATGAGAAGGAAAGTATTTCGTCGAAACTCCGCGTATTAAGGACTATCCATTTATCTAGTATTTCCATTTCAAAGTGGTTTTTAACATATTTTATTAATTGTTTGCTCATATTATAAGTTCTATTTCCTATTTGGTTTTATCGAGATTTTATATCTGGCTGAGATAATTTTATAAATATTAATTCTTTAATATTTATAATTTACTTTAATTTTAGTCTCTTGGATAATTTTGTTAATTTCAATTGTAATTTTCATTATATATATATATATATATATATATATATATATATATATATATATATATATATATATATGGAAAGCTGTTTTACTGTATGATATATAATAAGTGTATAGTAGTATGCGCTTAAGACCAAGATCAAATAAACTGTGTAGCTGACAGTCGTTATATTCAGCTTACACTATCCTCCGACGAGCTGAAATTCAATATCAACATTGTTATATGCCGGAGCAGTGGTAACTATTTTAAAGTAACGAAAACTAGTGTCTATTAACTACGCATTTATGAAAGCGCTATTCAAAAGGGAGCATAACTAAACATATATGCACACATATGCGCATATATATATATATATATATATATATATATATATATATATATATATATAGAGAGAGAGAGATGTATATAGTTATGCACCTATATGTATATATAAATATATATATATGGTGATGTAATATATATGGTGATGTATTCTGTTATATATATAGTTATATACATATGATGATGTATTGTACGATATATATAAATATATGTATACATATTAATATACATATGGTGCTACAATGTAGCATATATATATATATATATATATATATATATATATATAATACATTACATAACCGTATATATATATATATGTATATATGTATAGATAGATAGCTAGTAAGTTATAAAATATATATGGCGATTAAGCTACTGCACAAATGTTGTAGATGTCTGTCCCTTTCATATACGCACCATCTATTGAGATTTTAGTTAGCGAATCAGCTTTCTATTATCCACCGCGCCCTTCGGTTCAGCCAATCAGCATGCATTTACTGGACAAAATCCTATTTGATCTCTGCTTGACCTCTTCCTGGGTGTGTGCTCAATTTAGCCTGATATATCTATATTCTTTGCCTGTTTTAAATCTAGGTTATTTTTTATGTAAGCTTTTTTATATATGTACATATATATATATATGCATATATATATATATATATATATATACATATATGTATGATAGTTTATCTATACTCGTGTTTATTAAATAATTTATTTGTTTATTTTCTATTGTTTTTTAGTTTTAAAATTATTTTGTATCGCTATCCTAGAGTAATTTTTATCCTGTGAACACAGTTGTTCGCTATTTTTCTCCTCTAGTTTAATATATGTTGGGGTGCTTTCAAGTACAGGATAGACAATTTTTCATGAAAGCATAATCTACATGGGTCGTCTAGGTCTCTAAATCTGGTAGCTTCTCTCATCATTTTCCATTTGACTACCGGCGAATGTCAGCATTCCTTGGGTTCCCAGTATTTATTTGTTACCGTTCATCATTTTAGTTTTTATCCATTGGTTATTGTTATTTATTAGAACTGATTTTCTACATTTGTTAATTATGTTTTATCTTCCGAATATATATATATATATTTATATGTATATATATATATATATACATGTATATATACATATACATATATATATACATATATATATATATATATATATATATATATATATATATATTAGGGTAGGTCGATTTTTCACTTTTTTCATAATATTAAAAAATGGCACTTATCGAAAGTTGCGTCTGGACATATTAAGTACTCATGCAAAAAATTAGATGAAATGCTCGACCGGTTTTTTGCGTATTTTTAATCAAAATTTTAGACGAAAATATACTGAAAATTCCTTTTTTTTCGCAAGGTTCCTCTTGAATATTTGTGTAAATACCAAAATGTTTCAGTATTTCAAATCAGAGGATGTCTTTTTATTTTATGAAAATGATATTAATTAAAAAAAAAGCATTAATAATCTTCAAATGGAAAAGATGCCCCCCCGCATTTTACTTTTATCTTTTTTAATTTTACCAATTATCCAAACTGTGTGGCAACTCTAAGTAAGATTAGTAATAAGTAGATGTTCTGCACTCTGTCAAGAGAGGAAAGGGTATGCTCAGGAGCTCCATCCCAGATGTAGCAGCAGTATTCCCTCTTAGAACGTATTTGTTTTTTGTACAAGTAGAGGACTGCAGTTGCAGATACTTTCTAGAGACGCTATGGATCTGATGTCGGTCTTTCATTTCAAGAAACAAACAAACAAGCAAATAAAAAGGAAAACATCAAACTTTATTTGGGTAAGCTTAATATATAGAGTAAAACTGCTCCATATAAGAGCCCTTGGACAAAAATGCTGGTCTCAATTTCTGACTCAACACTTTGGCTGTGATATGTTGATGTCTTGCTTCAAAACCATACACGGTCTGCGATGCCTCCGTTGTTAACTTGACTGCCCGTTCCACGCCCTGAGAATGTGAGGACAAATCTGACAAGTACAGCTTGTTCCCAGTAAATAAAGATTTTTGAAGTTCAGAATCAGAAAAATCTTCCGTCATTGGTGATTCAAAAATACCACATAAGTTCAAGTCTATTAATTGTGTCCAATGGGTCGCATTAAAATTGATATATATGGTATTCTTTTTAAGCGTTTCCTGGTTGACTCCCCACTCCTGAAAGTATATAAAAATTAATTGAATATTAAAAAAAAATCTGATGTGTACTGCTTTATTAATTATGGTGAAATTTGATAAAATCTTTAAAAATGTTTGTATAAATTGGAATAAATAATTGAGTCGTTGATATATAAATAAATATTTACTTACCTAATGGCCAAAATTCGATTTATAGCTTCTTCTCTTACTTCAACTTCCTTAGATTTGACCATAAAATATAGAAGGTTTTCAGGCAGTAAACAAAATGCATTACCTTGTATTTTTTTTAATGTAATCTGTTGGATTTCCTGAGGCTGCTCCTTAATCCTCTGGATCATATTAAAAATGTGCATTTGCTGATTGTGGAGTTTATTATTTTTCTTAATTTCAAACCAACAAATAGAATACACATTTACAATGAAATTTATTAGCTTCTGGAGCTTTGTTGTGAGCCTTTGTGGGTATGCACCACGAGTCCATAAACACATGAGCCTTATGGCCAAAGTTAACTATCTTGCCTGGTTTAAAGGACCAATTTTCCATGAAGCATATCTAGAGTCAACCTTACCTCTAGAAATACCTACTGTATATTCATACAATAGTATCTGGTCAGAACTCAGGTCATTCATTTCATCAATTTTCAAAATTAAATCCAGAGGATTTCTAATTTTGGAAAATGATGTTTGGGGTAAATCATGGCCATCATTTGAGCATAACTCCCCCAGGGGTCCGCTAAATGTTGTAGGACCTTTTGTACAACCTTCAAGATTTTTAAAAAGAGCCCTGAAAGGTAATTCATTAAGAGCAACCAATTGTGTGAAGAATTTTTTTAGCTTTTTTTCTAAAATTGCCACCGCTCCACCTTCACAACCTGTGTTTGCATTCGTGTTATCCACAAGGATAGCCTTGATGGTGTTTTCACTGTTGAATTCATGCAAAACATTCATCACTTTCTCTGCATGAACATCACCTGTTGCAGCATTGTTTGGAAGAAATCTGTGTGTCAAATATTGACTTTTATGTCCTGTCTCTTTTGTAAACGTTAAATGACGTTCTGGTGCCTTGGCTTTTTTCAAAATTTTCTGTCCATTTTCCTTTACAGTTTCCTTATACAGTAATGTCTCCTTATCGATTCTCCCATCAACTCCAATACATATTAAATTTTCAACACTTTCATTATGTTTTTCTTGTGCAGTTTTTACTTTAGTTTGTGCCCTGTCAATTTTAATTATCAATAAAGATATTATGTATGTCAATATTGGGCGCAAGAAGGTGCATAGCCTGCAAATCCAAGAGAAAAGCATTGACAAGGCTGGCTCAAAGATTAGAAGATACGCCACCCTTGACTAAGTCATAAGCATATCTGGGAAATTTAACAAGGCTATAAGGTCCTTTTAGATGACTTTTTTACTGCAAATATTCTTCACTTTGAGAAGATGAGTAAGAGGGAGAGGAGACATTACTCTGGAGATTTGAAGTCGAAGGTGTTGGTGATGAATATGTATTTTTTATTAATCCCTTTCGTCCTTTTTTACTTTTTTATAGCACTTTTATCAACTGGACCAAGCTGAAAAGTACCTTTCGGCCCTATTTTGTTTCTCTGATCCTTTAGGTATTTACGGTCCTCAACTGGAACCTGAAAAATCATATTTTACTTATAAATAAATAAAATCAGAAATTAAATTACACAAATAATTTTTAAATAAATTTGATTTTAAAATGTGGTGCTTTTGCGCTTATGTTACCGTGCTATTTTTAAAATTGTATTTTCAAGTAAAAATCGAGTTTTAGAATATCTTCTTGTGGTCAATGTCAATTTTCTTTCCAACTCTCCCCAAAACTTTAAAATTACCAATTTATAGACAGCCTCCCCCAGCAAAAATTGTCCGTTTGGAGGTGCGAGGGGGAATTGTTGTGGCGGCCGCATGTAAACAGAGAATTTTTGTTTGGGAGGGAATCTATAAATGTAGCCATTTTAAAGGATTTTTCAAGGGTGGAAACATTCTGCACATTTATCAAAATACTTGCCTGTGAAAAAAACAAATTGTTTTCATGATTTGAAGACGTAACTAGATGACAAGAAAGTGGGTACCCATTGTACGTTAAATTTATATAAGAAAGTGATAGCCCAGTTTTTAAAAAGTAATTTTTTCATATCATGAAAACTACTTATCTGCCCAAAATTTAAATGTGATATTCGTTTTCAGCACCCCCGAAAACCTTTAAAAGTCGTCATTTTAAAGTTTTGGGGGGAGTTGGAAAGAAAGTTGATAGTGACCCTTTTCTTTTTTTTTAAATTAAATTATTAGGTGTAAGTACAGAATAGTTGCAAAACTATTTCCATGTTTAAATGGCTTTCAAAATAATAATGTTATTATTTCAGCATGGTAACATAACGGCATAAGTACACAAAAAACTTAATAAATTTGAGCAAATTTGAAATGAATACACTTGTTGACGTACCTTAAAGAGAAATATGAAGTTCAGCTCGCTCGTTTTTTTTTTTCATGAATAAACACTATCTTTTTCAAATAGGAACAAATCAGAAAAATTATATATGTTGTTATTTTTTATATTTAAGCCTATTTTAGAGAAAAATTTGAGCGATATTTAAACAGAAAATAGGTCAGAGATACTTTAAGAGTTTATTTAAAAAACGTAAACACGTAAACACGAAAACACGTGCGTCGTAATTTCAACCGGTGAATTTTTATAAATTACCCAATAAATAAAATTTATATATATATAGAGAGAGATATTTCTATAAAAAAGACAATATTATAACATTTTTATTGTTTTTATTTTTCATATTTTCGTTTAATCTCTAAAAACACGAAATAATAAATTTTTACATATTTATTATTATAATGTATTGTATTGCTTGCTTTGTTAACACTCGGGTTTTATTTAAGCGGTACCTACTGGCATTGTCGCCGACGCCATGATAAAAATCGGAATTTATTTGGTCTTTAAGTTGGAATTCGCTATAAAATACCAAATTTTACAGAAAAATATTTCTTGTGGTAACTTTTAAAATTATTTTGCAACTTTCTGTAATCAGAGTTTTTTTTCTGTCTGTTTCGATTTACTCAAAACCGCACACACCTCGTCTTCTCATGTATCGTTCTCTTCTTCCTCTTCTACTTCTTGCTCTTTTTCTTTTTTTTTCTTCTCAGTCGTCAGAAGCGTCGTCTTTTCTTGACTACGTTTTTCCTTCTCGCTTCTTGCTCTTGCGAGATTTTGCGTGATTACTTGGCAATATTAACCGGCCGCCGCCATCTTGTCATTTTTCTTGTGACGTGCCCGCTTTGCAGAATGCACACCTCGAGCGTTTGTCAGGTAAGCCCGTCTGTTCGCAATTTATTACACACTCCCCCCTGATCTCTTTATCACAGAAAGAGCAGGGAGGCGGTGGCCTTTTTCTTCGAGTGCTTCTTCGGAGAGGGGGATTCGGGGCTTCATCATCGTCTGCGCTGTCTTCCGTGACACGAAGGTCGGCGAACCTAAAGCTGAGCATCGCAGTATCACTGTCCGGGTCTTCATCATCAGCAGGAGGGTCAGTACTTTGAAGGCTACCACTCTCAGTGTCGCTGTGCGTTGAAGCCGTTATGAACCAGAATCATGGGTCGCTGGTCACGGATTCAATTTCACTATCTTCGTCAAGCGGCAGCTGCGTTTGGAATACTGATCTTAAGTTTTTAATATGACGAGGTACTCCATCAACTCGCACCGCCTGCGGGCTGATCACTTCAGTGACATGACCGGTTCCGTAGCGAGTCGTGCACTGGCCTCGTGTTTCTTTTAACCCAGACGACATCTCCTTTTTTTATGTTCTTTTGTGGTGGCTCCGGTTCGGGTAGTGAGCTGCTCTCCAACCCTCTCATCCTGACACGGTATGTATGTAGCGCGTTGGTTGGCGCGGTGGAGGGTGAAACATCGTCCTTAGGGGTGACGTTGTACCAATAGACTGCTTCAGGTACCGTACACCCCTTCCGCGCTGCGATTGTCTTAACCGTTCTGTGATTGCGCTCAATAATCCCGTTTCCACTGGGAACATGGGCACAGCGAAAACGCAGATGGACACCCCAGCCATCTGCAAACTGTTTAAACGGCTCACTAACAAAAGCCGGGCCATTGTCGGTGAGTATCTCAGAAGGAGGGCCACGCTCGAGGAACACACCTTCCAACTCATGGATAATGGCAGCCGCGTCCTGCCGGCGAAGGGGCCGCCACAATGAAAACTTAGATGGTCCACAGTCGATAAGCGTCAAAAAATGCCTCCCATTGTAGTGCGTTATGTCCATCGCAATCCTATCCCAATTACGCTTCACACTGAGTATTCCCTTCTTCCACCGGACAGGTGCTGGGTTGATCGATCGGCAGGTGTTACAGCTTCCCACAACAGATTTCACAGCCCTCCGAGACACAGAGGGGTCAACCAATCTGGCGAAGTAAAGCGTTCGGTTTACACCGGGGTGCCCGCTTTGGCAATGGACATCATTAATATGCTCCGGGCTGAGTCTATGTCCAACTGTAGCGCAATTTACAGGTGCTGACTCGTTCACTTCTTTTGGCAGGTCTAGCCAACGGCGTGGCACTCTGGTCAGACGATCCGCCTGATTCAAACAGGACTGCACCAGTGTCACATCTATGACCAAGTCGTATTCCTTAGTGGTTTCGGTTAGGGTAGCAAGCCGCCTCCGGATCAACATTTCGGCCGACGCCTTCGTTGTCAGACGTGCTTTTCCGTTCAAGGCATTGATCATCCACCGATGCACACACGTGGAATCCGTGATGATGTGAAGGATTCTAGCCTGCCACTGAAGCGCTAGATTGACTCCTTTCAGTGTAGCATCGAGTTGAGCTAGGTTTATATGCTTGGCGTCATTCTCAAGCCGAAGCCAGCAGGCATCTTCTATTTTCCTTCCGTCGACCGCCAGAGCAACGCCAAGGGCAAGTGAGCTGGCGTCTACCCAAACTGTAAATTCACTCCCATCGACGCACCAGCTCCCCCGTACAGGGTCATCATTGGTCACTCTGGCCACAACTTCCATCAGCATGCTTCGCAGGGCAGGATCATGCACCTCATCGTCCCATCCAGTTGACATAGAAGTTGCCCGTCGCTTTATGGCCGCTACAGCCACTCGGAGCCACCCACACACAGGGAAGTGACCCACCAATTTTCCGCAAATGGAAAACGTGCTCCGACGTGTGATGGTACATGGGATTTCCGGGATTTCACCACTCCTTCCCCATTGAAGGCCATCTGCACTTCCGCTCACCTGCAGTCCGAGCACTTTCGCCCCGTCCTGTAGCCGCTCCGGCTCCTTGCACGACAATCCGAAGTGCTCGAAGTGTTCTTTGACCGCCTGGGCAGACAGGAGGCTCTCATTGACAAAAATGTCGTCTATATACGACGATGTCGCATGTTGCACCGCTTCATATTGACGCCGGATCGCCTGCATGATTGCTGTCATGATGTTAGGGGCTACATTCAGGCCGAATCCTAGCCTGGTCAAGCAATAGCGAGTTCCTTTGATAACCACCGTCTGGAACGGCCACAGCGATTTCTCAACACGTATTTGCAAGTACGCTCTTCGCAAGTCCAGTATGGCTGCTTCCGCACCCTGCCGCCGCCACTCCCGTAGTTTATGAGCACAGACATCAGCCCCTGCAGTGTGTGGGTCAACGTATTCATTAAGTTCCCGGTAATCAAGAACAGGTCGAACTTTCTGCTTGTTCTCTTGTCTGACAGCCATCAGGGGAATTAGCCCCCGCGGGGGCCCGAGCTCATCCTCTTGGTATGGAACTAACCAGCCATTATCCAGCCACACTTTAAGTTCTGCCTCGTACTGCCCCCTAAGCCACGCAGTAGGAGGATACTCTGTAAGTCGATTCCGCAATGACACTGGTGGCTGGTCGCCTGCCCATTTCCAGGACGCTGTCCAAGTGGTTGTAGCCTTATCGTATTCTGCATGGAAGTCGGGCTCATCGAGAGTGATTGCTGCACACATTTATTTGTTTGGTCGAGAGAAGCTCACATCACCGGCGCCGTTCACAGTAATTCCGCCTAGCTGTGTGATAGCGTCCATTCCAAGGAGAAGGTCATATCCGAGCAGCTCCCCATCGACCAATAACACCGTCACAGCAACCGGAGAGCCATTACCAATGCTGATATGAACAACGCTGACCCCACAACACACCAATGAGCCTTGGCCGACAGTAAGTACAGGGATCCTTCGTTTCTTCCATGTGGCGAAATAATCCTTTCGAAGAAGGGTTTGGGTACAGCCGGTGTCAACCAGCGCTGAACGTTCACATCCATCAACTTGAACTGTTACTGCAGGCAGCGCTTTGTTCAATGCCGCGTTGGGGAGGGTGCTAGCGCTGCGGCGTCCTCCCCTTGCCCGTTTCCCGGACAATTCCGCGCTATGTGGCCTGGCTTATTGCATTGGTGACACCGTATTACTTGTCGTGCTCCATAATAAGGGGTGCGCCTTGTACAGCTTTTGCAGTTTCTGGAAAAGTGGTTGGGGCCACCACAGGTATAGCATCGTAGACCCTTCGTTGGCGAGTCCAGAGTGTCAACAGCGTCGGAGACTAGTTCTCGATCGTCTTTCAAGATGTTTCGTGCTCTCGCCAATAACTCCTCCAATCCAATCTCAGTGAGTCTTGACGATGCTCGCAGCAGTCGACTTGCCTCATCCGGAAGTCCCGACAAAAAGGCGCATGCCAATATGCGATCACTTGCACCGCCGAAGGGAGTGGCAAGCTTTTTCAAGTCGGCCATGTAGACATCCACTGTCTCCCCCGGCCCAAGTCGGCGTCGGAAAACTGCCTCCAGGCGACAAAAGGGTCTGTACCAAATGCCCCGTATAGCGCTTGTGTAATCTGCTCCATGGTCGGATCCTCCCCTAGCTGCTGGTACACGGCATAAGCCCCTTTAGTGAGTCTCAATGGGATAACCATAGCTAGGTCTTTTATTTTGCACAACCGGCAAACGCGCTCAGCCTTTTCCAGCCATTCGACCACCGAGGGACCAGTGGGGGAGCCATCGAATTCCGGAATTAATCTGATGTCAAATTTCTCCATACCAAAGCCGAGATAGCTTGTAATCAGAGGTTTTTTTTCTGTCTGTTTCGATTTACTCAAAACCGCACACACCTCGTCTTCTCATGTATCGTTCTCTTCTTCCTCTTCTACTTCTTGCTCTTTTTCTTTTTTTTTCTTCTCAGTCGTCAGAAGCGTCGTCTTTTCTTGACTACGTTTTTCCTTCTCGCTTCTTGCTCACAGTGACCCGTTTTTATGCTAAGCTGAACTCTCGTGTGTGCGAGAGAACACGAAATTTTGCGTGATTACTTGGCAATATTAACCGGCCGCCGCCATCTTGCCATTTTTCTTTGGACGTGCCCGCTTTGCAGAATGCACACCTCGAGCGTTTGTCAGGTAAGCCCGTCTGTTCGCAATTTATTACACGCTTTCTACCAATACCATTATGTACGGTTCCAAAATCGACCTACCCTAATATATATACATGATCTAGTGCGGACGTAAAATACATTTGAAGATGATATTTTAATTTGTCCAGATTTCGCATTTATTATGGAGTCGTTATTTTAAATATAATATATATATATATATATATATATATATATATATATATATATATATTTGCGTCCCATCAGTTAGAATCGATCCGCAACCATATCATTTTAAGACCTGACGCTTATATATGTCGATTAAATGTACAAATGTATATCATTTTTTTTCAATTTGTTCCAATTTATAACCCCTTCATAACGATTTTCATCGACTAATTACCTATAAAAGAACTTTTAAAAAAATCCAATCATTTGAGATCCCGAGCGTTAATCTACGAAATTACTTTCGGGAAAACAGAGTTTGAAAACATCGGGACAAACAGACAGACATATATATTATTTTATATACTAAATGTATTTAAGATAGATAAAAAAAAAAAGAAAAACACCATACATATAATTTACGTATAGAATAACTTCATAAAGAAGATGGCAACACGATCAATATTCCTACCATGAAAACTAGGGCAGGTCGATTTGCAAATTTTTTTCAGAAAATCAACATGGCACTGCTGGTGATAGTTGGAATTTGATGTGATAAAGAACATATACCAAAAATTAGATTCCTATCTTGAACAGAAAATTGAACATTTCATTTTAAAAAATCATGTAGAAAAATGCTAAAAAATCCTTCATTTTCATAGCATTTTTCACAACACTGACTTTGAAATTTCACTATTGTTTATAAAATATTCAATGAAAATTGATATATTATATATTAAATACATTGAATGAAAAGTATATAGATGAATTATAATTTTAACTATGAATCACACCTAGCAAAATATCCTAACTTTTATTGCATTTATTAAACCAAAATTGTAAAAAAGCGAATTATCAACTAAGTCTTTTAAATTTCACAATTCAAAAAGATATGTGGAGATGTATTACACAATATAACAACTTGATACAAGTTACAGAACCATCTATTTTATTTTATATTAAATGCACTAATAATAAGAAGTATATTGTTCTTTACACTTTCCTTTCGAGGAAAATAAAGGTCTAATTTTGTGGCCCGCTGACTTTGTAATAGTGTGCATATGTCTTGCTTCCTGTTCATATAAAACTTAGAAGTTGATGTGAAATGTTAGGTTGGTGCAAAAATAATGCGTTTGACGTTCATTTGATCGTCAAAAAATGACATTATTTTTGTGTCAACCTAAGCGAAAAAAAATAGAAAAGATAAAATTAACATGGGTAAATTCACTGCAGACACTTGAAATATAATAATATATATTTTAAACAAGTCTTTTTCGTTTTTCCTTTCCAAATAATTCAGCCTAAATCGTAATGTTTTCAAATTAAATAATAAACTAACGTTAATTTTCAATATCAATTACAAGCGTGTTTTGCGACGGTGAAATCTACAATGTTTCCATCCAAAAAAATATTCCTGAAATGACAAAACGAACTTTATTATTTAAAAAAAAAACATAATGTTCCCTTTACACTTCATATTTATGTTATTAATTTATTATCCTCACTCGTTTTGTTTAAAAATGTAGTTTAAAATTGACAATTCACCGAAAAACTTTTAATCACTTCAATTTTTCAACTTTTAAAGTTATTTCCTCAAGCAAAGAAAATGATTTAGAGAAAAATATTTCGTGTATGTTTTTTCTATGTCAACCCCGAACTATAATCACCATTGCCTCGCCGGAGTTCCAAAATCGACCTCCCCTAATGCATACCCGATCCTAACGTTAGATGACACACCAGACTACTTGCCGAGCACGTTTTTCTTCCCTTTCCATTTTAGATACATATCGTAGGTGATGCTTTCTGCTTTTGTTCTTTCTATCTATTTATATATATATATATATATATATATATATATATATATATAGAGAGAGAGAGAGAGAGAGAGAGATTATATATATATATATATATAAGGATTTCAACAGTGAAGCAACGTCGCAGCTTACAAGCGCCATGAAAGCCAACAAACCGAAGTTTTAAGTCTCAAGTTTCATTTGCACACATATACAAACACATATACACAAACACCCACAAATATGCATATATCTATCCCTCCATCTATTGATCTATCTATCTATTAATCTCTCTATATATGTTTGCGTGTGTACGTGTGTGTGTATAACAACGTGTGATGAGCAAAGATTTCTCTGTATATATTATAAAACCCATTAATGCAGGGTTTCTTTCAATATCAATCGTATACCAAGCGCACATTGCAAAATATATTTGGAATTTATTAATTTAAATATATTTTTATAATTTACCTTCCCTCTAATTCAGTAGAGGTTTCGAATGCATTGATTGTAATTGTGCCATCTTTATTGCAACGCAGTTTCTGCAATTAAAGTATTATATGATTGTGTTAGAGTATAAAACGTATGTTTGGGAGGAGCAGTATTCGTTATTTCTGAAGTTTATATTTAAAAATATAAATAGAATTATAAAGATTCTAAAATTTAAGTTCAATGATCTTGATCCTTATAGCTTTACTCGACAAAACATAATTCATCTAAACAATAAGTATAGTTTCGTATTTTTTTTTAATCTAACCCAACAATTAATATATGTTTTACAATGATTTAATGTAGTTTGTTTCTGTGTGTGTCGTTTCTATCGTTCCCCTCTCGAGTTGAATAATAAACGGTAAGAACCAAAACATTTGTGTATTTTCCTCTTCGTAAATGATGTGTGATTAAATCTTAGAATTACTATTAATCTTCTTCAAACTCTACATATTATGTTTCGCCAGCGCAAATGTATTCTGGAAATAAAGCAATTATCTTAGACGCATATTCAATTACATCTCGCAATTAATTGCAGAATTAATCCGATTGTTCAATAGATTAATAATCTCTGCGTTGAGAAGCTTACAGTGCTTGCGGTCATTGCGTTAAGTATTCGATCTTCTGATTTCATCCAGAAATTTGAAGTGAAAAGCATCTGTTTATTTTCTGTTTAGGTTCTGCCCAGTTGTGTGTATTTGCTCAGTTTCTCTATCTGTTTTATCTTTAGACTGTGGTCTGTTGGAATTGCAAAATTTACAATCTAGCAGGATTTTGCTTCTCGTTTACTCTTATGAAATCCGGTCCTAATTATTAGTATTATTATGCTTTTAAAAAAACATTCCTTTGAAGATTGTAACGCTGAGGATAAGGCAGCCACACCAGATGCCAACATTCCCCTGCGTTTTATTTTGTTAGTATCCTGTCTGTTCTCTGGATCACTTTTGCGCTTGGCCCACAAGAAATATAAGTAAAGTACGACTTAAGGTTATTTTTCATAAGTCCCTCTGCCACCTATTAAACTGGTATGATTGAGATCTCCCTAAGATTCCAGTTTCTTTTCATATTATACATAAGACCTTGATATTTTTTCTGTTCCTCCATTTCAGCTCTGTTCAGATCTCCACCATAAGGGGCACTCACTTCAAACAAGGTTGTAACTCTGTCCGACTTATTCCATACTAGCGGGGGTACCCGGCGTTGCCCGAGTGTTTGTTTCCGGGACGGGGGGGGGTTAAAAATTGTTATGGTAGGTAAGTAGGAAGGATCAAACCCGGAGTCATGAGTAAAAGTAGGAAAATAAAGTGTGAAAAAAAAACATCTGCAACGTTAACAGTTCGGCCACCAAGAAAAGGTCATTCCAGTTGTTTAGGAACAAAAAAAAAAACGACTACGGTAGGTCGGCGCGAACGTGAAAATATAATGTGAATTGTCCAGCACGCTAACCATTTCGCCACAGAGCACTGCAGCTTAGTTTAGTGATTTTAAATAACTTGACATGAAAGAACTACGAAGCCAAACCGGTGTTCTTTTCTCAACTGTTCCTTGTGAACGATCCCCAAACGGTGTTAAGTGGTGGCAGGAGGAGGAGGAATTTATTAGAGAGAAAATATTTTACCACTTCCATTGATCTTAACCGATTTTGGCCGTGACTTCTCAGCAGAAAAAGTATAGAAATCTAAGATTATCGAGGAATTTGAGAAATAATAAGCCTATAACACACCTCAGATATTTTTCTGCCGTTTGTGCATATTCTATTAGCATGAAATATCTTGATTTTTAATCCTATTAAGGTCAAAATCAGCGGGAAAAATGAGTTCATTTTATTTATATAGAGATAACTATGTCAGGTTTAACAGTATCATTTTCAAGGTAATGGCTGTAAGGATTACATGGTCGTAATGTATCGTATATATGTTATTTCCAACTGTTCTCTCAGTTGGAAGTAACGTATTGCACATCCATGTCACACAGAGGTATGTACCTTTCGCTTTCTTGTATCGCTGCCGATTTGTGTTTGCACTCTTTGCTAGGCGTTCAAGATTGAATTGTCTTTATATTCCTTAGTGTACTGCCTTTTAAAGTTGATCAAATAATAATCTATTTTTATATTCTTTTGGGCATTGTATTATTTTCCCATTAGCTATACAGCAAACATAAAATTATAAAACTTATAAACATAGGCAAGACATATGTCAGCATCGATGCTGTTATTACATTGTTTCTATCGTATGGGAAATGCGTTTTTTTTTAATATTGGTTAAATTCAATTCCCTCAACAAAGCCAGTCTAGATTAAGTCAACCAGATCGCAGTTTTGACGTATTTTAATTTCTGCGACTAGACAAAAATCAGTAACATTACAATTAAAATTGTTTAAACAATTTTATTAAAAAATAGCACACATATATAGGCGACGACGAAATGAGATTTTAAAAATAATACTATAGAAGCCGGGTGCAGACCCCGGTTTATACAATTAAATAACCAATACAGCATATTTAAACACGTGATAAAAAGTTGGGAAAACAGATATATATGAGTAATAACTTCACAAAAAGTAATATAAAATTGTTAATAAACAAATAAACAAAGACACATTTAACAACATTAAATACAACCTTTATTGTATGGGAAATGTAACAAATAAATGTGTGAATACCTAATTTTAGGAATAAACACGTGGCAGCGCTATTAATAAGATACGTTTATAAGTTGGACAAAAAAAAATGAGAAATCACGACCAGAAAACCAGGAAACCCATGATAATGAACGCTACACTACATCCGAAAGTTGATAATGACGTGCTCTATGTAAAAAACAAACTTCATGTAAAAAAAAAAAAAAACTACAGCGAAAGATGGCTGGTTTATATAGAAGACAACAAAATATATAAATACATAATGCAGATCACCGAAACAATATGCTATCGCATGCAGAGACACTGACAAAATAAACAAAATGAAAAATGAAGAGACACAGGCGTAAGATGAGTAAAGACAAATAGGAAAATAAACAGCTACACGGACATTTCATAAAGATTACTAAAGATGCGACTAACAAAAACACTTTAAAATAGCTACAAAACATGGACATTTAATCACTAATAATAACCGCAAAAGATATCGTGATTATCCCCATATAAGCAAGGATTGATAAGAAATAAGAAAACAGCAAATTAAGGCTCTGCAGACAAAAAAGACGGAACAATAAATGAAATAATCGGTGAATTGCTGAACTTTTTCCAAATTAGATAAAACGGTAAATGTAAATATGTAAGGTGTAATATTAATACACGTATATAAATAATGTTGAACACAACACACGAAGCCTTATTTAGTAAGTTACAAATCTGAAACAAATAAATTGACATTTTAATTGCTGCAGAATTCGCACAGCTTACGATAAATCAACCACGCAAATTTGAATTTTACAAAGTCGAGCACATTTCTGGGAAGGAAACGCTTCCCTAAATATTCCTTCAAGAATATGCTACCTGACCATTTGACGCAAGTAAGCGTATACCACATGTATTGCACTTAAGCATACAAGGTTTGCAATATTTCATGGCTACTACAATATGAGATAGAAGGTATTGAAGTTAAGATAGTTGCAGATTAAAACTTAAAAGACGAGGTTTGTTTTCCCATAATTATAAAGTGGTTATCTCCCTTGCACTAACTAGTTTATCTCCCTTGAATAATTACTAGCTTATGAGGGGCATATATGAGCAAGGTCAACCAAAGTGAATTATTTTAAACTAATTTCCCTTAATTAAACTAATTTATGACCTTAAAATATATCCGATTGTGAGGCCCCACTTTGCAGGCTTTGAGAAGTGTGGAGCTACCCTTTAATTGCCATTGCTCCCAGGTCCACTCGGGCCCGGACTGGTAGTACCTGTTAGGGTCCACACTATGGGTTAAATAGAAACCGACTTAAAAAAAAACCCCAAATATACTCTATTAAAAAATGTTCTTCAAAACGACTGGATTCGGCATTAAATAACCTGAAAGGGGTTGATATGCCGTACAACAAAAAACACCAACCAATATTTCTAGCAATTAACATATCTTGGAACGCAAAAATAATCTTCGATAAGGGAATGTAACATTTCTAATATTGGCTATTATCAACTCTTTGTTTTTAGATCGAAATTTTATTTGAAACCATGGCACCACCGAACTTGTAAACCAATATTTTTACCAAGTCCCGGACAAATCTCCGTTTAAATAAAACAAGAGGACGATGTTAAATTGTTAGAGGAAAAAAGAGTATATAACGAAATGAAATAAGCAGGAACGCCTGCTCCAAACTCGATTACGTCAAGTAGATTGATTTTTTCTACGTCTTTAGTTTTTCAATAAATTGTTTTCTTGCAATAATTTTGTGCTTTGCGTACAAGCGAAAGAGAATATGAGTCATCAAAAATAAATAAATAACTAAACTGCACTACTACAGATGGCATTATCTTGGCCAGGTTTTCATATATCTTCAATGCTTTATTCTTATTTAAACATCTTTCAGAACGTATAATATCTCGTCGCATTGTGCTTGCCGAACTATTTACCCTCTAAAACCGTATACAGTAACCGGAAATAACGCCAACTGATTTTGTATACGACTAGAACACTTTTCGACAACTTTTATGTGAATATGGATGATTGAAAAAACAAACAAACCAATACCAAAATATATTTCTGTACTTTTCGTTTAAATGTTCATAAAGTATATTACATGATTAATTTGATCATTCGGCTTCATCGTAGTGGATAAATACTTGGTAAAATTCGTTCGCAAATCACATTATCCTGTCAGGTAGAATATTCTAACCTAGCTGCGTATGATACTCACAATACAATTACGAATTTCTTAGAAGTTGTAGTTTGGTGGGGAGCAGACAGACGGGACAGAGTTCCACAGGCGTGCGGTTCTAAGAACGAAGTTTTGTTCATGGAATCCACGTTTTGATTTAGGCACAGATAAAGAGGGGGGACATTTTTCACAGTCGATTCAGCTAGATGGGTGTTTTTCGTGAAAGATTGGCGAGGAGGGACCAGAGATTGGAGTTCAGACGAGCACCTGTCATGGAATTAACGATAAAACAAAGATAGGGTCGCAACGTCTCTTCTGTGGAAGAGAGGTTGCAGGGTAGAGAAAAGGGAATCCCCCCACTAAGTCTATTTTGTACTCTGTCAAGGCAGGATAGGCTGTTTTTAGCAGTTCCTACCCAGATATGGCATCAGTAATCTATCCTTGGGTGTACTGTGCTTTTACGTCTTTATAAATCTATAATCTTCAGAAAGGTATGCTATATATTAATAGATACACTCACAAACAAATACTTACAAAAATAAAGAAAAGTCTAATGTGACAGCTAGAGAATCTAGTGGGCCCCAAGTCGATCGCAAATACAGCAATACTATTTGGAATTGAATGTTCAATTGATTGCGTATATATTGTATCTTCCCTATCAAGTCATTGTTGACTACTATCCGTTTAAGATGTTAAGAAATTTCCAGGTTCAAATGATTTTTGTCTAATATAGTTGTGATTTCATTAAATGAGACGTATGTTTAAGAAAAAGTTAAATTGCACTAAAAAGAAATTATTGCAACTTTATGAAACGTTGCAAGCAGTTCATCTACATAGAAAGAGTCTCTATTGATGAAAGTAATCTTTTTAAATGTTTGCTATTTTACTTAGGCATTGGACTTTAAGAATCGCTCGTAGTTTGCTACTAAGAGTTGATCTGCCAATTGTTACACGCCGACGCTGTGATAAAACTTCCGGGGAACTTCCGTGTTGATTCTGCTTAGTCCTTTGTATGCTTCAGGAAATATTTGTCTTACTTCTTATCTAGGACTTCTTATTTCCCTGGGTCCAACAAGTTACACATAAACTATTGTTTAATAAATATCTTTTCAGATAACTCATGTCATTATTTTTCCAACCATGCTAATCCTAATCTTTTTCAACATGCGTAAATCGTTATACATAATTACTAGTTTTTCAAATGTAAGGCCTCTTATTTTTCAACTTAAAAACATAAATGTTTAACCCCTACCAAGTGTGCTTAAGAATTTATTTCTCTACATAGTCACCACCAGTCTTTATGCACTAGCCAAATTCTGAATTGCACGCTATCACTTTGAAATTGCAACTCTGAAATCGACTAACACAATTTCTCACTTAGCTGCCACTGACTGCGTGAGGTTCGTAAACATTCGGCAATATCCGTTAAATGTTGATCAGTTGGATTTTTCCTGCGTGGAAAAATCCTATGATGCATCTTTGCTTATGACTCACCGCAATTACACTGTGAATATGCATTAGTTCAGTCATCATAACAATACAATTTGACATAACCTCTAATTTATAGAAGTTAAACTAAAGTTATAATTTCTGCTGCCAGTGATACTTGCAATGACGTCATTAATGGCGCAGAGTTACATAACTGTAATGTTGCTATTTTCGTATATTTCTAAAACCGTTTTCTGAAATTTCATCATGTCCTTAGAGAGTAATTAACGAAACCATCTTTCAAGTATTGATTTAAAAAAAAAAATCTTAAATTTTGTACTCATTATAATGGCATAGCTAATTTTTGCCAATAAGAGGCTATTAGGTTGCTGCAAAAATAACCTTGTTTAACTGATATATTCCTGATAAAAAAACGACACCATTTCTGCACCAACCGAATATATTGCATTTCCCCTGACTATACCTTAATATCTGTTCCCCATCAGTTAATCGATTATTAAGTTCTTAATAATAATAATAATAATAATAATAATAATAATAATAATAATAATAATACATGTATATATATATATATAAAAGTAAACGTATCTGTCTGTCTGTGTGTCTGTCAGTGTACATTTCCCTACACAATAACTCTGTCAATTTGAAGTATACAGATTCGAAATTATATATACTGTGTATTGAGATTTGGGAAAACCCTTTTAATTAGTTTTCAGCCAAATATGTTGCTGTTAAAGGGTCAAAGTTCAACGATTTGACATTTGAGAACGCTACCAAACTCCTCCGTCAATTTTGGGTATAAACAATTGAAAGTTTAGATATAGGTATCTTTAGACAGGACTCTAAATTAATCACTTTATTTGAGCCCAACACAATAAATGTTCAGGAGGCATAATAGGGGTCAAAGGCTTAAAAAAATTGACCGCTTTCGTTTCTACTTAATTACTCAGACAATTTCTGGTCTAAACATTTGAAGGGTATTCAGAGATAGGGCAAGATTTTTGACAGGCTTAGGTAAAAATTTAACCTACCAATATATAAATGTATGTATGTATACATGTTTGCATGTGTGCCGTAAACTTTCGGCCTAGGCGACGGATTTTTACAAGATAAGTATCGTTTTGAAGTTCGACGCTTTAGACAACAAATATCGAAAAATTGCCTAAAAACATTAATATCTTCACCGTCGACTATGTACTTTCCTACGGGGGGTGCTTTTTTTCGCCGGTCTAATACCAAGCGTTTGCTTAAGGAGGATTCCTTCCCAACACTGTGGAAAACATCATAAGCATGCCCTGTATGTCCGAACTCGAGTGATAGGTCATCTCCCTCTCAGTCATCTCCTGATCTACATCAATGATCTCCCAAAGCACATATTTGTTTACATTTATGCTGACACTACTGCATTATATCTTAACACATCAAAGGCCGTAAATGACAAGTTCTCTTTCCTCTGAGTGGGAGCGCGTGTTACAATGGGGGGGGGGAGATGGCAGGTTACTTTGATGCATCTAAAACCAAGCTTCTGTTTTTACATCATCCACGCTCTGATCCCCATCTGGCATTAATTGAAATTGATGGCGGTCGTCTTGGGGGGGGCTCCATGTTTTGACAAGCCTCTGGGCTAGACCTTTACTCCGGATCTGAAATTGAAATCGTACATCAAATCAGTTCCCAAGGTTGCTGGAAAAATGATGGGAGCCTTCTATCGCTCCAGTAGATATCTCACTACTGATGCAATTCTGTATCTGTACAAAAGATAAACGATGTAGTACTGTTGCCACATCTGGGCAGGACTGCTATAAGCAGCTTGTCTTGGCAGTTTAAAATAGGCTTCGTAGCTTAGTAGTTACATGCCCTTTTCTCTTCCCTGCAACCCCTTTCCCACAAAAGAGACGTTGCAAGCCTGTGTTTATTTTGTCGTAATTTCCGTGCGGAATTTGAACCTACAGACCACGCCATGCAAAAACTTATAAAGAACACACTATTAACTTTCCCACAGTAGAATTTTTACGGTCCGTTAATCTTTCATTGTTGCTAAGTAATGACAGGGAAAATGTTTTACTGATTATAGATAAATTAAATAACAGTTTCGATTATCGGTAACTATCGGTAGTATACTAAGAGAAATCTAAACTAGATCACTCCCAGACATGAACATTTAAAAAAAAATATTCCGCCGTGTGGAGTCTGTAAGAAAGGATCTCACCCACACAATTTGCATTTATATAATTGTAGATAGCTGGATAAATATATATATATATATATATATATATATATATATATATATATATATATATAGATAGATAGATAGATAGATAGATAGATAGATAGAAAAATCGATAGATAGGTAGATAGATAGATAAGTTGAAATCATACGCGGAATAATTTCCCCGGTCAACAAATTGGATATATATATATATATATATATATATATATATATATATATATATATATATATATATATATATATATATATATAAATGGCGCATCAGTTTTTAGTTAGAGAAATTATTCAAGTATGGTAGGGAGTTTTCGGATGCGTTTTAGATGCGTTGGAGGCATAAGAAAGCCGAAACACCAGGAGTATTTTCCGAATACATATTTTATTGACAAGGAACGGCGTGTGCATATAAAGAAAATAAATGCATAATTTTATGTCAGTGTGGAAACCGTACATACTGTTATTCGCGAGTTAAAGAAAAAGTGGAACATTTGAGCGAATTAAGTTTCTAGAGCGTCCAGAAAAGATAAGAACAAATTTGGCACTTTTAGAGGCTCTGGTTTTTTTGCATTTTTAGAGGCCCTGGTTTCCCGGTGAAAGCATGCTGGATATCCCTTACTCAAAAAGGTCAGAAAGAGCAAATCCATCCAGAAATTTACATTGTTCATTTTTTGAAAACACGGGAATAGCCTACATACACTGTGTTCCCACTTGACAGGCAGTTAACAATGAATACTCTGTTGAGATTGTAAACATGTTCAGGAAGATATTCCGGCGAAAGAGTCCAACATCTTCATATCGGGTCGTAGGCATTTCCACCAGGACAATGCATTAGTTCAAAAGTCTATCCTTGTCACAGACTGTCAGAACAAAATAGGCATCAATACAGTTCCTCCACTACTCTACAAACCAGTCATAGCTACTTGTGACTTTTGATTATTCCGGAAGCACGGAGAAAACTTTAGAGGCTGTCGATATGAGACAATGAACAAAAGGAAACAGACTATGACGAAGGTAATTAACACGCTTACACATTAGGAATCCATGGAACTTCCGAAGATGTTGGAACGAGGCAACAAGTACACTGCCGCCCGGCTATATTACTTCCAAAGGGGCTTAGGTTCTATTAGTGCACTATCAATAAAGCTTTCCATACGAGAAAAAAAGTGTGGACGCGTATTTATAATTATAATTATAAATACTCATTATTTTTATCTAGAGGTTAATCTTTCGTGTTTTCGCATTCATCACTGTAAAAGGTGACAATTTATATCGGTGAAGAGATTGGGATGCTAACACTAAACGCTACTAAACAACTGCCACTGGAATGATGTGAATAAACGGTAAAAAATCGTGAATGTTGCATAAAACTTAGTTAATTGCATTTTAGTTTTCATTTCTCAGCCAATGCTCAAAGAAAAATTCTGAAATAAGCTTTATATATATATATATATATATATATACATACATACATATATATACATATATTATACATACATATATACATACATATATATATATACATACATATATATATATATACCTACATATATACATATATATATATATATATATATATATATATATATATACATGTGGGTACTAACTTGTCAATAGTAACATAGCTCAAAATAGTGCTCTCATCATTCCTGGGAACAGGAGAGACCTTATAGCAAAATAAAGGGTACGCACAGAGAGGCATGTGGAATAATCATTATTGTATTTTCGGATAATATTATAAAAGGTTTTGGAAAATAATAGTGGAAACAGGGAAAACACATCACGCACAAGTCAATGTATTTATTCTCATTATGGTTCGAGTACAAAATTGTGAATTTTATTGTCATTTACATATTTATTTTGTGTCATTTTCTTGACATTAAGCAATGTTTAATTTTATGGCAACATGTTGATATTCTGCTAAAATACAGTTTACTAGTTGGATTTCTTAAAATTATTCGACTTTTATATGGGATACACAGCTTAAGTATTGTCAGTACTAATAATCTTGATCATTTTAAATACCAGTCGTTATATGTAAAGCAAGGGGAACAATCCTTGAAACCGAATACTTATAAGTTATGAGCATTTTTTGTGGTCCCCAATTTCTTGCCGCTGGTGGACGATGAAAAGTAGATTTTGCATATCTATATATCTACAAAAGTGAAAGCGTGTGTCTGTCTGTGTGTGTCTGTGTTTCTGTCTCTGTACATTTCCACACGAAATAACACGAAATAAATAATTTGTCAATTTTAAGTCTACAGACTCGAGATTTGATATACAGGGTACTGAGATTTGGGAAAGTCTCTGTGATCGGTTTTCGGACAAAAAATTGGCTGTTAAGTGGGCACAGTTCAACGATTTGAACTTTGAGAACTCTACCAAACAACTCCCGACAATTTTGGGTCCAAACATTTGAAATTTACATATAGGTTCCTTGAACATGGATCAAATTTAATAATTTGATTTGAGTCCAAAATAATAAATGTTAAGGGGTCATAATAGGGGTCAAAGTTTTACAAAATTGACCTCTGCGGTCTGTACCAAATTCTTCAGAAAATTTTTGGTTCATTTTTACATAAAGGGTATTCAGAGGTAAGGTAAGCTTTATAATCAGTTTTGGGTCGAAAATTTGAGCTAACAATATATAAATGTATGTATGTATGTTTATATTTCTGCCTAACAATTTCGACAGAGGCGACGACTTTTCACAAGATCAGTATCGTTTTGAAGCTTGACCCTTCAGACGACAAATACCTAAATATTGGGTAAAACATTAATCTCTTCACCCTAAACTTCGCACTGTTCGCATTTTTCACCGATAATTTCGAAGGTCATCCCCTCTTTTCGATTGTCTAGCCTTAATTTAAACCTATGTCACTTCTAATTTAACGGTGGTCGTAACAGCAAAGACGTCAGGGGTTTCCTCCTTTCTTTTCCTCTTTCGCGATACGGCCTGGGCCTACCTTCGTACTACCACCTTTTTTTTTTGCTCAACACACACCTCCAAACATCCGGGAAACGTCGGGCTGAAATGCTAGTTTATATTAAAAGCTCTTTTTCATACCAACTCTTAAAATTGTTTTTACGGGAAAAGCAGTGCATAGAATAACTAATTTATATATCTACAAAAGTGAAAATATCGGTAAGAGGACACATGTTAAGCTATAGACTCTGCGAGGTTTTGATCTAGAGACTTGAAATTTGTTATGAAGGTATTCAAACATGTGGAATACGTTTTAATCATTTTTTTTTTTTGGAACAAGGCTAATTGGTAAAACTTGGAGAAATGGTAAGTGCGAATCATCGGGTGTTTAACTGTGTGCTTACTGTGTCACGAATGCGTATGTGCGAATAGTTCACAAGACATATAATTTATATTAAGAATAAGTAAGTTCAGAAAACAAAGTTTAAATTTCGTATCAAGTTCGGTTACTGGTTATCCTACTTGAAACATTGTCTCTATGTTTTGTTTTCGATCTCAGCTCGAGTATTTTTTATTTACTTACAAGAAGTGAAGTTTTTAGAGAAACATAATCCTCGCATGCATATGTCTTGGTTTATATATGAATTAAAATACAATATTTATGCCTATTTTAAAATCGGGTCACGCCGGTGTACTCGGTAGTCTTTCGTATGAAAGGGCCACTGTTTTTGCGTATTGTGTTTATATGACCAGTTATAGTAAAACAAAAAAAAATACAAAACAAATATTAACAAAGTTTGAATATCCGTGATCATCAAAAAAATGGATGAATAATATACATAACTTAAAATAACTGGGGGGGGGTTTCTGACGATTTCTGGGCGAGGTTTTATGATGGGGACGTTTTGTGTGCGAATTTGTAAATAAAATGCCGATAATTACTCTATAACTATATTATATAAATATAGCGCATACGTGTATTCGTTTATGTGTGTATACCTAGCAAGAAAGGAAAGCGCTTGTTGGAGGAAAAGGAGAGAGGTTTAGGAGAGCTGAATTGCAAGATGTTCATATATATTTTTTAATAAAAATGACTATCGATGTTGCAGATTACCATGATAGTATTAATAATTCAACAATTTTATATTAATTTCAAAAACCGTAATTTAGAAATGCCTTTTACAACTAAAAATAATAACTAATGTAACTATAATAAAACCATTTAAAATTAAAATTAGGAGCAGCCTTACATTTTTTTATTCCGTGTAAGTTAGTCTATTTAAACCTACATATACAAAAATATAACTTCTCAACAGAATACCTCGAGAAATACGTAACTGTTGTGTAACAACAAGAGATTCAACGACAGAACAGTGTAAGCCAGTGATTTGAAACACGTTGTATTTGCTTTACGAAGTTGTAAAAGAAGATAGGTAAAATAAATAAAAAAAAAACAGTGAGCGGTTTCAGAACAGGAAACAGGAAGACGCGAATAAGTCACAAATAGATCAAACAGGGAAGTCACCTCAAAATAGTAAAGAGATGGAAGCGTTTACAGAAATTCGATCGATATTTTTTTCTATTCTGACTCGCGGGTGTGACACTCCATTCCGATGTATACGTTGTCTATCTTGCTGACAGTTTTCTTCTTCTTCTTCTTCTTCTTCTTCTTCTTCTTCTTCTTATTATTATTATTATTATTATTATTATTATTATCATTATTATTATTATTATCATTATTATTATTATTTCATTCACTAGGAGTAGTCATATAATTCTTTATGAAAAAATATATCTTTGAGAACAACTTGGGGTGTTATCTTTAGTCTTCAGCTCAGATTTCCAGTAAGCTTCACTACTTTGGATGAGCTTACAAATGGATTTGCATTTTCGCAACAGCCGCTTATCATTGATTTCTCGTTGGCAGAAACTATGTTTTTCACTGAAACTTTTATGGCAAATCTCGCCAATGCCCTAGTTCTTTTTGCACTCATTCAGCTTACTTCTAGTTGATCCTTCCATCCTATTTTACACTCTTCAAAGTGTGGTGGTACTTTATGGTCACACAAACACACACGCACACACAAAACCGGTGGAAATTATTGTTGTCATTATTATTATTATTCTATGTTTTTTGAAAGTTATTTTTAATTAATTTATTTAATAGTGCAATCATTAACCGTTCACACGGTATAACCCGACAGTAGTCACTGATACAGGCAAGTGGTATTTTTTGGAAGCTAGTGACGTAGACATACACCCATATTTACATTATCATCCTCTTCTACTTAATAATATTATTGTTATTATAAATATTATAGTGAGAGTTTTATTAAAATTATCCAGCCGCCTCACCGTAAAATACGCTAACAGATGATATTAAAATCCATGCAAATGTCGTATTTATTATTGTGTTGTCAATTTTATATGAATCATTATATTGTGTTCTCTATATAATTTTATATTAATAATTATATTGTGCTCTCTATACAATTTTATATTAATTATTATATTGTGCTCTCTATATAATTTTATATTAATTATTATATTGTGCTCTCTATATAATTTTATCTTTATTATTATATTGTGCTCTCTATATAATTTTATATTAATTATTATATTGTGCTTATTTGTTCTCTATATAATTTTATATTAATTATTATATTGCGTTCTCTATATAATTTTATATTAATTATTATATTGTGCTCTCTATATAATTTTATATTAATTATTATATTGTGCTTATTTGCTCTCTATATAATTTATATTAATCATTATATTGTGCTCTCTATATAATTTTATATTAATTATTATATTGTGCTTTCTATATAATTTTATATTAATTATTATATTGTGTTCTCTATATAATTTTATATTAATTATTATATTGTGTTCTCTATATAATTTTATATTAATCATTATATTGTGCTCTCTATATAATTTTATATTAATTATTATATTGTGCTTTCTATATAATTTTATATTGATTATTATATTGTGTTCTCTATATAATTTTATATTAATTATTATATTGTGTTCTCTATATAATTTTATATTAATTATTATATTGTGCTTATTTTCTCTCTATATAATTTATATTAATTATTATATTGCGCTCTCTATATAATTTTATATTAATTATTATATTGTGTTCTCTATATAATTGTATATTAATTATTATATTGTGCTCTCTATATAATTTTATATTAATTATTATATTGTGCTTATTTGCTCTCTATATAATTTATATTAATTATTATATTGTGCTCTCTATATAATTTTATATTAATTATTATATTGTGTTCTCTATATAATTTTATATTAATTATTATATTGTGCTTATTTGTTCTCTATATAATTTTATATTAATTATTATATTGCGTTCTCTATATAATTTTATATTAATTATTATATTGTGCTCTCTATATAATTTTATATTAATTATTATATTGTACTTATTTGCTCTCTATATAATTTATATTAATCATTATATTGTGCTCTCTATATAATTTTATATTAATTATTATATTGTGCTCTCTATATAATTTTATATTAATTATTATATTGTGTTCTCTATATAATTTTATATTAATTATTATATTGTGTTCTCTATATAATTTTATATTAATTATTATATTGTGCTTATTTGCTCTCTATATAATTTATATTAATTATTATATTGTGCTCTCTATATAATTTTATATTAATTATTATAGTGTGTTCTCTATATAATTTTATATTAATTATTATATTGTGCTCTCTATATAATTTTATATTAATTATTATATTGTGTTCTCTATATAATTTTATATTAATTAATATATTGTGATCTTTATATCATTTTATATTAATTATTATATTGTGCTCTCTATATAATTTTATATTAATTATTATATTGTGCTTTCTATATAATTTTATATTAATTATTATATTGTGTTCTCTATATAATTTTATATTAATTATTATATTGTGTTCTCTATATAATTTTATATTAATTATTATATTGTGCTCTCTATATAATTTTATATTAATTATTATATTGTGCTCTCTATATAATTTTATATTAATTATTATACTGTGTTCTCTATATAATTTTATATTAATTATTATATTGTGTTCTCTATATAATTTTATATTAATTATTATATTGTGTTCTCTATATAATTTTATATTAATTATTGTATTGTGTTCTCTATATAATTTTATATTGATTATTATATTGTGCTCTCTATATAATTTTATATTAATTATTATATTGTGCTTATTTGCTCTCTATATAATTTTATAATAATCATTATATTGTGCTCTCTATATAATTTTATATTAATTATTATATTGTGTTCTCTATATAATTTTATATTAATTATTGTATTGTGTTCTCTATATAATTTTATATTGATTATTATATTGTGCTCTCTATATAATTTTATATTAATCATTATATTGTGTTCTCTATATAATTTTATATTAATTATTATATTGTGCTCTCTATATAATTTTATATTAATTATTATATTGTGTTCTCTATATAATTTTATATTAATTATTGTATTGTGTTCTCTATATAATTTTATATTAATTATTATATTGTGCTCTCTATATAATTTTATATTAATTATTATATTATGCTTATTTGCTCTCTATATAATTTTATATTAAGCATTATATTGTGCTCTCTATATAATTTTATATTAATTATTATATTGTGCTCTCTATATAATTTTATATTAATTATTATATTGTGCTCTCTATATAATTTTATATTAATTATTATATTGTGCCTATTTTGCTCTCTATATATTTTATATTAATTATTATATTGTGCGCTTTCTATAATTGTATATTAATTATTATATTGTTATCTCTATATAATTGTATAGTAATTATTATAGTGTGCTTTCTATATAATTTTATATTAATTATTATATTGTGCCTTCTATATAATTTTATATTAATTATTATATTGTGCCTTCTATATAATTGTTATTACGAAAGTTTTTCTTTTAATACACGATCTGCGTACAATCAGCAAGGCTCGAAATCAAATCATATATCTCTCCACCATTATTCATTTTCTTTCTGAACTAAATATATACACATATAAAAACTTAAAACTACGTTGTTAATAGTATAAATGTGTATTTACTCACACCTTGCACATAACGGCGAACTGCGCCTGACTCTTTGTAAGTTCTGGGCAGCAATTATTCTGAAAAAAATCGAATCAGATTTGTATCGATTACCCCATGTCAAAAGTTTACAATGAGATCATTAATTGAAAAATTTGTTTAGTAGCGACTGTTCTGAAATAGAAACGAGGATTTAATCTAAATGGAGTTCGAATTGCTATATAATTAATGAAGTTGTAGAAAATATGTCGAATAGAACTGTGCGTATTAGTAAAACTAGAAATATGTTGGATATAATGAAATGGTATGATCAAAAAACATTGAGAGTTTCTACTGATAGTCACTGGTGATATAATCTGACTAATCAAATGGAGGTATGTTCTGCAGGCTATCATTTAGGAACTCAATCGCTCAATGAAAATATTGGACTTTACGAATTATCGCACATAATTTGTTCGTATTGACACATGTAAAATATTGCGCTTAATCTGCATATTGTTAATATGTAGGAGGTGATAACCTACGTACAACGAAGGTTGTATGACAGGTATAATATAAGTACGAATATAAACGTGTGAAAGGTGATCTCTCATATAGAAACATTAATCTTTATTTTTTTTGTAAATTAGTACTCGTATAATGCGTGTCTAAATAGTGGTGCGACTGTGCAAATAGAACATTATATCCACAGTCATTACGTACGTATCAATATGTGTGTTAAAGATAATAACTTACGTAAAAACACATTATATTTGAAAGATTATAGAGTACTATACTCTATATAATCTATATATACTATACTATACCTAGATAATCGCATATATAGGGCATAATCGCGTTCTCGTTAGTTCAATGAAGTTAAGAAAAGTTGAGTCTGGTTAGTACCTGATGGGTGGCCATTTGGGAGTTCTTTGCATTGTATGTACGCTCCGCTTATCTCGGCATTTGTTTTCAGTTGTCCTGTACATATACTTCACTTGCCACAGGTATTTAACAATGTCGACTCAGGAGAGATATGGTCGGAGATTGCGCAGCTTCTGTCACAAACATTTCACGCGCAGGCACTCCTACGTAGATAGCCATAGTCTGTGAAAGACTGAAAGAACCTTTTGTTTTTAACTTGTTGTAACGTATGTACAAACATAACTGCATGGCAAAAGTAAAAACAACTTTAATATGTGCGGAAGGTGAAAACGTACGTGCTATCAGAAATGTGATAGGTGATACTTCCGCCCCAAATAAATGCATTTAAAAGTATATGACGCACGTACACATATATATGTGAAAAGTGATCACATACATATAAACAGAAATGTGTGCGATAGGTGATAATTTACAAACGATCAGAAGTATATTTGATAGGTTATAATGTACGCCCAAAGATAAATGTATTTAAAAAGTGATATTGTACATACAATTATAAGTGCATTTTGTACATCATATATTTACCGCTAATGAAGGTCCGGTGGTCATTTAAAGTCAAGGGCTTATGATCATCGTAATGTTTATTTTATACAGTAATTTATTTCAGATATCGACCTTTCAACACACTTTCCACGTTGGCTTGTCGGTTCTTAGCCGCGAACGACTTACACGATTTACCATGAACTAAAACTTCGTCGAACTTCGAATATGAAAAAATCGATAGAGCAGATAGAGAGACTCGCAACAATTCTTCTTTGAGAAGTAGAAAACTAAGAGGAGGAAATGTCATCACCCACTGTATTTTGAAGTCGATTCTTTGATCTTGTAAAAGCAGGAAACTATTTTTTGAGAAGCTCCTTTCTAGATGTGACAGAAAGTTTCTTCTCAGGTAGAATATTGCATCGGGAGTGAGATATTTACAGGGACCGTATTATACTCTAAATAGTTTCTCTGTGATTTTTAAAACTGAGTTTATGCATGCGTTCCAGATCAAAAATAAATGAAGACCCAGAAGCTTGTAAAATCTTGGTGTTTCTTCAAGTTGAGAGGCATTCATTTCAATTGAGGCCTAATCACGAACAGAGGGTCTATCATTGAAAGTGATAAGCTTACTCTAAGATGCATTAAAATAAACCAGCAACATTTCCTATTCGTTGTAGCACTCAAGGTCAGAAGAGAAAGATTTAGATATGTTTTGACATTGCCGACCTTTAAAATGTCGTTATAGTTGGTAGCGCAGTCTACAAAAATGTCTAAGAATAATTCAAGAATGTGATTGTAAAGATCCTGATAGAAATTAGAATTAGGACCAGGATAAAATATTGAAGAAAGACATCGTTGACCTATGAAATTCTCATCTCCACCCTCCGACGACTACTCATATAAACTCATCAGAGAGGAAACTGTAATAAGTAATATCACATTCCTAGCTATTCATATCTTGAAATCGTGTGATTTTATGCCATACCATATCAAAAACATATTATATCAAAAACATATGATATGATTAAATTACGTGGATCATGATCGACCGATCGATCGCAAAAGTTACGGTGGATCGATCGCACGGCATTGTAACAAGAGTTGTATTCGTTTTGCTTTGTCGAACATTTTCGTTCGTTCTAAAATATTGATATATATTTTTTAAATCGGACGAGGTTAAACAAAATAATTAATTCGTTTTATTTTTGCTTTTTTTTTGGGGGGGGGGCGTTCATGTTGCTGGTAATAAGTCCATGTTTCACCGAAATATTTACCGAGAATTTCATATTGAAATATGAGAAAAAATAATTAATGGTTGTGATCAAATAAAATATGATAGTCGTGAATAAGTTTTAAACAAAATTTGTTCATATAAATTTAAAAATTAAAAAATATGAATTTCAAATGAAATTGACATAATAATTGAGAAGACATGTCTAGCTATACAATGGCTGGAGATCTTGTAAAGTAGACCTTTATGTCATTCCTTATCCAAGGCCTCGGATATGTTATGAACAATTGCCCTTGAAAGGATGCTTTATCGAGGAAAATTCCTACATAAATTTCAGAATTTCTGTCGAGGTATCAATGTATCCATCTGTTATAGCTCTGTTTATGATTGCAAAGAAATCAGAACGCCATAATAAAGCTTCAACATGTATTGCAAATAATAAAATAGGTGGGGTGTTTTGTCGTCGGCGACGAACGACCTAGGGTTATCTATCGGATATCGACTGATACCGCACGGCTTAATCTTCTGGCATTTATTGAGATTGGAATAGTCTATTATAAAGTACCATAGGTAAGTTCCGGTACAGCACTTTTCTCCCAAGCTGATAACTTCGGGCGGTGTATAAGTAGTTTTCCTCTTTAATGGATCACAAACGAGTCGGTGATTTTTATTTTCCTGCCCGAACGTCGTAGTTTTGCTATGAGGAGGGTCAATATCATATGTTTAAATGGTTTTAATAATCTTTACTTCTTGAGGGATTCATTGTTCAAAATACACTTGTCTTTTGAACTGCAAAAAAAACTTTATATTTCTACTTTCTTATGTAATTATTGCAAGAATTTAAGTAAAAGTTAATTACTTGCCTGGGTAGACGCTGCTACACATAATTTAGGGTAAAAAAACCTCAACTTGGACCCCACTTGTGAAAAACACAATCGGACATGGAGAGAGATGTTCCCAGGTGTTTTCACAAGTGTTGTTAACGAAATGAACTGTCTATTTTCAAGAGTGTCGTGTAAAATGGTTGGCAGCTTTCCATATTGTCTGAAAAACAGTTTGACTTCTACAATTTTGCTGCACGTGATGTCTTTGAATTGGGTTGACTATCGGTAAATAATGTTCTGATACTGGGGAAATGAAGCTGCGACTGATACTTGGTGCGGTGTAGCTGAATATTCGTATCCGGTGAAAAAATCACCTGCATCTGTTAGTTCTGCCATAACATTTTCCGAGAACCTAACAGTGCCTGATATAACCCTCTACTTGACAATCAGTGGTTGCTAAACTAAACATTTTTAACTGATCTGATCAACATATTGAAAAAGCTTTATTAGGAATTGCAAGGAAAATTTTTAAAAGATGTGATTAATATGATGAGTTAAGTTAATGCTTTTAAGCGGAAAATGCCTAATCTCTTCTCAAGAACCAAAAATTAGCTAACTTCCAAAAACTCATACCATAGTTGTAAATAGAGGGGATAGCATTGCAGCTTGATATTGTGCGCTACACAAATCAGATTAAAAACTGCCCGTACGAGTTTGATAAAAAGTTTTTAAACTTTTCTTTACTCGAACCTATTGTTACATTTATGCTAATATTTTTCGGAAAGATGAAGCGGGTATTCCATTTCCGTCAACAATTGCCACACTGTTCCATCTGAATTCATCTAGATTAGAGGATAAAATGTTCATACTTTATGCTGACATTGCGTTGAATTCTAGAGCACATGGACGGTTTTGGAGCTTATTTAAATAGAAAAATATCTTAATATACGGGAATGTGCAACTTCATTGACTGCATTATTGGGCTCCACTTATCTATGTGAGCATCCCTTTTCCCACATGAGGATTATTAAATCAACATACCGTTCTACCATTTAAAGCTATGCTTGATGCTTGCTATTAGTAGCTGTTATCCGAACTATGTATCCCTTGTAAATTCACATCAGTAAAAGCCATCAGAATAAGACAATGGAAGAAAATGTCCAGTTTTTCAATGAGTTATTTGATTCATATAATTTTTACAAGGTACGCCAGCATTTATGTATCTTTAAAGACCTTTCAGTATATTTTAAATAAATGCTATAGAAAGTAAAATTAATTATATTCTACTTGTTTAGATGTAGTTCACGAATTGAAAAAGTGTTAACACATATGTTCAAGAGCAATTGATCCCTAATCGAGGACAATATTTAAAAAATATAGTCTGATTTTATAGTTAGCAAATTTAGGAAATACGCTGTAGATTATATAAGATGGAAACCATACTGCATGGCACAGCTTAAGTATTTTTTGCTGAGGTTTTACTACTTCGCTATTTATCACAGATTACAACAATTTACTAGTGATGCAAAGGAGACTAACTGGTCTTTAATAAGTTGCAGTTGATCGATTTTCAGAATTTTTAAAGATGAAGGAGACTGACCAAATTTTGCAAGGTATTGAAAATCATTTTAAGGCATTGTTTAAATAGCTTATAATTATGAGAACAGCTTTTACTTAAAGCTTTTTTGAAGATTATTGAATGCTGTCAGATGTGTTGCCTTACGGAAATAATGTTTATTTTATAAGTTTGGAAACATCACTCTCATATATTTTTATGTCGCATAGCATGCTTCCATCCAGAGCAGTAAATAAGAAAAGTGGTCATCATCAAAAAGGATATAATTCACTGCGAAATTCCTGGCGCAAACGTGGACTTTGTGAGATCTTGATGAAACTACTTCAAGATATTTAAACGATGCCCTAAAAATGATTGGCAATACCTTGGAAAACTTCTTCAAGTTTAGTGATATTGGTTGTGCTGAAATACACACCTATATTAAGGGCCCTGATTGTTATTCGCTAACATAATTAGGAGGAAAACTTCTGCTCAGCAAATTTAAACTTGATAGACTGAGGATAAAAATCTGTATTTAGTAAAACTGTCAATAAAAATTAAGTTTCTAGTTCAGTTGTCCTTTTCATACCGCCTAATTGATACACTATCCTCGAGTATCTAAGGTCTGTCTGTATAGGGTTTTGTAAGGAAAACTTGGCATGCTAAAACATAGCCTTACAAGTAAGACTTGACTAAATTATCCAAATCACACAGTATTTTTGCTGTACATAATATCTTCCCAGCAGGCTAGACAGCACGAATTCTATATAATAAAAATGCACCGACACCAAGTAATGCCAACTCAAATATCAGCATAGTGCTAGATACTCAATCAGATTAAGTAAATCCTAGTCCTTTAATTAAATAAGATCAGGAGACAACGAGAAATATATAATATAACATATTTAAATAACAAATTAGGGAGAGTTTCTTTGTGTTACCTTCTTTACTAATTCTGTTTGAGAAATAAAACAAAATGTGCTGGAGTATATTAATACTTATACATCTCTTAGGGAGATAAAGTGTTAGCCCTAGGCTTCTTACATAGGCTACTTTTACAAAAAGTCCGCAATCACATGTATAGCTCGCTAGATTTTTACAGGTTTTGATGTGAGGTGTCGGAATTATCCTATATATAGCATACGGTATACGAAATGGTTTCTGACACAAGCTCATTGTTATTCAACTTCGATGACCAACGAAAACAAGTGCGTCAACATTATCATGACTTAAAATCCATGTAATCTAATTGTATTTAATTTGAGATTATTTCAGCTACTCTACTTTTATCTGTTTATTACATGACTTCCAACTGCCATAATGCTCTCCCCGCAAATGAACATCAAAACCTACTTTATAAGAAGTTTTAAACTCCACAAAGATACTAAATAATCATTTTTATTATCTAAGGGAGAATACATCTATGGGAATAATGCTATACTTGTATGATAATTTAAAAGTTTGTTTAGTTTAGCAGTGTTATACGTATATATATATATATATATATATATACATATATATAGATATATATATATATAATAAAAAGTTCAGTAAATGATTATACTTCTGCGTATATACATATATATATATATATATATATATATTGGTGTGTGTGGGTGTGTGCAAGAGTGTAATTGTTTACATAAATTTATTTTTATGTTTAAAAGTAATTCAGCATAAAATCAGGTGAAATATATGTGCATATAAATATTCCCGATAGATAATGTGAGATATTGGTGTTTAAAACAATAGAGAGAAGGAACCCTGACGATTTTTTGATTGAATAAAGATCGGCAACTTTCCCACCCTCCGATATTTTATTTTCATCTACATTTGTGAAATTGCCTATATTTTTATCAAATAAATGTAATGCCTACTCTTGGTTGGGACTCATAGTGGTGTGGGGTTACTTCAGACATTCTAGTCTACATTGCACTATAGAGAATATATTGTTAGTTTCCCCAATTTTCTGTAAATAACGGATACATTTGCAGATTAAAGTTAGAAACTCAACTAAGATTGTTAAGTGTGCTCTAAACAGAAACATGCATTTCGCACAGGAACCTACATTATAAACAAGCAACAATATTTAAACAATTTTTTCTTACATAATTAATTGAATTACAGTTCTAAGTACAAAAGTTATATATAAATATTCAATTGTGCTCTGCAAAAATTTATTTTGAACGAGCTTCCACCTCATGAAGCATCTATAGTTGTCCTTTAAGGATAGACTTTTATACTTGTGTGGCTATAAACTTCTCAACCAACTTGTAATATTACATAGTATAAAAGTTTTTTATATTACTTAAAATATTTTATCTTTAATCGATTTGTTGAGTATCATTTTTCGATACTTATCAGATACATTCGTCTATACACCCTACTTAGTCACACTCCCAGGCACATCAAGTGCCTTTGTGTGATTTTTTAAAAATTTATTACACGAAAACAAAACAATAACAAAGTGCTATTCTAATGTATTTTTGTATGATAAATAAAATTCTCGCATAAAATAATTTATAATTGCGCATTAAATAGATAATTATAGAAATATCATCTCTAAGGTTCAAAAAGTATCTCACACAATGTAAGAGAGTTTTAATTTGCCAAGTATTTGTAATGTGATGGTTCAGAGAGTGACGTACATCCAGATAACTCCTGACGGCGTAGTATTTATTTTGGTTAATTTAATCGCACTGTATATACAATGTCTAAAACGAGAGAATTGTTGGAAAAGACAATACAATTAATAGTTCAGGTTCACATGGATGGATCAGGGTATATGACAATTTCAACAATGTGTAATATTTCAAATGCTACCGTCGGTGACACTATTCGTAGATGGAAGTCATTTCAATGCACTTCTAAATCCGTTAAGTTCATAGCGTTTTTCCAAAATTTCTGACCGTATTGCTCGACATTTGGTCCGTGAAGTAAAACCAGATCCACGAATTACTCGTTCTGCTTTCCAGAAAACACTGGAAGCATTTTATGCAAGAATACAATTAGGGCAGTTCTTTGAAAAGAAGGATTTCAATCGCGAGAACCGAGAAAAAGTATTTTCTAAGAACTGATTTATATAAAGAATCGCCTAAAACCTGCCAAAGAACATTTGCGGAAAGTTTTTTGTATAAAAGAGTATGGTCAGAATAAACGAGAATTGATGGCGACAGAAGAACTCAGCGTTTTACCCAAAGAATACCATCCCTACAATTAAGTTTGGAGGTGGAAGTATAATGGTTTGCGGTTGTTTCCTTTCAGCTGGCACTGGAAGACTTCACATTATAGAAAGGAAAATGAATTCTCAAATGTATCGGGCTATACTTAACGGTAATCTCTAGAAGTCTACAGAGGATTGTAAGTGGACTAATGGTTGCTTATGCCAGCAGGACAACGATTCCAAGCATACGGCTAAGGCAACTACCCCATTGTTTTGAGGAGAAGGGAATAAATGGTATTAGGATGGCCACGTCAATCACCTGACCTCGGTACAAAAAAGAGATTCAAGACATCTGACAGAACTTAAACGAATCCGCTAAGAGGAGTGGAAAAAAACGAATGGAGATAAATGTACGTATCTAAAGATCTACTTATATATGACACGCACGCACCCATGATTGTATACACAAGTGTGAGCGCACAAAGACAGACGATGTTGGAATTATATAGACCGAACATACACAAGAATATAGATACACAGAAATATATACACTGCAGGTACGTAAAAATAGTACCCGTCACTCTTTAAAAAGTGTATAATGACATTTTTTTCGGGTGGGCGTTTAGTATACTTAAGGTGAAATATAATCATTAGAGAATAGATTCTACGATAACAAATTTAATACTTTTAAACGTATATTACGATTGGCCAAAGTTATCATACAAGATATAAAAGAAGTTTTAGCTTATAAATAAGTTTAATCTAGTTTTAAACATGTGAAAATAGCGACGAATGGTAAACATTGAAAATATTGAGAGTTGGCTCGTTTAAGTCTACCAAACGTGCTATTTTTACGCATGTTCAATTATATCTTTATATATTTAACATGTATATATTTAACATGAATATATTTAACATTCATATTTTAAAGGCTATTTTTAGTGTTTCTATATGTATTACTTTAGACCATGTGTTAACGAAGAAGGCGAAGAAACGAAAAGTTTTGTTTTTTATTCTAGTTTATGGCATTTACGTACTATATTTTTATTTCTTTTAAACATCTTTGGAATATACACAGCAACAAAAGAATATCGGAAAATGGCACCGCCTACAATAAAAAAGGATACGAGTTCTTGGTGGTTGTTCGAATATGGTGTAGGGATGTTTTTCATCGAACGGTACTGGTGAATTAAAAATCATTAATGGTTTTCCCAAAGTTCGATATTGGTTTCGTCTGGCTAAATTACCTTGTTCGCAAAATTCTTATGATTTCTCACCACATGGTTTTACCTTATTCAGACGTGGTCTGACATGTTCACGTTTCAACAATGGAAATGTTTTTGAAAATCTTTGAAAAACATCTGTACGATTTAAGCTTTACTGAATGTATCCTTGCTCATATCAAACTCAGTTTCTCTAGGGTAGGTTTGGATTTCACAAAAGGGGTTCTTTGTATCTTTCTGTTTACGCACCTTGATTTTTTTCGTTTAATTTCTTTGGTTGAGTACATCTTGAAAAATTTGCAACAGCTTCATCAGGAGTTTTAAATGTCCTAGTAACGTTTCTCACTGTACTGACTAGTAGAATAATTTCCCATTGATAATATTCGATACCCCTTTTCTTATTTGTGCTTATCAATGTTTTTGTGACGTGTATCTATTTAAAAGTTTTAGTATTAGGTTTTCAGTTTTTATAAATAAACTTTAAAGCAGGTAAACACAAATCGAAACGAATTTTATTAAAATTATTTTTATATAAAAAATTGAATTTACTGTGTAGTTGACTCTATGTGTAATGAATTATGTGACATTTGCCCTTAGGGTTGAACATTAAGTTTCTGTTTACATAACTTGATTGCTTGACTACATCTTGAAACATTTACAACCGTTTCATCCAGAGCCTAGTTTTAGCACTGTTTACTACTATAAAATATTTCAATCATAGACATTTTTATTGCTAGTTTTTTTTTATATGAATAACAAAATATCTGATATTTTTTCAAAACGCAGACGAGACTTAAACTTTCTGCTATTATGTCCAATGATCTGAAATAACAGCAAGCGGAGATTGCATTCAAAATATTGCTCATATATTATATGCTCCTTCTTTTGGAAATAGTGTACAATTATGAGTATCTCCGGTATCAAATGATCCTTATACACGGTAAAATCTACGTTATGTATAACAAGCAAAGAGGGGAGATTCAACATATGAGAAATATTTAAAATCAAGTTTCTCCTTAATGTTATTTTAGATCATTTGAAACCGTAACAGCAAGTATTGTTCTCCTCTCAATTAATGCCGAAAGGTTTTAAAGAATATATATATATATATATATATATATATATATATATATATATATATATATATATATATATATTACATTTTCACCCCAAAAAGGCACATTGCCACTTTGTAGTAGGAGCTACTATCAGGGAATAAGCATTCGGGGTACTGTGTAGGAAGTTGGGAAGCAAGGTATCGGTTCAGGTTGCACTTGAACTTCTGCATGTAAGTACAGTCGGGGAAGCAGAGACCCGGAAGAGAATTCCAAAGTCTAGTTGTTCTGGGGAAGAAACTACTGGAGTAAAAGGCTATCTTGCTTCTAGGGATCTCTACTGTGAAGGGGTGGGATTTAGCTGCTTGTCTGGTTTGTTGTGGATATTTACGTCGTGGCGGCACAAGTGCTTGCAGTTCGTCAGAGCATTCGCCGTTAAAGTACTTGTAGAAAAGGTAAAGGAATGCAACATTTCCTCGATGTGACAGATGCTGAAGTTTAGCTGACAGTTCAGGACCTATCAGATTGGCGACTCTATTTTGAAACTTGTCTAGGAGCGAGAGACGAGTGGCAGATGCACCAGCCCAAATATTACAGCAATACTCCATACATGGGCGAATGGTGGCCTTATAGAGGTATAGGATACTTTCAGGCGGTAATAGCTTTCTAGCACAGTAGAGAGAACCCACCTTCTTCGCAGCGGTCCTGGCAATGTTCTCAATGTAATTGTTCCAACTCATGTTTCCTGTGAACGTTAGGCCGAATCGTTTAAAAGATGTACTTTCAGATAAAGAGTCTTTGGCCATTGTTAATGGCGGTAGGGAAGGTTTCTTGTAATTGTTGAAGGAAACAAGTTTAGTCTTGGCAGCATTGAAGGCGACCATCCATTTTTGTCCTCATTCCACTAAGGATCGGAGGCATTTCTCTAGTGTTTATGCCATTTCATTAGATATGTGTTCATTTTTTTCCTGTCGTTTCTGTTATAGAGCGTGGTATCATCAGCATACATACCCACCTTATAGACAATTTTGCCATGGAGGTCATTTAAGAATATTAGAAATAACAGAGGTACAAGGATAGACCCATGAGGAACTCCCGCATTTATATCATATTGTTTAGATGTACGACTGTCGAAGACAACCTGGATTTTTCTCTTATCTAAGAAGGATCTAATTATGTTATGTATTCTTCCAGTGATGCCGTATGATCTGATTATCTTGAGGAAACCCTCATGCCATACCCTGTAAAAAGGCTTAGATATATCTAGAGCTACCGTTCTACCCTTCCCCGCTCTGTCCACTGACTGGCATATACGTTCTGAGATTACAGTTAGGATGTTTGCTGTGGAACGGGCTTGCCTAAATCCATATTGTTGGTCAGTCAGAAGTTTAGCATCTGTAAGGTGAGGGACTGGAGCTTGGTTAATTATGGTCTCAAATATATAGGCGAAAAGTGGGAGGAGGTTAATGGGGCGATAGTTTACTGGGTCAGATCTTTCGCCAGAATTCTTGAATACTGGCAGTACAGAAGCAGTTTTCCAGCAGGTCGGAAAGCAAGATTGATTAAGGCATTTGTTGTAAAGTTTGGAGAGAACTGGAGCTACTTCGGCGGCGCACTTTTTTGATAGCACAGCCGGGATGAGATCAGGTCCACATGCTTTTGCAGTGTCAAGATTTCTTATGATACTATGCACCTGAGCAGGGGTGATTTCAGATCGTTTAGTGTGACGTCCGTCTGCAAAGGAAAATCAGGGAGTGGGTGGTTAGCAGAGTCCTGTGTGGAGTTTGAGGCAAACCGTCTGGCAAGCATGTAAGCATTCTCGGGTGCTGAGCAAACAACCTCGTGATTGTTGGTTCGTGGGGGGATTGTTGATTGCCCATTACTTACAACACTGCTGTAGACTTTCCGGAAGTCTCGGCTTCCTAATTTCTGTGCTTCGATGCGTTTTTCAGTCAATTCTCCCTTAGCTGTCACTATTTCTTTCTTCTATGTACTTGTGTCTGTTTGATCGGGACTTATGTCAGTTAAATTATATATATATATATATATATATATATATATATATATATATATATATATATATATATATATATATACATATGTATGTATATATATATGTATATATATATGTATGTATATATATATATATATATATATATATATATATATACTTTTCACCGTCACACAACAGCTCCCAAGAGCTACGACCTTGTCTGGCTGTAGAAATGAGTATATATTCTCTGCCATTATGAACATATATATAAACATTTTTCATAGTCTTATAGTTACCTGGCCTGATTCTTTAGAGATGAGATAATAAGTCGAAGGATAACGCCTTAGTGTCTGTAACATGTTTATACTCCCACGCCTTCGCTGAAATTTGGAATCCAAAGAATCTCTAAACTTTAAACCCATAAAAGATAAACATTGCTGTATGTAATCTAAATTATTTTATTTTCTTAAAATGCAAAACTCTTAGAATAAATTTCACATGAATCAGAATGGTATTACTGGTTTTGGTTTACGAGATATGCTGGTTAATTAAATTAGGTTGCTGGATTTATATTAGAAAGAATAGAGTTGTGAATCTCAGCCTTATGTATACACATTTACCATACATAGCATACGATGGAACATCTTTTAATGCTTGCCTACATTTAATCATGTGATTTTTGTGTGAGCATTCGCGTGAAAGCAGTAACGATTTCAACTAACATCACAATCGTACTCTTTGCAAGTATATATTTTCGTGACAAGCAGAAAATGTTAATTAGTATTATTGCTGAATATTCTTCAGGCTACAGTTGTAAAAACCGGTTAACATATTTACCGTGCACAGACGGGTAATAGTTCGGCGATAACATTCTCGGGCTGCTAACTTAACACACGTATACACATATATTGACAAAATATCACGTATAGTTAAATTCCTCCTATTTTTTTTTATTTCTAGTGAATAGACAAAACAAAATTACGCATGTAATCATATACAATCATGACCTGCGTATTTAATATCTCCGTTGCAGATATTGACAGCATGAAAATTTATAAAGTGACCCATATCAATGAATTGCGTCAGAGGCCAAATGTGTTATTAATAATTTAATATCTGCAATAATTGCATTGAGAATAATAGTTACTATGGTGAAGATAAGCAAGCTGGATTGTATGTTATCGCGTTGGTCTTTATAACCATTCTAACGTTTTCAGCAAAAAAAAAAAAAAAAAAAAACATAGGTGGTGTTACTCTTGGACAAATCGCGCAGTGACGCTTGTGCACCATAATCTATCATTGCTGGAAAATGTGAATCGTTTTAATGTTACCATTCAATTCCTAGTTCCTCTTAAACTTGTTGAGTTAAATATGAGAGGGCGTACTTTTAGAACGAAGTTTGTATATATTGTATATATTACACACACACACACATACATTTTTGTATCTTTTCTCCACGTTAAACAACAACCCTGGTGTCTAACTCTGTCCCGTGGGGAGACATTGTAAATAGGTATATATGCATGTATATATATATATATATATATATATATATATATATATATATATATATATATACATACATACATATATATATACATATGCACACATACATACATATATATATAATATGCAGGCATTATATTTATATACATATATATATATATATATATATATATATATATATATATATATATATATATATACTAGCAAAAGTACCCGCCGTTGACTGGGTTAAAAAACAGCCCAGAGAAAATGGACTCTGATTTATAAAAGTATGATAGGTCATCAAAAGGAAGGGTTGTAAATTTGAGTTGAATTTGGGCGTATCAAAACCAAAGCAAAATATGATGCAAGTAACACTAAAATAGATAAACCCCATAATAGATTATACCATACCTGTTCACCCTCAAACACTTATCACAATAATCTGCGGATCTATATTAAAAAAAAAAACTTGTTAAACCTTGTGACATATTTCCATGGAGGTCATGTGCGAACCAACACCCATCATTTTATTATACCATATTTCTCCAAACAGAACCATAGTTACCAAAGTATACTTACACATGTATATATATATATATATAAAAAGGCTTTATTAAAAAGTGTGCCTATTTCCTATCTATGGAGTCCAGGCGAGTCAATTTTATTATACCATCCCAATTTAAGTTAGAACATACTTATCAAATTATTCTTTCAAAAACAATTGTAAACGTATTTTTTTTTTAATTTTTAATTTTTTTTTTATTTTCATACTTTGTGGACCAGGTGCGAATGCAGACTCCACAATTTTAATGAACTACTGTTCTGCCAGATCAAACATATCCATTTTTGTGTCTCGATATATATTCTATCATTATATGCAATCAGTTTTATAAAATAGTCAACCATATAGGAGCCTATTCGTAACAACACACACACATAATCACCCATACATTCAGGTTTATCTTATATATATATATATATATATACATATATATATATATATTTGCATTCATATTTACCCAGATATTTATGTACAAATGAATGTCAATTAAACTGTATCTTCATACATTATTCAAGTGCATGATTTGAAGATATAATTACCATATTTAAGTACAATTCAATTACTTGGAACAATTTCGAAGATGTTTTTCTAATTAAAAATCGTGATAATTGGCACAGAATGTCTTTTTTTTATATACTTTAGAATAAATTTTTTTTTTTTTGGCACGTTACTGGGTTTAATGAATAGCGTAACTACTGACAAATATAAATAATAAAAAAACATGACTACTTAGATCATTGAGATAATTACCTTCCAATTTTTCTTTCTCTTATTCGGATGATAAACACGACAATTTTTCTTGTCGCTTGATTAAGTCATTAAAGCTAATACCTCCTCGACAACGTAATTATTTGCTAACGTATTTATATGGAATAACTTCAAACTTTTTAGAATTTGGTATGTTTTTCATAAGGGAAAAATGTATATACGAATTAATATCAGACATTTGTGAAAATATTCCTATGCTCAGGTGACATCGATTTTATGAAATTTGATCCAGATCTATTAATTTAATTTTCGGTCTCAACAATATTTATTTAATTTTCGGTCTTAATAATGGACGTATTTATATTTTCATTTGTTATATATATATATATATATATATATATATATATATATATATATATATATATGTATATATATATATATATATATATATATATGTATATATATATATATACATATATGAATTAATTTATTTTTATTTCGGACTATTATTCTCATCTTTATTAGTTGTTGTGTTTTATCTTTTATTTGTTTTGTTTATTCACAACGTTTCGGCCAACTATTCCTCTGGCCTTCGTCAGGTGGTAACCTTCGGGTCCCGTGGCGCAGTTGATAGAGACGTTGCATCTCTACAGTTCATAATGAACATTGGCTGAATATAGCGGTTTCAATCCCACCCAAAGCGTGCTAGATGTTAATTGGCCAAAAATGTGGTGAGACGACAACAACTACGGATGGCAGTGATGGCTGAGAATGCAGTTAGGAAATTCGAAGTTCCTATCCGTCGCGGTTATCACCTGACGAAGGTTAGAGGAATAGTTGGCCGAAACGTTGTGGATAAACAAAACCAATAAAAGATAAAAAACAACAACTAATAAAGATTAGAATAATAGTCCGAAATAAAAGTAAATTAATATATAATGCTCATCTCAAAAATGAACTCAAATTAAGGAATAATATATATATATATATATATATATATATATATGAATATATACATATATATATATATATTCAATTATTAAATATATATATATATATATATATATATTCATTTATTAAATTGGCACACCTCAGTTCGATAAAAACTAGTCTAATGCAAAATTTGGTAATTATCTCTATATAAATAAAATGAACTCATTCTTCTCGTCTGATTTTGACCTTAATAGGATTAAAAATCAAGATATTTCATGCAAATATAATATGCACAAACGGCAGAACAATATCTGAGGTGTGTTATAGGCTTATTATTTCTCAAATTCCTCGATAATCTTAGAGTTCTATACTTTTTCTGCTGAGAAGTCACGGCAAAAATCGGTTAAGATCAATGGACGTGGTAAAATATTTTCTCTCTAATAAATTCCTCCTCCCCCTGCCACCACTTAACACCGTTTGGGGATCATTCACAAGGAACGGTTGAGAAGAGAACACCGGTTTGGCTTCGTAGTTCTTTCATGTGAAGTTATTTAAAATCACTAAACTAAGCTGCAGTGCTCTCTGGCGTAGTGGTTAGCGTGCTGGACAATTCACATTATATTTTCACGTTAGCGCCGACCTACCGTAGTCGTTTTTTTTTCCTAAACAACTGGAATGGACTTTTCTTGGTGGCCGAACTGTTAACGTTGCAGATGTTTGTTTTTTTTTTTCACACTTTATTTTCCTACTTTTACTCATGACTCCTGGTTTGATCCTTCCTACTTACCTACCATAACATTTTTTAAAACTCCCCCCCCCGTCCCGGAAACAAACACTCGGGCAACGGCGGGTACCCCCGCTAGTCAAAAATAAAATATAATTTTATAACATAGCATTTTCTTTGGAACGAGAATATACATTTCTTCTTGTACTTAAGGTAAACTACAAAGATAAAACACGTTGTCAGAAAATTTCTTATCAGCTCCCTACTCCTTACAACAATTTAGCAAATATGATTTTTATTCAATATTCTCTATTTCACACGGATACATATTTTTTCTGCGTTTTTAATTTAAAGGATGGAATTACCATTGTGTATTTAAAAGAGTAACTAACAGAATATCATGAGAAAGAGGCAAGTTAAATTAGAAAGAAAATTAAAAATTTTAACGACACGGAATTGAAGAGATTATATTTTTCTTTAGAGCGTTCAAGAAATATTCGCGTTGTTTTTGCACTTTTTAAACGATAAAACCATAGCGAACTCTGATCCTGTTGACGTACTTTATAAAAAAAGAATAATAAAGTGAATGAAATTGCATGCTACCGTTTCTTAGAAATGTTTCTTTGTGAGATGATATATAACAGATAATTTATTTTAATTAACACTAAATTGATTGCAGCATTTCAGGACAACTTACGTAAATTGGGGTTCATAACACCTTAGCAGATATGGCGCCTGTTTATTTTTAGACAATGTTTGAAGTTGTGCTTGATAAAAATCGATTTTATTTATTGTATAAAATACAAAAAAAAACACATACACACATACATATATACACACATATGTATTCGCTGATACTGGTGGGACTGCAATTTTATATCAAATAGGTAGTGAGGATTGAGTGTGACTGCGGTCACGGAGGTGGGCTGCATGTGCGAACTCGAAACCCGAGCGATGCGAGACGAGAAGGCGACGAATCAGCAGGTTCGATTGCGCATTAATTTGCATAAATTAGATAATATAAGGCCGGGAGTTAAGATGTTTGAGGAGAGTCGTGCCGTTGAGTTCTCGAGAACCGTATGGAAACTGGTTAGAGCGGAGAGTGTCGCTGAGACCCGAGTCCAGTTTTTTTTTTTTCGATCAGAAGCTATTTCGGCGTTAAATATGGAACCAATGCGGTCGAGATGAAATGAGAAATTTAAAATGATTCGCTTCGAACATGAAAAATTAAAAGTCGCGTTAAAAATTTAAAAGCGTTGTCGAAGAGAGAATTGAATGAGTCGTGTCAAACTGAGAAGGTTTAAGATATGAAGTGAGACAGACTTTTTGTCTTTTTGTCTGTTAATCCCAGTGGGATTCGTTGGATTTCTTTAACTATCGTTGTCAAATGAACGTGTTGGAATGCAGTTCAGTCTACTTTTTCGTATTAAAGTCGTCGAATTTTCGTATTAAAATCGTGGATTTTGGAATGAAATTCGCTTATATTTGTTAAAAAAAGGACGTCGCTGTTAACAGAACTTAAACATTCGATTCGGACAAACTGCGTGTATTAAAGTCGTCGTTCGTCGAGGAATTTAGAGGTAAATCCTGTTGTGTTGAAAAGAAAAAAAGTTATCGTTGTTAAAGAAAAATATTTTACTCGAGTACAATTCCAGTCGGACCTTATTGTGTTCGAAAAAACCATCGTCGTTAAAAGAACTTGAAATGCGATTCGAATTAAAAGTATATATTATATTCGTTTGTCAACGAGGAATTTAAATTGAAATCCTGCTGTTTTGAAAATAAAAAGCCGTTTTTAAACGAAAATTATGTTATAAAGGTTCAATTCGAGTCGGACTTTTGTTTGAAGAAAAATCGTCGCTGTAAAAGAATTTAAAATGTGATTCGGACGACTTGTATGTATTTAAAAGTTATTTTTAAATACGGACTTAACATGAAATCGTGTTGTGCTGAAAAGGAGAAAAAAGGTGTCGTTTTTGAACGATACTTATTTTGGTGAGAGTACAATTCAAGTCAATTTTACTTTTGAAGACAATGTATTGACTCTTAAAAAGAATTACCATGCAATTTAGTCGATTTTATATAAAGTCGTTTTTAAATGAGAAATTAAAAAAAATTCTGTGTCTAGCTGTGTAGCCCCATTTTGCTAAGTAGTGTCTGTCTTTATCGGAGAGTAGTGAGGGCTAGCTGTGTCTAACGGAGTGTCGAGGGCTAGCTATGTCTACCGGGGTGTCGAGGGCTAGCTGTGTCTAGCGAAGTATCGAGGGCTAGCTGAGTCTAGCGGAGTGTCAAGGGCTAGCTGCGTCTAGTGGAGTGTCGAGCGCTAGCTGTGTCTGGCGGAGTGTCGAGCGCTAGCTGTCTCTAGCAAAGACGCATAATACTTCCCTACTCAGTTCATGCTCATGATATTAGGAGGCGTGTAGTGAAAATTGAGTGTGACTGTAGTAACCGAGATGGGTTGCATGTGCGAACTCGAAACCCGAGCGATGGGAGACAAGAAGGCGACGAATCAGCAGGTTCGATTTGCATAAATTAGATAATATAAGGCCGGGAGATTAGATTTTTTAGGAGAGTCGTGCCGTTGAGTTCTCGAGAACCGGATGGAACCTGGTTAGAGCGGAGAGTGTCGCTGAGAATCGAGTCCAGGTTTTTTTTCGATTAGAAAAGGAAATGCTGTCAATGTACTAAGAATTTATATATATATATATATATATATATATATATATATTTTATATCGAATTTTTTTTCAGTTCATGTTGACTTAATCCCAATTGTATTGTGCATGCTTGGTTTAGCAGTTCCTACACCAAGTTTCATTAATAAACCTCGTGAAGTCGTTACTGCTGAAATCATAATCCATCTATACTCCTGACCAATTTTCTTAGAATCAGGGTTACAAACTATTTGATTTGATTGTATTTCGAACACACAATCAAATAGCGAGGCAGATACTGATTATTAGATATGTTTGCCATTTAATAGCATTTACTAACCTTACAGATATATAGGGAGAAAGAGAGAGATATATTTCTGTGGCGTACACGCAGGAGCTGGTTCACATTGAGTTCTTGATCAAGGAATGGCTCAGGTTCCCCTGCACTGCTGACAGCGCGTTTCCAGTCAACACTTGTTATCTTTAATAGTCCGTTGGCAACATGTATAGTCAACAAGCCAAAAACTACTGTTTAGAATATTGATTGAAAAACATTCATCGATCATCAGAAATATCTATCTGAACGCCTTTGAAATAAGGTATGCACGGAAGGGTTAAGATGTGTCTTTAATAAAAATAAGATCAAATTAAATGCAAGCAAACCGAATGATTCGAAAGCAGCACAGTTTTACTAATATAAATATGCATAGGTATATCCAAACCGTGAACAAGTAAGTACTTACTGGAACCGGCGCATTGTTTGTAAGAAATGTGATTTCTGTTCACTTGTAAATACAATATGTATATTTGTTCAAAATAATAATTTTTTTGTAACTCTAATATATTTTACTTTACAATCAAATAAATATATAAGCAGGAAAATAACTTTCGTGGACGCCGACAACACCCAGGAAATGTAAAATAAACATATCTGCCTCTTCCGACGAGATGATTTGCAACCTTTCATTCCTGCAGGATTTCCACGCCAATTGTCTTATAATTAAAACTACACAAAACAAATTATTTTTTTAATTACCTTATTTTAAATTGAGATAGAGGTAATATTTGTTTCTAGTTTAATTAAAAATGACTTTTACGGAATTGAAAGATAAAATTGTCGCCCTGGAAAACAACGTCATTTCATTTCTGTTTGATGAAAACCGTTTTTTTTTTAATTGGATAACATCTACTTGTTGGCTTCTTGTTTACACATCCTCAGAGCGATACGAAGCTGTCTGAAAGTGGCAGAATGCTCAACAAGACAGATCGGAGAAGCGCCACTGAAAAATCCATTCGCGCTTCTGATCCAAGTTATGAAAACAGCACCATTGGCAGCAACCTTAAAATGCAACTCCGAACGGCTCATCGCTTAGGGGTACATGTCAACGAAGGTACCGGCCACGGTTATTGTCTTAGGTGAGGTTTCAAGTGAGTGCCATATCAAGCAACATCAAATCTCGACGTCCGCTGAAAATCAACATCAAATTGTAACTGGATTTGCTGAGGAATGTGATGATTTCATGATTCAATCAGGCAGACTCTGAGGGTAGCAGCAGTATTGATTGTCGGCCAATAATTCCAGGTGTGGCTTCAAAAGGAGTGTTACGACTTTGTACCTTTCACTCACTTTCCACTCCTCCTTCAACCTGACACCGCTGAGTAACTTCGCTTAGTCATACGTAACGGATATCACAACTATGACCTCTCACTCCACCAAAGCCATCGTGATTACAGCTATCCGCCGAGTATTCATCGAGCTCCCTTGCGCGCAGGTGGAAAATGCATGCTCTCAGTTCTGGAACCGTATTGACGCAGTGATTTAGGCTCAACGCGGACACATTAATTAGATACCAGCTCTAATACATAATCATGTTACGTGAATTGAGTTTTTCAATAAAAGGTTAAACTAAAATAGTAGTATTGTTTTATTTGTCGTTCCCTTTTTATTGATTTAATTTAATTAAAAAAAATTGGTAAAAAAAATTAAAAGCATATTTCTGCATATTAGTATATTTTAACAAATTTTAAAATCTTTATCTTAATAAGATATGCAATTCCATTTGCGAACCACTACTATCACAGACACATACAAACACACACAAACACACACACACATATAAATATATGTACATACATATATATATACACATTTATTAAATAATTATATATATATGTGTACATACATATATATATACATTTATTAAATAATTATATATATATATGTGTACATACATATATATATATACATTTATTACATAATTATATATACATATATATGCAAATTTTCATTTATATGTGTGTGCGTGTTTTATTATTGAATCATACATATTTAATTAATTTCACATGTGTATGCGATTAGTCTCTGCCGAATTTCTAGTATAGAGATAATATTCAAATTAATGTCACGTTGGAAAGCTCTGGAACACGACTTGCTTTAAACTCAATACCGAGCGCTATAATTAATAAAGCCAATTCCAACATTACATAACGAATAGGAGAATAGAGATAAATTATGCCAAATGACAAGGACAAATATAACAGGGTTCAATAACCACTTTATTAGATTGCCTTTTTTTATCAATAAATGTAACAATGCATATTTACTTAAAATCTGTATACGTACTATGTAATGTGGAGATTGCTGTAAAACGTATTACAAATTATTTTTAAACCCTCGCAATGTTATTAGTAAGTAGACTGTATATATATCATTACATTCATATATATATATATATATATATATATATATATATATATATATATATATATATAGGAAGGGGCGCGGTGGAGACTATAAAGCTGATTGGCCAACTAGAAATCCTCAACTTATATAAAAACAAGAAGCAACCACAGAATTCGCGCATAAGCCTGACAAATCCTATAGTTGGATGAAACGCAGAATATTCAGTGTAGCTTAATCGCCATGTATATTTTATAAATTACTATATATATATATATATATATATATATATATATATATATATACATATATATATATATATATAGAGAGAGAGAGAGATAGATAGATAGATAGATAGATAGATATGCATATAGATATATAAATATATATATATATGCATATATAGAGAGAGAGAAAGAAAGGGAGAGAAAAATGTATATATATATATATATATATATATATATATATATATGTAAATATATTCAAATAGGTATAAATGTAAATTAAAATAAATACTAGATATACTTTGCTAATACGACATTTTTATAATTACATTTGCTAAAACTAAAATAAGATTTTACGAACATGACAGAAATTGTGTCGTTGTGACTTAATTTCGCTTGCAGACGGATATGTAATAACCTACTATAATAATTAGACATATTATTAGAATGTCCTGTAGATCATCTACACAAAGGTAAATCGTTGATTAACTTTTCATCACCTCCACGTACAAAATTTTCAAAACGCACACTCATTATCTAAGCAACAAAAAGAAAAACCTGTTGCACACAATAATTATTAAAGAAATACATTTTTTTGTTTGTTTATACTGGAAGATAATGGAAAACGCAATAAAGCTGCGGGGAAATAATTGGGCAATAATTACGTTTCAAAATGGTTTTCTTTCTTCGTTATGGAAGTTAATGAGGAACGTATTGAACATTTCTCCTCATATGTTAAAAAATGTGCTCCTCATGGCAATTATATACTTACAGAATTCTTACATGTCTAAACGTTGAAAAGTGTGCCGCGCTAAATGATTATTTAATAAGAAAAAAAATTGATATGAGTATTTTTCCACACGTCATATATTTTAGCGATTAATCTTTTTTAAAAAGTTTTATAATAATAGCGACCATGATACTTGATGATTCTTCAAAATATCGTTAATAACGCGACAATATGTAACATCATATTAAACAATAATAGAACAGTAAGCAAAAAATTTAAAATAAATATATAATAATAATACTGCTTTTTCCTACTGATTATTTAGTTTAGCTATGAATGCATACTAAATATATATAATGTATCAAATTAACTATTGCGTTTTTTTTTTTTGGATTCAAACGTATCTAGTACGCATTTGTTTTATTCAAACTTAATCAGCATTTCTATTAAAGGCGCACAAACCCTAACGTGAATTCCGCGTGACCGACGAACTGTTCCGACTTTTGAAAAGACTACCGCAGAAACAACAAACGGACTTCTACTGATTATATGCTCCAACAAGATCATGGCAAAAAAGAAAGAAAGACATACTGTAGATGAAGTGTATCTTTGAAATATATTTATAAATTTACAAACAAAAAAAATATTTGTTTATTTTGTAATATTGCGTTGTTTTTGCTTCAAACGTGTCTGATACGTATTTATTTTATTTAAAGGCAGCTAGCGCTTCTATTCAAGGAACTATAACCCTAACGTGGATTTTGCGTGCCCGACGCATCGTTCCCACATTTAACAGACTACTGCAGAAAAAATAAACGGACTGATTCTATGCTCAAACAACAACATGACAAAAAAAAAGAAAGACATACTGAAGATGAAGTTTTACTTCGAATATATGTATACATTTCAATATAAATTTCAAATAAAATAAATATCTGTTTATTTTGAATATTGCGTTGATTTGGCTTCAAACGTATCTAATACATTTTGATTTTATTCAAACTCAACTAGCGCTTCTATTCAAGGAACACAAACGCTTACGCTACTAAAAAGTGTTTATATATATATATGTATATATATATATATATATATATATATATATATATATATATATATATATATATAGTTAATGTGCTTTCAGAGAGACCCAACGTTGCTCACGATTAAATGGTTATCGCTGGTTACATCGGCCGAAACGTTGTGAACAAAACACTGAAGATCAGGACAATAGTCTTATCAACCCAAATAATCTCCATGTATAATATTTTCGTGGAAGAAATTTCCCTCTGGGCCAAAGTATCATAGGTTTGCAACAACAGATGGCATGTACAAATGTATTATGTCTAGACAATTAGCCACTATCTTATGTAACTTTAGAACGCCATTTAAGACACATTTAGTCGTTATAATAAAAGCCTACATTTTATCTTAGAAGCGATATCATCATACTAGCAACCATCTTTAGAGGCAGTAGGTCCTATTTTTCTATACTACATATCAATCCTCTTACCGCCCCCATTCATCACCAGGAGGAATTCAGCACTTTCGAGAGATACGGGGGTTAAGCCTTCTTAACTCATAGACATAGCATAATCTTTTCTTTTTCCGATTCACAAATAATAAATTCTCCATGTATAAACCCACTCAATCTGATTGGCTAAGCTCTGGCCATTTTTATATTCGGGATAAACGGTATTCATATGTTAAAACCACGCAAATTTATCATTCAAATATGGCGTCGCAATAATACCTACCTTTTACTTCTGAATAAATTTCTACGTTCATTTTCTTACATTTTACGGCGTAAGTTTGGATTTCCTTATTTCTCTCTTCCCCCCCATCCTCTCTCTCTCTCTCTCTGTCTCTCTCTCTCTCTCTCCGCCTCTCTCTGTATATATGCTTTGTCGCTGAAAAAAATGTTTCGGAAATATAATCTACTGGATTCTCGGCATTGCGTAAACGTTAACGTTTTTATGCGTCGGGAATAATTTTTTTTCCATTAGGCCCAGCCCAATATATTTCCTTTAAAAGTTTTCGACTATGCTGATTAAGGAACGTTCATTTAAATTTCGCAGAGACAAATATCTATAGAGATATAAAGACTTGTAGTATGAACTATTCCAAGTCTGTATGCACGATAAACAAATCTATTCTCTCCTACAACACCGCCAGATCCTCCATGTTTTTTAGCATTTGCTGGTGGGTACGCTTACAAGGATTATCACCGTTAAATTTTGGGGAATTACGTTTCCACTAATAAGGGGTGTTCTACCCTAAAAGTTGTTCTTTCCATGGTGGTTTTGGAGGTGTCTATTCTGAAAAACGTGCCTTACAGAGGAAGATTGGAATGCCTGCTGTTAGCATGAAAACACTCAAAGAATGAAGTGAATGGAACATTGTTTTTGTTTTACAGGTTTAAAAAGACGAAATATATATGGAATTTACTGAACACTATAAACAGATAATATGCAGCGAGAATCCCTAACCGCTTTAACTGCTGTTTTTGTTTAGCATTTTTATTTTAATGAGTTATTTTTCGTAATTTCTCAAATTCATACTGATTTACGCATTCACTTAATTGCTTTTTTAATTTCACACAGTACCTGCCGGTTACTTTCCAAAACTAACACTAACCGCCAGTGAAAGCAAGATAATTTAATTTCGACCGCGACCGCCAGTGTCCGCAATTGTCCATAGGAACAACAGTTTCCACTAACAATAACCATAAGTTTACTTTTTTGCTAGGTGCAACCTTCCACCGGGCAACGCCGGTTTCCGGGTCCTGCTTGTACAAATAATAATTATCAACCCCCATATTAAGAGATATACACATATCATATCCAAAACCTGAATAGATCCGGATTTTTTAAAACAAAAGATAGACTTGACGCTATTTTTCACTATTTAATAACAGCCAGATTGAACGTACCTGAGGATTGTCAGAAGTTACATTGGCCGAAATGCTGTAAAGAAACACTATAAATGGGAAGAATAAGCCCACTAATCCTCCCAAAATAGTATTTGATGAGGTTTTTCATAAATATCTTTGTCACAAGTTTTTTTTTGTTTTTTTTTTTGTTTTTTGCTGGAAAATAGGTTTAAGGTGAATGTTAATCTCTTTTAACCATCAAATTCTTTCTTTTCAATGGTTGCTGATAAGTAGACATTTTAATCTTACAGCAATTATGCATGGCGTACCGTAAGTATCCATCTTAGGCCAATATTTTTTCTGTTCTTCATCAATAATTTCCCAAATTATGTCTTACAATCATTTGACCGAGATTTAAGCGGACGATACTACCCCCTATGCCAACACTTCAGAAGACACCATTGGCCATGATCTTTCTGATTTATTCTATTCCGAATTTCAGCCGGTGTTGAAATGAAGACAATCCTAAACGTCTAATTGTTTGCATTGTTATGGTATCAAATTTCTTTGAAAAAGAGTGGGCGAATATGTTTTCGCTTCCTCTACTTTCTGTTTTTCTCACATTAAGGACGTTGGGGTATATCTTGTCTTTATTTTTCTTATATTTAAGGTGTTCAACTGAGCTTAAATCAATGGTTCATTCTGTAAACAGCAAAAGTATCTGTCTAACTCCAATGCTTGTCAACAAAACCTAGTCTTCACTATATCAATGAAGTGTTTTTTCTTAATATGTTAAGATGTGCATTTGTACACGCTTTTGAGATTATATTAAACGGCTATATATCTACATAGCCGTCAACATATGCTTTATTCGTAAGCATCCTTGTGCTTATATGTTTGGGCGTGCCTGATATCTTGTGCTTATATCCTGGTATTTTTCGTAATCCGCGCGTGCTCATGTGCATGCTCATGTGCGTGCGATATGTATTTATTTGATAAGAGATGCGGCTTTCTAATATGTTTTTAATTTACATCTTTTAGATTTCTGTAAAACGCAAACACCATTAGTATCATTTTCTTTTCGTACACCTGTTTGTGATAGAGGAAAACATGCTGTTAGGATATGAAAAAAACTAATATGAAAATATTAACAGATATATATAAAAAAAAAAAAATGAATACACATTTATTTTTTCAAAAAAAAAAAAATGTTTGTTTCTGCATGTTTTTACTGATAAGAAATCCATCTATTCTCCGATATTTTGAAGTTATACTTCCATTCAAAAGTCATATCGCTTATACATTAAATATACTTCTATTACAAATAAAATAGAAAAGTATATATATATATATATATGTGTTAATTTGTCTAAATATATATATATATATATATATATATATTTAGACAAATATAATTGAATAGCACAGAGTTATTCTGTTTTACAATTTTCCTTTATATCTATTCCAATCTCCGAATAGTCCTTTTTGTGTTCTTCTCGAAATTGTATGAGTTCGATCCATAATCGCGAGCGCTTTCGACAGAAGTGCTTCTATTATCCTTAGGCATAATGTACAAATAAATGTAGAAATTCTGTGTTATTTTTAAATTACATATTTATACACTTTATCATAATTACGTGGTAGTTTGTTACAAGTTAGGTGGGCGGACTTTTTATATATATATATATATATATATATATATATATATATATATTTAATATATTTATATACATACACACACATATATATGTATATATATATATATATGTATATATATATATATATATATATATATATATATATATATATTCAAAATTTATCTCAGACATTTCAAAACGTTTCGGTTGCATTCATAATTAATATTATTTATCTGAAGCTTCTTTGTTTTAATGCAAAACGACTCGTATATTCTTAGCCTATTTAAATTTCTCTAACTCTGCAATACTCTTATGTTTTCTACCATAATTATTCGAAATTCCGAATGATGGCAGACATGTCCCTTAAATTGTTGTGATATGGAGTTAGCCAGAGAGGTGGAGAGTCAAACCTCGCGACAATGTGTTAGTTGTTGAACCAATATAGCTACTAGTATCGGGGATTCACTCTCCTATTGGGCAGCTGAATTTAAAAACTGCATTGGTCCTTTCTTACAGGTCACTTGCCTGAGAAATGTTGTTTTTCATTACAAGGCTTGTTATCTGTATTTTTGTATAATATATAATAAATTTTATTTTTGTTTATTACTGGAAGCCACCTATGTACGGTTATATTTTTAAGTATACTTTCATCGATTTTTGAGTTTTTGTGCTTGGATATTACTAATTTGATTCAAATTGCAAATGGTTAGTTTTATTTCTTTATCTACAAGAGAGTTTGGGAATAGCTTATTTACTAACACTTGTTTTATATGTTTTAATTCATTAAAGAATATTTTTCTTTGAGAAAATCACCTTTGCCCGATATATAAGATTCCTTATTATATTCATTTTATAACGGAATGGACATTCGTTTTTAAAATTTTAAATACAGGAATCAACAGATGAAGGGTATTTTTTATAGGAAACGGAGGTGATAAATTTCGCTAGTAGAGTCAATGAAAACGTCTAAAAACAATATTTTATTAGTAGTACTTAGTTCGTAATTGGAGTTAAGAACGGAATTATTCTGAAATATACCCGTTAAATATACTTGTTTCTTCTGTGTTATTGGCAAGAATTAATATATCCTCTACAGATCGAACATAAATAGAAGGTTTCTCTATTAAATACTTTGTTTTCTAGATTAGCCAAATAAAAGGTACTAAATGTTGGTCCCAATACGGTACCCATCGTTACGCCATCCACCTGTGTGTGTATATTTCCCAGATGATCATAAAATGGAACTACACATTATTAATGACTTCTTTCGGATTGCTGAACTCATTTTAAGTGGAGGAAGGGTCGACTTGATATATATGTTCTCTATGATAATGTCAATGGTCTCATTTACTGGTACATTTGTAAAAAGATTTTCAACATCTAGAGAGGCGGTGATCTTATTTTATAATCTAGAAAGCAGAGTATTCTACATGTGCTTTTCAATAATATTTGTCTAAATGAGAGGTTACTACCTAAATATACACAATATATATATATATATATATATATATATATATATATATAATGCCTGTGTGCGTATGTGTATTGGTGGGGCCGATTTTTTTAAATTGACACAAATGTACTTTATACGTCTGAGTGTAGTTTTAGATAGGTTTTATTAGGTACTATCTCAGAGAAGAATTGAAAACCGATAATTGAGATGATTTGGTTAAATAAGAAGAGCACAAATGTTGACTAAAATTTACATCTGAATTATTAATGCTGTGTATGAATCGGATGTTTTCAAAAAACGAAAATAAGAAAACACGGTGTAAATAATTAACCCCCTCCCTCACGAAAATAGGATGTGAATTAACAGTTATAACGCATGATTGATCCAAATGATACTGTAAATCGCCTTAGTTCTCTCCATCACTCCAACTCCCTTTATCTCTCTATTTCTAACTGCCCCTATGTGAGTGATTATAACCAGAAAATCTTTCGCGTAGCTGTTTAGGATTTCGAGTGTCCGTCGATGTTGATTAAATCTAATAGGATCGTCAATTATTTATTTATTGAGGTGTATTATTTTCACAAATAAACAATAAAAGTTGAGAGTCTTTAAGCCCAATTATTCCGTGAATTATATAAATAAGGCGTGTTTTGTACGTTTTTGGGTACGTATCGAAAATGACAGTTTTTTTATTTGTTGAGAACTGTATAATGTATACTTTGTATCACATTAGCACGGCCAAATATTTTAAAAGGAGAAATCATTATTGTTTCGGGTGTACGCGATAAGAATATGCGATTTTGTGAGAAATCCGTAAATAGTTAATGACGGCTAACGCCCAGGAAAATTAGAAAAATATATAAAAGCACACGGTGAAGAATAATGTCGTAAGAGGGTAAAATTTGAGCTAATCCCTTTGTTGGAATAAATGTAATGCTTAATTTATACGAAATACCGTGTATGTAATAGCGTTCCATAGCTCGATAACATAATGGTGTGGCACTAATTTTCAGTGCCACCGTTACTAACACGCTCTGCAGCATAGCCGGGTGGTGATTTGGCCATAAGCGTAGAGATACAAAGAAATGCAATCTCAGAATTCTCATTCTAGATCGACCATTTTTTTCGGCCGGACAAAATGGGGTAAGCACACGTGTTTCTGTCTCTCCGTGAACGAGAAGGGCACCCTCTTTCTATTAGTTAGGACTATCTATGTAGCTAGCTCCGTCTTATAATTTTTAAAGTGTTTGTATTAATTGCTTTTTATCATTTTGTAAAACATTATAAAATATTTAAATATATTTATGTATAGAAATAAAATAGTTAAGATTTCTCATAAATATTACGTGTTGTGTGTTTTATTGATTCTGCAATGAACGTCTCCATCAAACAACGGACTCCTCCGGAGAACGAAGAAAAAAATTCCAACCAGAATGCTATCAGGGTAAAAAGGCCATCTTGAAAGAATAACGGAGCCACACCCACATCCAAGGTATGGTTTTCTTCTTGTTACACAGACCATAATGATTGGCCATATTCAGATCTTCATGAGACCTCTTCCAGAGAATTAGTGTGAAGCCAGTCACACGCCAGTGATCGCCTGATCGTGTTATAAATGGTGCACTATGACCGGATATATATATATATATATATATATATATATATATATATATATATAAGAGTAGTTAGTAGCTTGATTGAAGCATTGTTGGTAAAGAAATATATAGAATTTTTTTAAGCCAAATACAAAGACCGGAATTATGGAAGTAAAGAAAGAAAAACAAACAAATGTAGACGTGTATGCTTGAGTAGAGGAGTGTCTAGCCTTTATTCGTCTATCTTTCCTCACCTCAATGTGTAATTATTTATAACCAAGTCGCTGGTATGTCTGGTGTATGTAAAGTCCGTGGGTGGTATGGAAGTTTGATTAATTTCGAGAGAAAGGGACCTCTTTTTTTCAAAAGACAAAAGTGGATTCAAGATATCGGAAAAGAACGCGACTGGACTGCAGTAACAGCGCAGTGTCAGTTGGGGGTAATTTTATTTCACTTATTTATTATTTTATTATTTCTGTTGTAAGCTTTGGTTATATATATATATATATATATATATATATATATATATATATATATATATATATATATATATTATTTTTCCTTTATTTTATACAACATGGTATAATTTATTGTTATTATGGTTATTATTACTGTTATTGCTATTGGTATCGTTATTATTTTTATGATTGTTATTGTTGTTATTATTATGCTGACAAGGCGCATCATTCTTTACAATAATAGTATCCTGTTGTGTGAGGGGGGAGAAGAGAACAGTTTAAGGCCTTATTTTATCTCTTTTAGATTTATTATATATTTATATATATATATATATATATATATGCGTGTGTGTGTGTTATATTATTTTGTATTAAATATAATATATATACATATACATATATATATCTATATATATCTATATATATATATATATATATATATATATATATATATATATATATATATATATATATATATATATATATATATACATTAGCTTCTCCCGTTTTTCCGATGCTGGTGTTGATGCCTTTATTTTGTGTTCTTTTGTTTATAGTTTTTTTTTACGTTTTTGTTTTATGTTTTATGTATCTGTATTTGTGCGTTAAGGTTTCAGCATTTATGTTATTTATTTGTATTACTTTGTAGCTATAATACTCTCTCTATATTTACGTATCCAGGTACGTGTATATATATATATATATGTATATATATATATATATATATATATATATATATGTATATATATATATATATATATATATATATATATATATATATATATATATATATATATATATATATATATATTGAAATATGCAGTACCGGGTAAATTATAGTGTAGTAAGGGAGATAATTCTGTTTGGTATTCTTACTTGTATCTTTTCTTTCGTTTTTTTATGTATTTATTTATTTTTTTACCTTGCTAAGGTTTGGTAAACATATGCATACTATATATACCAAGAGCTTGTGAGTATTTGGGTGTCATCTATATATCTCGTGAAGAGAAGGTATGAGTTGCAAGAGCTGAGTGCATGTCTTTCGAGTCTATCTTGGTTATAAATTATTATGCATTGAGGTGAGGAAAGATAGACGAATAAGGCTAGACACTCCTCTACTCAAGCACACCCGTCTACAGTTGTTTGTTTTTCTTTCTTTAATTCCATAATGTCAGTCTTTCCCCGCATTGTCTTAGGCTTTAAAAAAATTCTATATATGTATATATATATATATATATATATGTATTTATATATATATATATATGTGTGTGTGTGTGTGCGTGTGTATATATTTCTATGCATATATATGTATATATATATATGTACATAGATATATATGTATACATATATATATACATATATATATATGTATATATATGCATACATATATATAATATGTATACATATATATGTATATATGTATATATATTTATATATATATATATATATATATATATATATATATATATATATATATATATTACAATTGGGAATATGCATATTGTGTAGGTTCAAAATTTTAATAAATATTACACTAATACTAGATGAATAGTCAAATCACTACTAATTAACGTCCCGTCACTAATAGTTATACAGGCATTTCATGATAATGTGTGCTGAACTCATCAACTTGACTACTACATAAGTAACCTTTAGCTTTCCACTTCATCTTTCTACCAACCTCGACCGATAAGGATTTGATGCGAGATCCAGTTAACACATTAAGGCCAGATAAACCCCTCTCGGGTAAATGGCGCTACAAGTATAAGTAGGTAAATTTATCTTTGACAGGGACAAATATCTACAATTTATTAAGATAATTACATGAATAGACATCCCTTTGTGTCAAGTGTTGCTAAATATGTTGTCAGGTATCGAGAAATACTTTTGTTTCAAAATCTCAACTACACCTACTATATAAAAAAAATCGATTTGTAATTTCTTTTGATGAATGGAGCGAAATAGAAAATAGGATAAATTACGTTTGGAACGTCTATCGCGTATACACACACACACACACACACGCATATATATATATATATATATATATATATATATATATATATATATATATATACATACATATATATATATATATATATATATATATATATATACCAGCAAACCGTTAATAAAATATGTTTAAAAACACTTTGAAATGAGTTAAAAACATATTTAATCTGAAAAAGAAACACTAGATAAGTGGATAGTCCTTAATCCGCGGAAGTTCGAATTAATAATTTCCTTCTCATCAGAGGGTAGGAATATACTTTAATTTTACCATCTTGGATCATTTTGGTTAATTTATTTGTAATTTTTATTATATAAAGCTATACATACATATATATATATATATATATATATATATATATATATATATATATATATATATGTATTCAAAGAGTTGGGGCTAAGGTTAAGGAATTGTTTTTGTTGTTATCTAAGGGAAGTGTTGAATAGTATTTTTCTTTGGTGTTGGGTAAGTAGATGTGTCGTTTGTATAGTCGTTTCAGTTTTTGTTGTAGTTTTATTTTGTGTTGAATTTGGTCGTTGTTAGAGCATTCGGAGATTGTGTTGAGGATGGTTTCGAACTGGGTTGCAGTTGTGTTTTTCTTTCATTTGCAATTTGGAGTTCTTGTTTAAGAGTTTGGATTTGCAGATGATATTTGTCTTCAGATACATGTTTTCTTGAAGTCGTTAGTAAATTATTCGATCTGTAGTGCTGGATCGTGTAGTTTTATATTTGTATATTTTGACAGCAGATTGTTATTCAGAGACGTCTGATTAAACACAAGGGAGTTATTTTTTTCGATCTTAATGAATAATTTCTCAATTTTCCGGGCCGTCTTTTAAATTTCATTAATTAACTTATAGAGTATTACGCCCAAAGTTTGTTTTTCGGACATTCGTTCGGTCATTCCACCCCACCCTCCTGCACCCACCTTTATATACAATTTCAACAAAACTATAATTACACGAAGCCCTATAGAGAAAAATAAACGAAAACGAAAACCACAACATTCGCTCCTGAAGATAATTGGATGCAACGATAGAAAGTCTCGACAAAAATGTCCGAAAAACAATCCTTGGGCGCCATTTTTTATAAGTTACCTACTGAAATTAAAAAGACCGTCCGGCAAATTGAAAAAATATTCATTAAGGTTGTAAAAAAAATAATTCCGTCGTGTTCAATCAGACATGTCTGATTAATAACCTGTTGGCAATATATATATATATATATATATATATATATATATATATATATATATATATATATATATTAGTGATGGGGCGATTCCAAAATGTTTCCCTATTCTGATAAAATTACCGATTCCTTTCAAAATTTACAATTCTGATCCAATCCCCGATTCCGATTCTTTTAAAATTTATACATATTTAATTAGAGATTTGTTTTGTTTTGTTTCTTTCGTAAATTTTCAAATTATTTCATAAACCCCATGGTAATGTCCGCGTATATTTTTCTCAAACGTTTGCGCTGTAATTGATTAAAACTTATAAGACAACAAAACATTTATTTTGATTTTAAAACAAAGCTACATTGTATCAGTTCGTATTTACTGTATAACATGCTACTTGCATACACAGTTAAATAGTGTAAAATATTCGAAGGTTGGTAGGAAAAATAAGAAAACGATGTAAGAACAACATATTTAACAACGCCACCTCTCATTGTTACGAACGAATTTCTAAATACTGATGTTACTATTTAGAAAAACATTTTTAACGAGATTGCGTGAGTTTTCTGTGCCTTCTCTTTATGAATGAACTAAAATTTTGTTTTAATTACAAAAATTTAGTAGGTTATTAAATTGATCCATTTGCTATAAAAAATACAACAAAACAAAAACAAAACGAAGTGCACATGGTGATAATGATGATGATGATGACGACGACCACAACGACAACAATAACGACGACTTTGTAGATTAACACGCAGCTAAATCCCTATTCCAAAATGAAATATTACTTTTATAGATTACGTGTTTACCTATTTTTTTTAAATTGACGAAAAGCAAAGCGATCATGGTACATGTGCAGTTTACGTACCTCATTAAAAAACGAACATTTCAAAAAACAATTATATTCTACGTACCCGTTGTGGAATGAAGTTCTCATAAAAAAAATTCACTTAATTTCATAAAGTAGTTTCGTTTTTATAGCTTGTTTTCAATCTTGGGAACATGGACTTTCTCTAATAAATCGGCTAATAGATATCAAAGGGAAGTAATCCATTGTATTTCGACCAAAATCAATGCTAATGGTGTAGTCCAGATTGACTGTTTCGAATGCCTCGAATGAATGCTTTAAGCGATGAAAACAAACCTACTTGATGAAATGAAGTGATTTTTTATGAAAACTTCATTCCATAACGGGTACGTAGAATATAATCGTTTTTTGTTTTTGTTTTGTTTTTTGAAATTTTCGTTTTTTAATGGGGGACGTAAACTGCACAAGTACCGCGATCATTTTAGTATTTTGAGTTGAGATCAGTTTTAAATATAAATTTACGTAAAATGATAATCGTTTCTGGCCACCCTAATTCTTTATGGATGTTAACTAAATTTTTTCCAACTAAATTAAGTTCGATTTGCGAGGTTGTAAAACCATGTGTAATCGCTTAAAAAGTAGACACCTCCCTCCTCCAATAAGCGCACAAAATGTAAAATTGGTAACAGACTACAATGTTTTTGAAAAGCAGCTCATTTTACGTTAAATTTATTTGTGAAATTGACCTTTTTTTTTTCTTTTTTACATAGGCGTCACAACTTATCAAGGCCGATAGGTCATTCAAGGATAAGGGTTAAACAGTGTAAAGCAGTCAAAAGGACAATATAGTAATCGATAGTAATGGAAGTTCGTTAAATTTGTTAACTTAAGTGGAACGGCTCACCAGAAACTTGTTCACATTGGACTTGAAGACAACCATATTATAGACAGCTGGAAAGCAGGAAAACGGAAGACAATTCATCAGGCGTGCAGTTCTAAGAATGAAGCTTTGTTCATGGAATCTAGTTTTAGGTTAAGGCACACATAAAGAGTGAGGGGGAATTATTGATAGTGTTTACTGCTAGACGAGTGTTTCCTGTGAAAGTTTGGGGAGGGGTGACCATAGATTTAAGCTCAATCTAACACTTTCCATAAAAATACCGATAAAGCAGAGACAAACTCGCAGCATCTCTTCTGTGAGATAGAGGGTGCAACGAAGAGAAAAGGACATCTCCCGCCAGGCCACGAAGTCTATTTTGAACCATATCAAGGCAGGGCAAATCTTTTCTAGCAGCTCCTGCCCATATGTGGCAACAGTATTCCATCCTTGGACGTATCTGGTTCTAATATAGATAGAGAATGCCATCAGCAGTGAGATATCTACTGGATCGATAGAAGGATCCGACCATTTTTCCAGCGGCTTGGCAACAGATTTGATGTACGTATTCCATTTAAGATCAGGAGTAAAGGTCAAGCCCAGAAGCCTGTCAAATCTTGAGTCCTCCCCAAGACGGGAGCCATTCATTTTAATTGATGCCAGATGGGGATCAGAACGTTGATGATGTAAAGATAGAAGCTTGGTGTTTGATGCATTAAAAGTAACCAGCCACTCCTTTCCCCATTGTACAACGTGATCAAGATCAGAGGAGAGAGAATCGGAGAGAACTTGGTCGTTTACTGTCTTAGATGTGCTACCATAGAGGGTAGTGTTGTCAGCAAATATGTCTACGAATGATGTAAGGATGTGATTTTGAAGATCATTAATGTAGATCAGGAAAAGAGTTGGGCCCAGGATTGACCCCTGAGGAACTCCAGCATTAATACTGTGAGCTTCTGACTTTTTGCCCATCAACTACTAATCTTTTGAACCTATCAGAGAGAAATGATTTAATACTTGAGAAGACATTTCCAGCTCTAATATAGCTGGAGATCTTGTGAAGTAAATCTTTATGTCATACCCTATCAAAGGCTTTTGATATGTCAACACCAATCGCTCTAGAAATGTTGCCTCTGTCGAGAGATTCGCTAATCCTAAGAAATATAACTGTAACAACATCTGCTGTAGATCTAGCAGAACGGAAACCATATAGTGTGTCACTAAAAAGGTTATTTTTGCTGAGATGGTAGATTACTTCTCTATTTAACACGGGTTCCAGTAACTTACTCATGACGCACAGGAGACTTATTGGTCCGTACTAGAGGGGGATGAACGATCACCTGAATTCTTAAATACAAGGCATACTGATGTGATTTTCCAGGATGACGGGAAGCAATTCTCCTTACAACAACGTTCAACCAGTTTTGTAAGTATGGGAGCTAGTTCTTGTTAAAGGTTTTTGAGTACTATAATTGGAATACTGTCAGGGCCAGTTGCTTTACCGGACTCTAGGTTTTTTGATTAGCTTGACAACATCACGTACAGATACTTGTATATCACATAGCGTGTTTTCTGATACAGGAGGAAATATTGGGTGTTGGCGGCCTTGGTCGCAAAGGATAGAATTAGCTGCAAAGTTCTTGGCAACGAGTTGGACTTTGTCTGATGCTGACGAGATTAACTCAGGTCCATTGATGATAGGTGGGATAGTGCACACGCTTCTGTACAGGATTCTGTTTGCTATTTGCCAAAACTGGTGGGAACCAAGCCGCTGCTCAGCTACTTTGGAGTTGATGGACTGAGCATATAACTCTCTTGCATTATTTATTTATTTCTTACACTTGTTGCTGGCAGTCCTGAAAGCAGCGTATGTTTCCCTACATCTATTACGTTGGAAGCAGGTTAGGTTTTGCTGGAACTTTTTCGAGGGTATTAAATGGTTTATACTTACAATTAACCATTGCGTCAGGTCTGATACTATCCTTTTTTAAACATGGAACGCAGAGGTATATCCGATATAAATGTACGGAAATTATCCCAGTAGTTCAGGGCAATTTGTGAGAAAAAGGTCTAGGAGACTCGCATAATAGCTGTCATTGTCGCGCACACGGGTAAGTTCGTGAATAATCTGAGAAAGGTCATAAGCAATGGAGAAATCATGACAGAACCTCCCCTCATCATCGGTCTTGTTTGAGTTGGTCAACCATTCGAGATTATGAACATTGAAGTCTCCACATGCGTGAATGTTAGCTGAAGAATAAGCTGATATAACTTGGTCAATTTTCTCAGATATTCTTTTAAAGATATTAACTCCGCTGTTATGGGGGCGATAGAGAGTAAATATAAATGCCGTATTGTGAGCTAGTGCAACCCGGAAGCACATATAGGTAAGTTAGACTATTCTCTGGAAATGTCCCTACCACATGGAAAGACATCTTTTTATATAGGCACATATTCCATGCCCATGGCGATCTTGGGGGTCAGATTTGGAAGTTAAGTCAGAGTATCCTTTAATTACGAACTCATTTAGGGAAATAGTCTGTCCAATTGCGGTTTCGCTAATAAATAAAGGTCTGGTTTAGTCTTCTGTAATTGGGCTTCAACCTCTGGAAGGTTAGAACGTAGACTCCTGATGTTGGAGAAGGAGACATGATAGTGGGGGTCTATGTTGGAAGTTTCAGATCCGGGTTTAATCGTGCATTTTTTATTGAAACTTGTCATGATGGAATTTTGGAGTTTGTGGACTAGGTCGTCAGGCTTGTTTAGAGCAGGACAGAGAGCGGGAAACTAAGAGAGAAAAGTAACGAAGGATTTTTTATTGTAGAACATGATAAGGTAAAGCCGTAACAATTACCTACTAATATGGCATCGAGAGGCCCCACCAGAAGTTACTGCATGGTCCAGAATACATTTACCAAATGGTAATACAGCAGTCTCAGTACTTTGCACCTGCTGATAGCCTCCTTAGTGGTTAATCCAAGGTTCGGGTCCCTGACTATCAGGCGGATAACGTCAGCCCAGATAAAACGCTTACCTCTAGCACCCTTACCAGTGACATAGCTACAAGGATAGACATAGAAACAGAAAATTTCCGCCGTCTCTCTCGACTGTTCACACAAAATACTGCATACCTAGGATACAGCTTTTTCTTCTCCCTTTGTCAGAAAAACCACTCATTAAAAAAATGAGGACTGAGTGACAAATAAAGAGAAGCGAGAGTAACGGGAGTCGCCGACAACGCTCCCACAAAGCGTTCTTTACTCTCCTTTAAAAAATCTATTAAGTATTGTACTTAATAAAAAGGGAAAGTATGGTGATAGATTCACCTCTCACGAATTAACAATGAATACAATTTCCTAATCTGTTCATGCAATCAACTAGATAGATATAATAAACATTTATGAGGAGAAAACGCTATCATTAAATAAAACAACCAGGAAATAAAAATATAAATGAAGTACTGAAATAGAATGTAGTTATTAATATTTGAAATTAAACATAAAAATTAAAATACACTTATCTCGAACACGCTTCGTCTCCAGAGTGCAAATTGATTTGAAAAGATGTTTAGCTTTAACAACATAAGTGTGCCAAAAATTCCTAATCGTTTTATATTGATTTATTTTTTATAATCATGAGTGTTTATAGGCAATGTTTATCTATAATTTTTAAATAGTTAAATGTAAAACGGGACGAAGATGTAAATAATGTATTCTCGTGAAATTATGAGAGTTTTTTTTTATTCCGTTTTCATTTTTCGCCCATCGCAATTACAAACTTTTGTTTCGAAAAGAAAAGTTCGATTCTCCATTTTATAAACGACACAGCCCTTTTCTACTACTAACCCTATGTCCGTGATAACACAAAAAATAAAGAGTTGGATTCCCTATATTAAAAATCGACCTTGTGTCTAACATTACTTGCAGATAGGGGATGACAAGTAAATAGAATCACATGTAAACTAACTTACACCTCGCAGACAAAATGGGATTCTACATTTTTAGGCGATTATGTGAACATATTAAAAAAAAAAAACTAATTAAAAATTTAGAGAGTAGGATTAGTTTAAAGTAAAATCGTCTTCATTTTCAGGCCATTTTTAAATGATTATGATTGTTCATTAAATTCTTTTACAACTTACCCTAAGTTAGACTGGTAAGTTCATAAAACCCGCATATTATCACTTAAAAATTAACCTCCCACATACACGAACGCACAGAATTTACATATTATTGCAATCTTTGTTTAACTGTCCTTAAACGTTAGAATTACTTGGATATGGAGGTTCATTTTCTGTTAAATTTACCTGTAAAACAGACACTATACATTCTTAAATTTATTTTTTTTTGCTTCTCGTCTGGTGGATGATTTTTCTGAAGAAGAAAGGAAGAAAAGGGGACGAAATAAATGAATACACAACGAATAAATGTTACCAAACACAAGCGAAGCTACATTTTGAACTACCTGGATAATTTTTTCTTTTCTTTTTTTCACTTTAACTTATTTTAAAGTGTTTTTAACTTATTTTTAAGTGTGTTTTAACTTAAAATAATAGTAGTGTAAAGCCTATTGAGTTAAAAGAAAATAAAAAATGGTGATATTATTTAAGCCATATTCGAACCTCGATAATAGCTCAGAAATCAGAAATCAAAGTAATGATAGAAACGCACCCAAGAAATATCAATATGTTCACCCCATTTTATGTGAGAACAAGAAAAAAGACCGACATACGACTTTTAATTTTCGATAATGACTCAAAAATTAAAAATTATACAATATACTAGTAGAACCCCACCCAATAAATGTTACCAACGGCAAGATAACTTCTACCTTACAAAAGAATATATTTGACTTTTACAAAAAAAAAAAAAAAAAAAAAAGCAATTCGAACTTTTGCATCACATTAAAATAAATATTAAACAAAAATAAAGTAAACATATGCTGGTAATTAATTTTCAACTCATAAAACACATTTTGAATATCTTTAAAATAGTTATTTAAAAATACACTGATATTGTATTTTGCCAAATTGTCGAAGCCAAACGGGTATCGAAGATGTTAATTACCCCCAAATACTTTCAGTTAGTGGTCTAGGTTTTTATTGCGTATATAGGGGAGTGGGATTGGTGGGCTCTAGACGGCATTGGCGCCGACGTAGGAATCCTTAAGTATAAACATAAATGATACCGGCAGAATAAAAGAAAATGAAACGGAAGCATGACATTTCACGAGTTCATTTCAAATTCAATTCCAGGCCAATCCTTTTCACACCTTTCGCCATTCTTTGTCATATTTGCCAATGTCGAGTAAGGGAGCGGACAAAAACCTAACCGGACAAAATCTAACATTATTATATTCTACTTTTGATTTAAATACCAATAATGTTTGATATTATTTTTCTTGACAAAATATTTCTTTAAATGTAAAGTTTTTTCAATAGCTTGAAAATAAACTGCATTATTTTGATAGTTATCTAGTGAATTTTTTCAAAGTTTCAAGTTTTATTTTGTTTATTTTACGTAGATAAAATACATTTAGATCTTCTTTTACTGTTATAATTAGCTATAGAGGTTAGTTTTACTAATAGTTTAAAAGGAATAAATATTTATCAACGGCATCAGCAATGAAGACTTAACATAATAAAATATGAAAATAATCGGTTTTGGAATCGGAAATAAGGCACAATTTTTTCCGATTACGATACCCCGAAAACTACCGATTGTACCGATTAATCGGTACAGCACTAATATGTATATATATATATATGTGGATATGTATGTGGATGACTATATATATATATATATATATATATATATATATATATATATATATATATATAATTCAAACGTACGCACTTAAAATTCGTATTATTTTTCCTTTTCGAGGGTATTTTCAGTGATGTTTTTGGCCTAGATCATTGAGCGGTTTCGGGTCTTCCAACATCATACCGCCCTCCCTAGGCCGACCCCACCAGAGCAGATCAGTCTCTAGCGAACTCCCGTTAAGTGGCATACTGCAAAAACACAAAACTAACTTAATCGGGCTCTTTATATAAAAGATTGGCGGGCAAGTGCATTCGAGTCGGCCAAGGTTATCCACGCTTCCTAGTCACTTGGAAAAATAATCATGAAGAGAATAACATCAAAATAATACACCACTACATGTTTCACTTAACGTATAGAATTCATTTCTCTACCCCGGCACTAATTCGTTAAAAAAAAAACTACGCGACTAAAACAAATTTACTATTATAAAAATAAAATCTCTACGGGTTTTGATTAACGTTTAAAATTGTTATTCTAATACTACTCGTTTAAAAACTCTAATCGATTAACATGGGTTACTAAAACAAAAAGATATACATATACATACATATAAATATATACATGCCGTTTAAAAAAATATATATTCTTCCCCTGTGAAGAAATAAATACGAAAACTAATATATATATATATATATATATATATATATATATATATATATATATATATATATATGATGTTCAGAATGTGAGAGATTGTATATAATAATTTCCACAGCCAAACAACGTCGCAGCCCACAAGAGCCATAACATTCAAAGAACCGGAAGTTCAAGACTCGAGTTTCGCCCTCATTTGGGCTCATCAGTTAGACACATCCGAACTCAGGATTCGAAACCCGAGCCTCTTGCATGCAAGGCAATCATTCTACCAACTGAGCAAACACCCTGCACACAAGAATTTCCATAACCAACACAGATCAAGTAAACCGCGCAGAAACCCAACTGTGAAATGAACCTACTTCTTGTTGAGACGACGTAGGTTCATTTCACAGAGACATTGCTAACGAAAAAACGCGATATTTTTTAAGTATATATTAGCGTTTCACTACATTAAATTATTTCATTAATACTATTTTAAACATCTAGTAACGGTAAAGATCGCCACATGTAAAAACCTTGAGTGTCGTATTAAGTCTCTTTTTTTGGGCAATGTAATAATTTACCTTCCCATAATAAGATCTAGATAATTGATTATTTAAAGAAAAAAATACACTTACTACATTTTTAATAGAATAATACACGAACGTTTTACAAGTAAACAAACACTAATTGAATCCATTGTGACAATACGCTACGTTTATCATCTAATATATTTTAATAGGTCGGAAATTAATTCTGTGAGAAGGGAACGCTCGACTCGTTATTTACACATCGTTAGAAGCTCGTCAGAATTTTTCTACTTAGTATTGATAACTTTGAGGGCAAGGAAGGTATATGGCTATTAAGTGTATATCTTAAAGTTAAGCGATAGAATATAGGTATCAGTTATCAGATTAGTCATGCCTTCTCGATAGATATAAGGCAATATAAGAATACACCTCTTCCCAGCCATGAAGTTGTTTTTGAAAGGAAAGCGTTTCCCAGATGATGCATCCTTGATTTCATAAGTCACATCGTGTTCGGAGAACCAACCTTGGGTGTTTTTGTAGAACAACCAAGGTTGGTCCTCTAACCAAGAGGTGACTTCAGAAATCAAGTCGGCATCATCTGGGAAACGCTTTCCTTTCACCAACAACTTCATGGCTGAGATGAGGTGAAAGTCAGAGGTTGCAATGTCAGGAGAGTAGGGAGGATGGGGTATATAATAACCTCATGCCCGTGCTTCTGATCTGGCGACATGCGAGTTGTTGACCGGAGCGTTGTCCTGCAGAAGGAGGGTATCTTTGCTGATCTTGCCCCGCCTCGTGATTTTTATAGCTTCTCTTAATTTCCTCAAAAGTGAAGCATAATTAGTTCCTGTAATTGTGGTACCCTTTACCAGGAAATCTGCCATCACTACTCCGTCCTGGTCCCAAAGACTGTGAGTATGACCTTGTCAGCGGAGGGATACACCCGTGCCTTCTTTGGAGGTGATGAGTCAAAGTGCTTCTACTGCATTGACTGGGCTTTGGTCTCGGAATCATAGTGATGGACCCAGGTTTCATCCAGAGTAATCAGTCTTTTAAAAAACTTTGACTTCTTGGCACATCTCCAAATTCATCCTGAAGCACTCGACGTGTTCTCGCTTCTGAAATTGTGTGAGAAACATGGGAATCCATCTGGCAGACACCTTATGCATATGGAAATGGTCATGAATGATAGTTTCCACTGACCCTGTACTAATCTTGATATCTTGGGCTATTTGACGAATAGTAAAATGCCGATCTTCCAAAATGGCAGCCTCAACTTGACGGAGAGAGTCCTCATCAATGACAAAAGGGTACGACCACAGAATTCCGGTCATTAACGATGTCAGCGTTTTACAAGGTCATATGATGGGGCATTATCACTATCAGTTTCTTTCGTTTCATCAAAAGTCTCCTGTGGTGTGCGTCTTTTCATATACAAAAACCGGATCACTGCTCGACATTAAACAGGCTCCATTTCACAAACAGAAACCACAATTAGTCAAGAGCTGCAATTTGCTACATAACCCGTAAAGATATAAATCATTTCACATGCAAACTGTCATCTAGATAAGACAACTGATGTGGGTCAGGGGCATTACTTATTGCACGCCCCTCGTTGTTTAGAACATTACATAAGCCTCCGGTAAATAGAAGCATATGTCCTTAATTATTAAATACTGGCTAAACCATCCGATGTTACGACGTTGTATTTGCAATATTTCAATATCCCTTCTCATTCATAATTAGCTTCTTTATTTAAACTAACATAGATTAATAATGGAATCTTTCTCCATATTCCCCTGGCGTAGAAGCAGTAGGACCTTTTATTTTATATTCTGTTGAAGTTTAAAGGTGTTTAAAAAACTTTTTTTTTTAGCTTTTCTTCCCTCAAAATACGATTCACTAATGATTTTATATAATAGCGCACATCTGAAAACTGTTGGATCTCATTTTGTTTTAACTATTTAGTGAACACTATATATATATATATATATATATATATATATATATATATATATATATATACACACACACAGATTGATAGGTAGATGGCATAAGTAATATATTCTGTTAATGAAATGCTTACAATTTAGTTTCAAACAGTACATATATGAACACTAGTATATGTAGTTGTCGCATTAATTTCGAAGTGCTTCTACATAAATAAGAGTTTGTGTGTCACCTTTTACAGTAGTGTAAATGTAGTTGTTCAGCTCTTTCCATGCATGAGCAACCATCATACAACTGGCTATGAAAAATACAGGGTGTCTTAAGATAAAGTCCAAATATGTGTATATTTGTTCTTTAGGCTAAATTTATAGACATAAAATAAACTTATTTTTATTGGGAATTGTAAACGTTTTTACTGTAATGGCATGTCAGAAAGAATAAGAGGAAGCCAATGAATTAACAGTTTCCCCTTAAAATTTCTAGTTAGTTTTCCGATAATTTATTTCTAACCGTGCGCCACTACACATATTGGGTTGATCAAGAGTTCGTAATAATATAAGTGAAGCCTCTGCATTCAAGACGGTTATGTGAATTCTAAAGGAAAGTTTAGTGCCTGATCTCCATCAATAACATAATCAATTGATGAATTACTCTTGCAAAAGATTATAATTGGCTATGTCAATAGCATTACTTATAGACGTAAAGACTGCGTTTTCACGAAGCCATACAACATTGCAGATATTTTGAGCAATACCCGAGGAAAACCTTAGTCATCATATCACCAATTGAATTTACCGTCTGCAATCAAAGATGTATGTACAATGTTATTAAAACTGTGTCAATGAAAAGGAAGCGATTTAAAGAAAGTGTTGATGACTGATCATCACATAAATATATCCGTATAAGAATATTCGCCATGCTGAAAACCAACACAAGGTTTCAACGCAGCATTGGAGTAATGCTGTATTTTCATATTACATTTTAAATGGATAAAATAATCCAGAACCGAATCAAACCTTAGGTATCTAAGTACAGCGACATATAATTTGATAGTTATAGTAATTATTGCAGACTATAACGTTTTGTTGGATGTATCCTTAATAATTCCTCTGCTGTTAAAATAAATCACTTCCAGAAATGACATTAGCTTTTACGTTGAATAACAAATGTTTTCCCATCGGATAAAATACTTATTAGCATCCTAAATTAACGGTAACATTCAGCATACCCGATATATGGAAAAGTTGACATTAAACGGTGGGTTGTTCTTAATATAAAAATGTCGGAAAAAATTGCATTTTAGTCAGAGAGACCAATAATTTATAAAAGTCATTAACATAAGTTTTTTTTTCAAAGTATAATGATTATTTATATTTTACTACTTACGAAAATTTCTATTTCGTATTAAAATAAACCTCTATTTTGTGTTTTCATAATTCTCTAAAGTACAGGTTGACCCCTCCCCAAAAGCTACATGGATGCCATCTGGATGCTGTAGAACGGAAAAAGACCAAATACCCTAGTGTTTTGAAGTGATTTTTTGAATATAATAAACTAGTTATGACCAAAGTTTCAGTTATTCGGACAAAACACTAAGAAGCATGGCCTAATTAGAGTTGGGACCCGTTTTTTGGGGGTCACTCTGTATTTGAATTCAATAAATATGCAAATAAAACTTCCAATATAACACATAATGTGTATTCGAAAAAAATAGAATAATAGTTTAAAATAATATCTGTTTATGTCATAGTTGAGTGAATAAAAAAGAAAGGCTATATCATAATGTATTAGTCTGACGAAAAGAAAAAGAGAAATTATTTAAAATAAAAGGAGAAATGTTACTAAAAGTTAGGAAAAGTTATCTGTCAAGAAGGAATAGAAGCAATACTTTAATTTAAAGACAAATAACATAATGTTCGTTAAACTATAAATATTTCCAATTTCAGAATCTCGACTAATATCTGTGTATCTTGAAGAACAGAAGAAAGAGTAAGAGAGAGACAGGAACCTGACTTTAGCCTATATAAGCTTTTCTGTTTAATCTGTACTAAGAATTTGACGTCTGTCGTTGAAGATTTACTTTAGGAAAGTATCATTTTTTTTCATTGAATATCGTTTTCGTCCGTGAGAGACTTTCGGCAACAAATATTTGTAAAAAGTATTTATCGTCATAAAAATCTGTGAAAATTTTTAAAGTACACTTTAATTTTTCAACCTATTTATAAATAGTTTGATTGCGATACAATACGTTTAAGTATACTTAAAATCATGCAGATATTTGCATTTATTAACAGAAAGACATGATAGCAAAAGTAAGAAAATATAACTTCATATAATCAGAAAGAGTTGAAACCACAACATTAAGCATTCCGACCGCATGTTGTTAACGTGAAAAACATAATTATTTAAAAATATAAATACACTTGAATGAATTTCATGCAAGCATCCACAAACTGAAGTAAAAAAACAGTTGGAAAAAATTGGAAAAATACAAAAACATTTCGCATTTAATCTTCCCTATTGTATGCGTTATTAATTAACTCTAACAAAGAAGTTACTCGTTATAAACCATCGTTGGTCTATAATTACTATTTCCTATTAATTTCAGTGTTATCCGACCAGTAGTTTAAGACTTCGTCTTTAAATATATACACATACACATATATTTACTGTTTTCTTTATATAGATATATTTTTATTACATTTTCACACAAAACAATGCACATTTCACCTTTGTTGCAAGGCGCTACTATCATGAACATAAGTTGAAGAGATACTAAGTAGGGAGTTAAGCAGCAAGGGGTATGTTTACATTACACTTGAATTTCTGCGTGCTAGTATAGTTGTGGAAGCAAAAACTCGGAACGGAATATCAAAGTCTAGCATGTCTGGGGAAGAAACTGTTAAAACAGGTTTTCTTTCGTCTATGGATCTTTACTGTGCATGAAAGGATTTGCTGCTTGTCGGATTTGTGAGGGGGATTTTCGTTAAGGGGTGCAATGGCCTGTAGTTCGTCGGAACATTCTACATTGAAATATTGTAAAACAGGCAGAAGAATGCAGCATTTCGCCGATGGGGCAGAGGTTGAAGCTTATATGGCAGTTCAGGACCTGTAAGGTTGGCGACTCTCTTTTGAACTCTATTCAGGAATGAGTCTCTAGTAACAAATGCATGATCCAAATGTGACTACAATACTATTTAAATGAGCGAATGGTTATCTTTTTGACATACAGAATACTTTCAGGCGTAAGTAACTATCTAGCACTGAAGAGAGAGCCCACCTTCATCGCGGCAACCTTGGCAATGCTCTCGATGTATATGTTCCAACTCATAATCCCTATGAACGTAAAGCATAGAAGTTTGAAAGAAATGTATTTAGGTTATCCATCTTAAGCCGTAGCCATTTGTGGATAAAAAGATTTCTTGTAATCATTGACGGAAACAAACTTGGTTTTGGCAGTATTGAATGTGAGCTTCTATTTCCCCCTCTCTATTTTCTTACAGATTTGAGGTCTTACTCTAGTAGTTCTGGTAGTGCCTTAAATATGAGTTCATTCGTTTTCCCCTCATTCCTGTTATAGAGCATGATGTCACTGGAAACTATATCTATAACAGAGTCAATTTTATCAGGAGTTCCTTTTGAAATATTTCGAATAAAACGGTACAAGGATCAAGCCCTGAGGTACACCCGCATTATTATCATATTGTTTAAATGTCCGAACATCAAGGACAACCTGTGTTCTTCTCTTACTTAAGAAGGATTTAATTATGTTAAGTAATTGTTCAGTGATGACGTATGACCTGATTTTCCTGAGTAGATCATTGTGGCATACATTGTCAAAAGCCTTCGATATATCTAGATATACTGCCCTCCTCTCCCCTGCATTAGCAGTATCAGAATTTTTGTAGGAATTTTTGACACCCCTAACACGAAACTGCGAATACAATATAAAAATCTCGTAATTTCTCTGTTAAAAGTGGGTTATTTATTTTCTTTATGGATTATACTTCCAAAATAAACTATTACAGTTGTTTTAAAAGTAATAAAAATATTTTTATTTTTTTTTAAAACAGTAATGAATTTTCCGAACTCAATATTTTTCAATTTTTAAACTCAATATTTTTAAATTTTAAAAATCTATCAAAATTTTTCTATTGATTCTATTTTTACGATATTTTCAGGGTCAATGTGAAATTTTATGTTCTTTCCAATAAACCGAATATAATATTTTAGACAAACGTTTTTTTTAGATTCACGCCCCCCCATTTTCACGCCCCCCCCATTTTCACGCCCCCCCCATTTTCAACTTTCTCTTAAAAAGTAAATAATTAATTTATGTTTAATAGTTTTATATATCACAAATTGAAGAGAAAAGGTCAATAAATAATATATTCAAATTTAAAACAAAAAAAAAATCAGTTTTTTAGAAATTTACCTGTAAAGTCCGAAGTTTAAAACCTTATTTTATAAGAACACATTTTTTCTTTTTGTCTTTTTTTTTTTTAATGAAACCTTGGTCCTTGCTCCTTTAATTGAAAAAAAAATTAGGGCTTGAATTACATTTTTCGAGGAGTTATAAGCTTAGAAAGATAGGGGGTCGAATAATTTACGCCTCTCATTTTGAAATGTCTATTAAAAAGTAAATAATTAATTTATGTTTAATAGTTTTATATATCACAAATTGAAGAGAAAAGGTCAATAAATAATATATTCAAATTTAAAACAAAAAAAAAATCAGTTTTTTAGAAATTTACCTGTAAAGTCCGAAGTTTAAAACCTTATTTTATAAGAACACATTTTTTCTTTTTGTCTTTTTTTTTTTTAATGAAACCTTGGTCCTTGCTCCTTTAATTGAAAAAAAAATTAGGGCTTGAATTACATTTTTCGAGGAGTTATAAGCTTAGAAAGATAGGGGGTCGAATAATTTACGCCTCTCATTTTGAAATGTCTATTAAAAAGTAAATAATTAATTTATGTTTAATAGTTTTATATATCACAAATTGAAGAGAAAAGGTCAATAAATAATATATTCAAATTTAAAACAAAAAAAAAATCAGTTTTTTAGAAATTTACCTGTAAAGTCCGAAGTTTAAAACCTTTTTAAAAAAAAACACATTGTTTTGTTTTGTTTTTTTTTAAATAAAACCTTGGTCCTTACTCCTTTAATTGAAAAAAAAAATTAGGGCTTGAATTACATTTTTCGAGGAGTTATAAGCTTGGAAAGATGGGGTGGAATTATTCACTATTTTCACGAAATTTCTGACACTGCTACCCCTGCATTGTCCAACATATTGTATATGCGTTCAAATATTACAGTAAGGATATCTGCTGTATAACAGGCTCGTTTAAATCCATATTGTTGGTCTGTCAGAAGTTTAGCAATGGTAAATTGATGGACGAGAATTTAGTTTATTATGGACTCAAATATGTTGGTGAAAAGAGGGAGAGGGCTAATGGGCCGATAATTTAATGTGTCAGTTCGTTAGCCATAACTTTTGTAAACTGGTACCACAGAAGCAGTTTTTCAGCAGTCAGGAATTAACTATTCTTTAAAGCATTTGTTGTAAATTAAACTAAATGTGTGTCGTTGAGACACAACCGCTGTAATCATGTCAAACGTTTATTTTATTAACGTGCCAGTCGCTGGATAATATTAATATATTTCAATTTGTGTATTTGTATTGATTATTACAGAGGCAATTCTTTATTGACTACTATATCGTACATACTATCCAGTACTGAATTAAAAATGACAAAAGAAATAATTATTACTTGGGGGCCATAAGCTAGAATCGAAGTCTAATCATTTACCGCCCAACTATGTTCGTATCCGTTTGAGCTTATCTGACTTACCATGTCGACTCAAACGTACAGTTGGACAACTAAACACATGTCTGCAACACATAAAAACAAGCGGGTATTTATTCACTGTTAGTGTTTTAGTTGCTAGCCTCGCAGATTATAATGTTAATGTTTTCTTGCGGTGGACTTGGCCATGATGTTTTCTTCTCTTGCCAATGGTATCAGAGGTATCTTAGTAGTCGGGTTCTTAATCTCCTGACTGGTTGTAATCGTAAGTCTCTGCACTGATGATTCTATAAAGGATGGAACACTAGTGTCTGAAGGTATTATATATATATATATATATATATATATATATATGCATAAATATATATATATATATATATATATATATATAGTAATAATCATGTCATCCCCTTTTAAAATTCGATTTTCATTGTTGAACACGCTAAGTTGACATTAAAGTCGGATAGTGTCACAATCATAAAATCAGTCTTATTATAAAAATCGTTACCTCAACTATATTTCCCGGGGAAACCGTCGGCCATGTTGTTTTTTATTCTGGTTAATGGAGTAAAAGCAAACTTCCTGGCCGGGTTCGAACGTCGCGAGACAACGTCAGAAGATATTGCTTTTACAAATCTTTAGTCATTATTCTCATCACATTATATATATATATATATATATATATATATATATACATATATATAAATATAGATTGTACCACTACTTATGAAGGGCCATGAATCACTCGTAGATAAGGGTTAAAGAGTGTACAGACAGCTACAAAAAAGACACTAGCATAGTAATCGTCCCAAGTGTAAATTTGTATGTATTCCATTTTTATATCAGGAGCAAAGGACAAACTCGGAAGCTTGTTAAAACATGGAGCCTTCCCAAGACGAGAGCCATTCATTTTAAATTTCTTTGAGATTCAGATTGCCTATTCGTGGTTAAAGCAAAAAAAAAAATTGTTCATCAGGTTCAAGTTTATTTCTACCAGTAGCGTTACAATCTTGCATTCTTCTAGCAATGAAGTCGCTGAAGCCATTTTATATCCCTTAGATTTTTGAAACTTTATTCATGCAGAATGTTATGGAGATGCTTAGATATGTGGTAGTCAGTAGTTGATATATCTGGAGAGTATGAGAGGCGATACAGAGTTTCGTATTTAAATGCGTTCAACATCTGCTAGGGAGGTTTTTTTAAAGTTCGCTCGGGTTTGACGCGGAGGAAAATTGGTCCTGTTCTCCTAACTTGCGATGGGCGTTGTTGTCGAAGTTTCGGATGCATTTCCTCAATCTGTCAACAGTACTTCTCTTCTTTCATGGTTTTGCCTGCATTAAAATATTGTAATAAATAAGACAAGTGGCAAACCACGAAACAGTATTCATAAAAGCAACTTTGGCTTCAGGACGTATCATTAAGCTTCGTCTGCGTCTAACCACTTAGTGGAGCGTCGTCGGTTGCAGTATAATAAATAACAATATATTCTAGCAAAATTATAATACATTTATAACTTAAAATATTGCAGCATTTGTTAAATAATACAGGGTTACCCAAAAAACGGGTCCCAACCCTAATTAGACCCCGTTTCTTAATGTTTTGTCCGAATGAAATTAAACTTTGGTCATAACTAGTTTATTATATAAAACACATCACGTCAAAACACTAGGGCCGTTGGTCTGTTTTTCTCCGATGACTTTAAATTGCTCAGAAAAGCAAATGAATGCACTCTGTTATTTTTTTGGGGGGGGGGATCACTCTGTATTATAAATTTAATTCATAAAAAAATCTTAATTCTGAACTATTATACGTTTATTATTATATTGTTTACGAGAATATCTTGTCCATTACTTTTTTCAGTTTTAGCAACTACTCCTTTATTTTTCCATGTTTTAGCTTAACGATATTACCTTTTGTGATCGCATCTTTCTATTTTTCCAGATTCCAATAAATTCACGTATTCTTTGTTTCATTTCAGTCTTATTTTTTGCCCCCATAAACACATATATAATATGAATGTGCAGCAGATGTCTGCTTTCAATAAAATTACGCAATTATCCCCCTTTCATGCTTTCATTCTCTCTGTTGCACTTGTTATTTTGTCTTTTAGAATTAGTAGCAACAGTAGTCGCTGAGGCGACATGATTGCTATAAAACTAAGTAATAGAAAACGTCTTTTACCTCCTTAATATTTTACGATTTTGAACACCAGAAAATTCATCATAACTTTTGTTTTACTGAACGAAAATTGAACATTTTTATCACAATATTGATGAAAATGTGATCTATAAACTGTGATAATTGCTTGAAATTTGGTCGAAATATGACAAGAGATGAAATTTTAAAACAGTTTTAAATGACTAACATTGACACGTAAATGATATATTAAAACACTACCATGTTTGAATTATATATATATATATATATATATATATATATATATATATATATATACATACATACGAGGGACGTGCTATGAGTAATGCCCCTGGCCCACTTCCAGTTGACTGATCTACTTGAAATTTTGCATGTGCAATGATTTATATTTTTACGGGGTATGTAGCAAATTACAGCTCTGAATGCATTGTGGTTTCTGTTTTACACGTGTTTGAGCTGAGTCAGGTGTGAAATGGAGCCTGTTGAATGTCAAGCAGTGATCCGCTTTTTGTATCTGGAAAGACGCACACCACAGGAGACTTTTCATGAAATGAAAGAAACTTATGCTGATAATGCCCCATCAAATGACCTTGTAAAACGCTGGCATCGTAAATTCAAACATAGCCGGAAATCTGTTGAAACAGTTCCTAGACCTAGTCACCCCCTTCCGTCATTGATGAGACATCTGTCCGTCAAGTTGGTGCTGCCATTTTGGAAGATCGGCGAATTACTTTTCGCCAAATAGCCCAAGATATCAGGGTCTGTGGAAACTATCATTCGTGACCATTTGCATATGCATAAGGTGTCTGTCAGATGGATTCCCAGGTTGCTCACACCATTTAGGAAGCGAGAACGCGTCTAGTGATCGAGGATTAATTTGGAGATGTGCCAAGAAGACGAATCAAAGTTTTTCAAAAGACTGACTGCACAGGATGAAACCTGAGTCCATAACTATGATACAAAGACCAAAACCCAGTCAATGCTGTGGAAGCACTTGGATTCACCACCTCAAAAGAAGGCAAGGGTGCAGCCCTCCGCTGGCAAGGTCAGGCTCACAGTCTTTGGGACCAGGACGGAGTAGTGATGACAGATTTCCTGGCAAAGGTTACCACAGTAACAGGAGCCTATTATGCGTTACTTTTTAGGAAATAAAGGAAACCGATCTCAATTAACAGGCGGGGAAAGATCAGCAAAGATAACCTCCTCCTGCAGGATAACGCTCCGGTCCACAACTCGCATGTCATCAGATTAGAAGCACGGGCGTGTGGTTATACCCCATCCTTCCTGCTCTCCTGACCTTGCACCCTCTGACTTTACCCTCTTCCCAGCCATGAAATTGTTTTTGAAAGCAAAGCGTTACCCAGATGTGTTAGCCTTGATTTCTGAAATCACGTCGTGGTTAGAGGACCCACCTGGGGTGTTCTACCAAAGCGGTCTCCAGAGCTGCATTAAACGATGGGAGAAATGCATAACTCTGCGTGGTTCCTATGTAGAGAAAGACTAATAACTGTGGTAAGTTTCGTTGCTCTACTGCTATGGTAAGTGGGTCAGCGCATTACTTATTGCACACCCCTCGTATATATATATATATATATATATATATATGTTTCAAATGTCATTACATATTTTCCCGCTGACAACGCATATGTCCGTGAATAATTCTCATTTAATGGATATATATATATATATATATATATATATATATATGCATATATATATATATAACTACTTAATTTACTCACATAAAATTAATGTACGAAAGTATAAATGTATGCATAAACTTTTAGTATTCACTTCAAAAGTGCTCAATATGTATGTAGATCTAGTTAGTAAGTTATAAAATAAATATGGCGATTAAGCTACACTGAATAATCCGCGTTTAATCCACTTTTAGGCGCATAAGCCTGAAGAGTCCTAGAGTTGATGAAACGCGGAATATTCAGTGTAGCTTAATCGCCATATATATATATATATATATATATATATATATATATATATATATATATATATATATATATATATATATATATATATAGGAGGTGATGGGTTATTTGGACCATGACATGTTTTTTTTTCTACTAGGACTGCAATTAGGCATAATTTCGTAATTATTTTTTACTTCTAAAAGTTATGGAAGCGGATTACATTCATGTAATACTGCATAGGCAAACATTTGTCATGGGAAATATGAACGTTGAAACATTCGCAGTGAATATGTTTACACAGACGGTTATTAGATTTTGACACACACTCTTTACTGGAACAATGTAATTCTGATTGAAAACATGAACAAGCTTTCGATGTATTCGAGGAATCTACGTGATTGGCATAATTTATTATTTCGCATATTTTTTATGAGATTTTTTTTGTTACATTTAAACAAGCATTAAAATGTGCAAGATTATGTAGATTCTATATCTAAGTAAATTAGCTCAAAATATTTACATATTGCCTATGTATTAAACTGGTTTGTGTGGCCAAAACTGTCAGTTTAAATTGTACTAATCTTTACCAGATTGTCCTTATTTATGCCGGTGCGTTTCTACTCTAAATTATTTTACAGTACATATTACTGATTTAAAATGATATTGTTAGAATATAAGTTGAATAACAAATCGGTGGAATGAAATCGGAAATTAATTCATTATCATTATTACTACACTTATAATCTTCACAAACAGATGTAATTATTTCCACTTTAATTCATCTATATTATATTGTCAGGCTCGTTCCAAAAGTAAAGCCTTCCATCGTTTTAACTATAAATATCCAATCGTTACGAATGCAAGTTTGTCATATTTTAAAAAAAGCGACCAGATTTATTCTTCATTATCATCAGAATTCCAAATGTACCACTGTCGGCGATGTAAAATGCTCGTAAATGGATGAGTTGAGCGCGCTTTGTCATACGGGGGTCATTAAAACAAGGAACCGTTTATACTTAATAATTAAATTTTCTACATAAATATTACTATTCTCAATGCACCTTTGCCAAAAATTCAATTATACATCATGCTTCTGTCGCATGTCAATTGCAGATTGTTGCGTTTCTTTGGCTTTATAAAGGGCATATCTGAAACAGAGATATGCAATGTTTATGTGATAAATGCGTATAATCAGTCATCATAACAATGCATTTTGCAATTCCATTTTATCAATTCTTTGAAAATAACAAAATTAGAGATATTACTTTTGTAAAATCCCTCATTAAAAGAAACTGTGGGTCCTGTTTTTTTTTCTGCAGTATATGCAGGGTAGCGTACATAAAACAGAAACGATCGTGAATAGCGTTCTAAAATAACTAAATAAACTTTATTTGAACAACGTCACAACTAATGAACGTTGATCTTTAAATGATACGCAATGATCAAGACAGCAGTGATAAATAATATGAATTCACTTTGTTTTCGGTTATTTTTTAACCCCCAAACTACTATTACAACTGGGATTGTAAGTGGCTAATATTTAGGATTCCTTCTCACGTAGAACGTTGAAAAGTTGCGCAATACATTTCTTTTTTAGCTTACATGTTAAATCCTGCTTGTTAGTGCTGCCAGGAATACTGAACAGTATTTCAATGTCCAACAGTTACACCTAAGATATTATTACAGTAGACGGATTTTCCGTATGTATGTAGCTCAACAGTGAATGGTTTCGGATTTTGCTGCCTGTCGGGTAAGAGCGTCGTCAGCTGCCTGTAAGGTACGTACATCATGGGCGCACAAGTTTATCAGAGCATATGCCATTAAAACACTTGTAAAACAGATACAGGGATGTAAAGTTTCGGCGAGGAGACACATTTTAGATTTAAGCTGACAGTGCGGGGCCTGTTAGATTTTAGACACGCCATCTGGCTCGGTCACTCTGAGAGATAATAATGGTAGCTACACCAGTTTCGATGTATGAACAAATATCCATATCTCGACGAATTATGATTTACGAAAACTATATGATGCTTTCTGATGTGGATAATTTACTAGCACAGTAGAAGGAGCCCAGTTCTGCAGCAGATTTGGCTCTGTCTTAAAATATTGACAAGTTGAGTGATGAGCTCTCAGAACGTGTGTTGTCACGATGATCAGTGATTGCTCAGCAAATATATTCATCGCAAACATACTTTTATCAGAGAAGTAATTTCTGAATTTAAGGTGTAATATAGGCCCAAAATAGACGCTTAAGGAACACCTGCATAAATATGTTCGCTCAGAGCTACGGCCGTCGACGACAACCTGGATTACTCTCTTGAATAATGTTGAGTGTTCGTCTACAATTGCCATAGCATATAATTTTCTTGAGACGCACTTAAGGCCATACCTTGTCAATGGATTTCGATGTATGACGGCTGGGACTCTAGCTTTTACTGCCGTTTCAATTGCATGGGTTATAGGTCCAGAGTTGACAGTCCTTTATACGCAAAAGAACGGAATGCTTAAATAAACATTGTTGGTTTAAAATAATGTCGCATTTACAAGCTGGTGTTCGTTAATTAAATACAAGCACATTTTAGTTAAGACCTGGATGATATTGATGGGATGCTATTTGAGTAAATTAGTTCTTTTTTATGGAATTCTTGAATACTGATGAAGCAGGCAAGACTTGGCGGGGTAGCAAGACTTGGCTAGGCATTTGTTAAACTGTTCGAAGAAAACAGGGAATCAATCAGCGGATAATTTTCTAATTAGAATGATACGAATGAGATCAGCTTGTGAGGTGCATATGTTTTTTTATAATATCACGGACATAACAATTGGTGATTTTCAGATCTAAACTTGTCACTTCTGTTTACTAATAGAAAATCGAGCCGTATGGTTGCTTTGAGTTGGAATTAGAATAAAGCCGTCAAAAACAATGGTCATATTTCTCCATTGTCATTTCAGTGGTCATTGTTTGATAGTATGGTAATTGTTGATGGCCCCTGTTTCAACACACTATTATAAAAGTTAAAGAAATCATGAGGTTTAAAATTGCCTTGTAACATTACGTTCTTTCTCTAGTTCGAACTGTACTCTAATCAACTAGTCATATGAAAGAATAGATGCAGCACTTTCATTATCTGTTGAGGCTTAAGTACATGTAGTTTAGCTTTTTTAATGTCCACCACTGTAGCTGGCTTGGTTTCCTGCGTTACATATATATTTGTACTTGTACTTGAAACGACATTTACCCTGGAGGAGTTGAGTCGGCTTCATGAAGATGCACATCTCGTACCACTGCGGCCCAATCCCGGCGATCGGAGGCAAGATCCCGAGTGAGCAATAGCCAGTCACGTCTCCAACGAGACAGGTCATAGATGAGCGGGCCCGAAATAAACTCAGCGTCGGCTTTGATAGTCCCGAGCCACGTTCTTAGCTGGCCACCGACACGTTTTTTTTCCAGCTGGGTAGAGGACGTGGGGAGATAGCCTCGTGGATAAAGACCCCCGCATCACAGCGAGAGGCATGGCCGAACCATCGAAGGCGTCGGGACCGCAGTAGCTCAGTAATTGCCTGGAGATTGCAGCGACGCCGGACTTCTTTGTTGGCAACGAAATCCAAGGGACGGACATGTAGAATGCGGCGGAGATTGTAGTGGTCGAAAACTTCTACGCGTCGCAGATCCGCTTTCTGTATGGGCCAGGTCTCACATCCATACAAAAGTATTGAGCGGACGAGGGCCTGGTAGATTTGTATTTTTGTCCTCAGACGTATTTCAGGCCGTGACCATAATCGCCTTTGGAGTCGACAAAAGGCAGCTCGTGCGGCATTAATGCGCGCTTCAATCTCATTCATGCCTTGACCGGTACCAATGAACGTGCAGCCCAGGTATTTGAAGCTATCCGTCTCCTCGAGGGTTTCCCCGTTGAGAGTGACGGAGGACCTTTCTGCTTGGGGGATGCCAGCCGATAGAATTCTCATGCCGATGGCAGCTGCCTTCTCCTGGATTCGGTTCAGCACCGTCTGTATATCTCTGTAGCTCTCCCCGAGAACCGCAATATCGTCCGCGTAGTCCAAATCGGTAAGATGAAAGTTACGTCCAACCACGACGCCAGGATATCCAGGCAGCGCCTGCTCCATGATCCAATCAATAGCGTAATTGAAAAGGGTGGGCGAGAGCGCGCATCCCTGGCGGACACCACTGCTGACGTTGAAGAAAGAGGAGTCCTGGCCATAACAGCGGACACGCGTGCGAGTCCGATGGTAGTAGGCCTTGATCAAGTTGAGTAGCTGCGGGGGGATACCATCTGCTTCCATCACTCTCCACAGGGTACCGCGGTCGACCGAGTCAAAAGCGGCAGCGAAGTCGATAAAGCATACGATTGTACACTGTTGGTAGCACCAGCGCTGTTCCAAGGCTCGCCTCAGCGTGAATATTTGGTCGACGCATCCGCGGCCAGGTCGGAATCCGCATTGGTTAGGTTGAGTCCTTCTGCCCCTTTCGTATTGAAACCGTCTCAGAATGAGGATAGTGAAGACTTTGTCAGCGACATCTATAAGGCTGATGCCTCTGTAGTTACTACATGTCCGTTTGTCACCCTTCTTAAAAAAGGGAAGAAGGATGGCGTCACTCCAATCTTGGGGAATCTCCCCACTATTCCAAATCTCAGAAATCAGCTGGTGTAGGGGAGGGGTTAATTCATCGATTCCGGTCTTGTAGACCTCAGCCGGGATTCCGTCCTCGCCTGGAGCTTTGTTATTCTTCAACTTGGCAATGACGGCTCTGATTTCTTCATCGCTGGGGGTATCCGACGAGCAATCGTAGAGATCTGCAGAGTTGGGGTGTTTTGACCTGGTATTGTAGGTGGAGGCTGGTGGTTCAGGAGTTCACGGAAGTGCTCGTGCCACCGATCCAATCGTGCGTTTAGCTCAGTAATGATTTCACCTCCACTGTTGTGGATGGATTCGCTCACGGATGACCTCGTCTGTGTGCTGGACTTCAATAGTTGATATAACTTGCGGGAGTCCCCTACCGAGGCCGCACGTTCCATGTCAGTTGCGATATTGTGCCAGTAGACATTGCGGTCGTTGCGGGCAGAGTGCGTTGTTTCTCGGCGAAGGCTACGATAGTTGGCATCTCCGTTGAGACTGGCACGGTTAGCCTCCTCACCCAATTTCACCGTTCGACTTGAGATCCAGTCCTTTTGACGACGCTTTGTGAAACCCACGGTGTTGGCCGCTGCTTCAGTGACGTCCTTTTTGAGTGCTTTCCATATATCTTCCAACGATTCTTCTGGTTGTAAACCATTGAATCGGTTGCGTAGGTCAAGTCGAAACTGAGTCGCAGTGTCGTCCACTTTCATCTTCGTGATATCAAGACGTTTGGACGGGAAACGTGTTTGTTGGCCTTCAGTCGCATTGTGAGCTTGGCTCTAACAAGGACATGATCCGATCCATGGGTATTTCCTGTTTCAGCACCTCTGTAAGCGCGGCAGTCACGCATACTGCTTACCCAGCGTTTGCGTATCAAAATATAGTCTATCTGGTTCGCCGTGACACCGTCATTCGAGTACCACGTCGCCAGATGATGATTTGGATGCTGAAACTTCGTATTGGAGACAATGAGGTGATTGTTCGTCGCGAAGTTAATGATACGTTCGCCATTGGCACAGCGATTCCCGACGCCAAATGGGCCCAGCGTAGATCTTGTTTGAGCATCCGCCTTGCCAGTTCTGCCATTCCAATCACCTGCTATGACAAGCATGTCGCCGGCGGGGGTTCCGTTGACGGCAGCTTGTAATTCGTTGTAGAAGGTATCCTTTATAGCGTCGGCTGAGTCTAGCGTGGGTGCATAGACTGCGATGACAGAGACGTTGTGGATAACTCCTTTTAGCCGAATTCGCGCAAGACGAGGGGAAATGGGTTCCCAGTCCAAACGAGATTTTTGTGCGCGGTCGCTCAGAGCGATTCCGACGCCATACAGTCCTGAGTTGTCCGTTACCCCACTGTGATAGAGGTGGTAGGAAGTATCTTCTTGTGGTACCTTGATGGATTGGTGACCACTTTCCGGTAATCTGACCTCAGACAAGCATGCGACGTCCACCTTGTATTGGTGTAGAGAGCGCACCGTTAGGGCTTGTGCCGCCTCAAATCTCAGGGTTCGGACGTTCCAACAGGCGAAGAATTATTCTGTCTTCTTCGAAGCATTCCGGCTTGCAAATTTAACACTTGTTCCACCGGGTGAACAAGCGCGTCGATTCCCGCGTACGCCGTAGTAGGGTCAGCAGTTGTATAATTGTGCATATTTCTCATCAAGTTTCTTGGCGGTAGTAACCACAGGCGAACGCCAGTCGCAAGTGTACACTGTGGGTGTGTGCCCAGGAACGGATATCCTTGCCGCTGATTGTCAGCAGACGCAGAGGGATAGTCCGACCATGGAGCCGCCGATTATCGACAGTCGTTCCATGGGTTTGAAGACAGGTTGCCGCAAGTTCCTTGCAGACGCAGACTATCACCAGGCGCCGTCGGTTGCTGGCAGACGAAGCTGGATTTAAGAGCAGACGAACAGTTATAGCGCTGAACACTCGCTTGCATTCCCGCTCATTCGGTGTTAACCGGTCTCGCGACGTGGACGCATGGGCGTGAATTTGTCTGTCAGAGGTTATAAGTTACACACGCTTTATGGAACCATTTTATAGAGCAGTGGGGGCTCATACCCATATGCCCAGCTCCGGCATACCAGACCATTTGAGTTACATATATGCAGTTAGTGGTAATACAAACAGCATTCCTACAAAACTAATGCCGTTAAACGGGCAGTTAAGTTACCGATCTCTCTCTCTTTGATAGTACTAATCAAAAAGCCTTACTTCTAGATGTATTCTTAATTACATTGCACAGGAATAAACATACAAATGTATTTGATAATTTTTACCTCAATCCCTGGATACTGGAGTTAAGAATACCCTCATAAGTAAGACTTTCTTGTCATCACGGTCTAGGAAAGGTATCGGGAATGTAACTGACTGTTTCAAGGTGTGAGTTATAGCGATGTTACTTGTCCTGCTACTTGCTGCATCTAACGTAGGCAACCAGGCCAGCTTAAGTGGTGGGCATTAAAAACCAAAACTACATGTACTTGAACGCCAGTAGATGATAACAGTGCTGCATATATACTGTGATAAAATCAGTTGAATAGAATACCGTCCGAATTAGAGCGAGAACTTAATGCTGGAAAACAACTCTAAAACACTTAAAGTCTGGTCATCAGATTCTAGACTCACATCTGTTCGGTAAACTTGCGATGAAAACAAAGGGTGGTCATGACTAAATTATTGATGTCATGTTCCGAAGTTTTATATAAGTGAATCTCCATTTACCAAGACTTAATGCAGTCCGAGGATAATGGTAATTTGATCTTCAGATATATGAGTAAACACTAATATGAGAGTAGGACAAAACCTATGATTTATTCACAGGATAACTTGACAGATTTTTATTAACGTTAGAATTTAATAACAACTATTATGAAGTCTGTACTGCCACACACTTATTTAAATGTTTGCTTATTAATTAAAAAACTACGGAAATCTCGTCAAATACCGAAGTGATCAAGTGTGAAGAAGTGATTTAGTGTGAAGAAGTGATTGTGAAGAAGTGATTAAGTGTGAAGAAGTGATTGAGTGTGAAGAAATGATTAAGTGTGAAGAAGTGACTGAGCGTGAAGAAGTGATTAAGTGTGAAGAAGTGACTGAGCGTGAAGAAGTGATTAAGCGTGAAGTAGTGATTAAGTTTGAAGAAGTGATTAAGTGTGAACAATGATTACCAGGTTTACATCTAAAAAGAAACTACAATTTATGTTTAGTAATATCGCTTTCAAAATGTTTACGCCGAAGCAAAATCCGAGAAACACCATATATGCTAATTGCAACGGCGAGAGGAGAAAAAAAAGCACTAATCACAAATTCACCAGCTTTGGAATTAGATTCGAACGAGTTGATTAACTGTATTGAGAGTTAACATATGGTTTAAGTTTTCGCGACGAATAAGGAGACAGGAAATGAAAGACTCGCTTATTAAATCAGTTGAAAGGCGTGCTGTTTGTAAAGCTCGGAAGGAAAGGCGTTTGATTATTGGAAACGCGAAAACAAGAAAAGAACCCGATTATTTATTAAACACCCAGAAGGCACCAAGAGAACGGTTATTATTATTATTATTATTATTATTATTATTATTATTATTATTATTATTATTATTATTGTTACAATGAGCAATGGTTTGCCGATGGAATAATAAATATTCATCTTGTTTTGTCTAGGTTGTTTTTTTAAAACTTAACGAATTTCAATACTAAGAATTTTTCTGTATTCAACAGAACGTCTGCCTAAAGGGATGGAAATTACACTTATACATTCATATATGCATATCAGAATGCATAAATCTTTGAGGCTCATTAATAACGCACCCTGCATTTAAACATAGAAACACATTATCTCTCTCCATATATATATATATATATATATATATATATATATATATATATATATATATATATATATATATACAGCTAAATGTGTGTGTGTGTCTGGTCACGAATAGGCTCCTATATGGTTTACTATTAAAAAAAAAGATTACATATAATGATAGAAGATGTATCGAGACACAGGAATGGGTATGTTTGATCTGACAGAACGGTGGCTCATTAAAATTGTGGGGTCTGCGTTCGCGCTTGGTCGTCAAAGTATGGAAATAAAAAATGTAATAATTAAAAAAATATATACGTTTACAGTGTTTTTTTATATAGATGTACATAAGAATACTTTGATAAGTATGTTTTATCTTAAATAACGAATGGTATAATAAAATGGTGGGGTCTGCGTTCGTGCCTGCCCCCATAGAATAGAAATAGGCACAACATTTAATAAAGAATTTTCGTCTCTATCTGCGTAAGTATACTTGATAATTATGTTTCAGTTTGAAGAAATATGGTATAATAAAATTATGGGGTGTTCCATCGCACCTGACTTCCATCGAATGGAAATATGTCAGAAAGTTTAACAAGGTTTTATAATATATATCCACAGAATATTGTGATAAGTGTTTCAGTGTGAACAGGTATGGTATAATAAGTTATATGGGATTATATATATTTTATTTTTACTTTCATCATATTTTGCTTGTGTTTTGATACTCCCAAATTTGAAGCTACCTCTTTACAATCCTTCCTTTTCATAATCTATCATACTTTAATAAATCAGAGTTCATTTTCTGTAGGCTGTTTTTGAACCCAATCAGCGACGGGTACTTTTGCTAGTATATATATATATATATATATATATATATATATATATATATATATATATATATATATATATGTATGTATAACGCAACGTAGAACGCTACTCGTCTCTATCTCTCTTTCTCTCTCTCTCTCTATATATATATATACATATATATATATATATATATATGTGTGTATGTATTTATGCATGTATATATATATATATATATATATATATATATATATATATAATTTAAAGGAGATTAGAATAATAGTCTAAAGAGCTAAGTGTATTTTAATGTAATAGTGAAATTACTAGTTTAATTAAAATACAGGAAATGCTCGTTGTAATTTAGATATATAATAAGCTCGATAGTTAAATATCCTAGAGCTAATTCAATATTAAGTAATGTGATTTATAATTTAAAAGTTTTAAAATTTTTAAAATTTAAAAATCAAAATTTAATTAAATTAAAAATCAGTTTCATAAGAAGGAACAACACTTTGTTGTTGTTCCTTCTTATGAAACTGATTTTTAATTTAATTAAATTTTGATTTTTAAATTTTAAAAATTTTAAAACTTTTAAATTATAAATCACATTACTTAATATATATATATATATATATATATATATATATATATATATATATATGAAATAGTAATATGCAAATAGTAATATAAACATCTGTGTAAAGAATTCCCCCATCCTTTAAAGGTGCTCAATATTCGAGATAGCTCATCAACATGCAAAGGGAGGTGAATGAGGAATAATTGGAACATATTGCTAACACAGCGTTACCCAAGAGAATATTTCCTCATTTGTTCAGGTTTCAAACAGAAAATAACTAAAATATAGTAAACATAGAAGCACCATAGAATTCGTAATTGAGGAAATTTGAAAATTGCAATGTTCGAAAAATGTAAATTATAAAGCAGATAATGATGTAAATGAATCTATAAAAACATGAAAAATCCCAGCAATTAATTCTGTTAATAATGAAATGCAGAGAAAAAATCAGTAGTGTTGATATTAATGAGTAAGGAATATAGAAAAAAAAAACGTTCTGCAAGAGTGATTGTTGATTGTGTAGATCCATTTTAATACATTTCCCCAAGGATTAAATATTAGGTTTTAAGCCGTCAGGATTTTCTAAATTCCTCTCCCTAGAGTGACCCCCCCCAAAAAAAACGGGCCCCAAATCTAATTAGTCCCCGTTTCTTAGTGTTTTTCCGAATGAAATGAAACTTTGGTCATAAAAAGTTTATTATATTCAAAACATCGCATCAAAACACTAGGGTCTTTGACCTTTCTTGATCCGTTCTACTACATATGTTACATATGTTCTAGATGGCCTCCATTTAGCTCCGTACATTTCTTGATGCGCTGCACGAAGTTGTCCATGACATTCTTACAGACATAATTAGTAATGGTTCTAATCTCCTCCCTGATAGTTTTCTTGAGTTCCGTGATGGTTCTGGATTTCCCTGCGTAGACTCTGTCCTTAAGATAGCCCCAAAGAAAAAATCTAGTGGGGAGGGGGCTTAGGTCCCGGCTCTGGGGTTCCCACTCAAAATCAGTCTTGAGACTGATCATTCGGCCTCCGAACTTCTCTTTCCGCCATCTCGGGACAGGTTTGAGATGTGAGAACTTGCTCTGTCCTGCTGGAACCAGAACCTTCTCATAAGCGACAGGTAAATGGTATGTGGAAGGTTTTGAGAACCTCCACATACCGTTCCTTGGTGACTGTCACTGCTGCGCCAGATTCTTCGATGAAGATTGTCCGATGATGGCTCTGGCCGAGATTGCTGCCCACCCTATGCACTTAGAAGAGTGCCCAAGAGGAGAGCTCCTCTCCAATACTAGTAACTACATTGGTTTAACAACTAACTCATTGTCGCGATGATTGACTCTCCACCTCTCTAACTCAAGCTCCATATCACAAGATTTGAACAAGCATAGCTACCATCAGAAAATACAAGAGTATTGCAAAGTAAGAGAAAGGTACATAGGCTAAGAATACACGAAGCGTTGCACATAAAAACAAAGAAGTCTCAGATAAATAATATTAATATGAATGCAGCCGAAACGTTTTGAAATGTTTGGGATAAATTTTGAATATATATGTGTGTGATATATATATATATATATATATATATATATACATACATATATTTAATATATATATATATATATATATATATATATATATATATATATATATATATATATATATATAATGAAAAAAATCAGCCCATCTAACTTGTAACAAGCTACACGGGACTATGAAAATGTATATATATGTAATTAAAAAATAAAAACAATTTCTACATTTATTTCTACAATATGCCTGAGGATGATAGAAGCACTTCTGACGGAAGCGCTCACGATTATGGACCCAAACTTACAATTTCGAGAAGCAATCAAAAAGGACTATTCGGAAATTGGAGAAGATAAAAAGGAAAATTGTAAAACAGAATAACTCCGTGCTATTCAATAATATTTGTCTAATTGAGAAAATGCTATCTAAATATACACAATACTAATATATATATATATATATATATATGATATATATATATATATATATATATATAAATATATATAAATATATATATATAAATGTATATAAATATACATAATTATTTTTTTACTATACATATACAAATATATATAATATGAATATATATATAAATATATATATATATATATATATATATATATATATCTGTTATGTTGTGGGTGTTATCTTTGAATACAAAATGTGATTATGTTATGTAATTGGTGTTATTTTTCGAAAGTAACAAATATGTGAGTATGTTACGTTGTTCTTATTTAGATGACGACTTATATATTTGTTGTTGTTCATGTTGTAAGTGTCGTAGTGTGATGGAGACAGTCTTAGTAGTGTTCATGTTGCTGAGTGTTCATATGTCTTAGATCGGTCGGATATGATTTTGTATTTCAGTGATTCAAAGTTGTTACATGGGTATCTCTAAAACCCTCTCACTTCCAGAGGGTGCCTTGACTCTAACGGAGAATCGGTCTGAACCTCTTTGCTTCTCTCCACTGACTCCTCTTGCTTCTTCTCTCTGAATGATCCTGATTCTCATTTATCTAACTAAATTCATAACTCATGACGTCATTGTATGACCGAGCATGTGTATCTCAGAACACATGGGATGACTTGCCTCCTTGTTTAACCTTGCATTGTTATTCCCGTGTTTCTTAAACAAATGACCCTCTAACCTAATTTTCGTAACACACCTTTACAAATACCATTTTTCATTGTCCGTTTTTAAATTCGTTAATTATTTTTTCTTTTTTATTACAGAAACAAATTTCATCATTGCATTCCTTTTTAAATAAACAGATATTGTGTGAGTAAAACAATGGCAATTCCACATACCTTAATATCAATAACATTTTGTATTTATTTAAACTTATGATTTTTACTCTCAATTCCAAATCTAGAGGCCCACGTTCGAATCCTTGACTACTCTATATTATATTTAATCACTTACAAGAACAGGCTTCCGTTCATCTTTGTGATTGGCTCACAAAGTTTAAGATATAAGTTTCATCCACTGCTTCGCTCGGATTTCCCTGCTTTGACCCATGGAACTTAATGAAGACCCAGAAAATATCACCTTCGACACATTTTGCGCCCAAAATTCCTTTTCGGGCACGGAGTTCCATCTAATAGCACGCTTTTTCTGATTTGATTGATGCCCTTTTTTAATAAGGATTTCTCGTAACCGTCAAACGCCTGCATTTTTAAGTTATTTTTTCGAGACTTATTCCTCTACTCGAGACCATTTCATGCGGCAATCTTTAAAAGCACACGATATCACATGTTCCCATCTGTATTTTTCTAATTAGAGGCACCTCCAATGCTTTTCATCTCCTTACCAATTACTCCTCTTGAAAAAATGTTATAGGCATCATAACGCAAAAACAAAAAACAACTGTAAAAAAGAAAATACTTTCTTTCGGCTTATCACATCTGAAAACTCTCAAAATACCCGTTTACGTAATTTATATTGTCCCTCTCTAAAATTCTAACAGATCTTTTAGCCAACTAATCGTCTTAAATTATTTTTTCCTATTTTACTTATTTTCCCCTTACTTGTTTCTTTTGATTTTAATGTATATTAATTAAAACTTTTAATTCCTGATGCGAAATACAATAACACATACATTTTAGACTATTTACAATATTTGTTAAACGTAATATTTTCTAAACAAAATATAGCATTTAACTGGATTTCATTAAACTTACAATTATTACTTTTTCATTGAAAAAATCCAGTACAAACAACAAATAAAGTCTTCAAATTAAATTGGAACATACAGATAAAAAATAGTGAATTTTTTAAGTATCTATACAGAGTCAAAATATAAAAGTTTCCCTTTTTCAAAAACAAAACAATTCAAACACACAAAAAGTCGAAAAGTTCAACTATGACTATAAAATCGATTTTTCTTTCTGCGTATTTCATTCTACTTTATAATAACACAAGATGTTAAAATACCTTCGAATTTGACAAAAAATTGTTACAATATTTGGCAGCTTGAACTTTAAAGAAAATATGCTTTGTCCCGAGCATGTGTCTCTCAAAGCACATGACATGGCATGCCTCCGTGTTAAAGCATGCCTTGTTATTCAGGTGTTGCGTACAAAGGCGACGCTCTAACCTAATTTTCGTACCACACTTTACAAATAACAGTCTCCATTCTCCGTTTTTAAATTCCTTATTTTAATTTTCATTTTTATAACAGAAACAAATTTTATCATTACATTCTTTTTCAATAACCAGATATCTAACTATTTTAAGTGAGCTAAACAAGGGTAATTTCACATTCCTTTTCCAATGGATAGAATTTGTGCGCAAATAGGAATTTTGGCCGCAAAATGTGTTAGTTAGTTAAAGGTGATACTTTCTGGGTCTTAATCAAGTTCCAAGGGTCCAAGCAGGGGAATCCGAGCGAATTACTGGATGAATAGTATATCTCATACTTTGAAAGCCAACCACAAAGATAAACAGAAGCCTGTTCTTGTAAGTGAGTAAATATGAAATAGGATAGTCAATGATTCGAACTCGCGAAGCTAGATTTGGCATTGAGAATTCCAATCATAAGTTTAAATAAATACAGAATGTTATTGACAAAAGGGAATGGATTCAATGAATTATGCATGGTTACTTGTTATTACAACTGTTTATATATTTTTTCTCATTCATTACTACGTGTTTTTTTGCGGCATATCGGCTTCTTTTTTATTTTCTTGAATACTTTTGTTCCATTGTGTGTATATGTGCGTCTCATTTTTTTTTAACTTTTTTCTATTCATATCCTGTACTATTCTTTTGCGGCATATCGGCCTTTTTTCTTATTTTTCTTGTATACTTTTGTTCCATTGTGTGTATGTGTGTGTGTTCATTTTGTTTTGTTTTTGTTTTGGTTTTTTTTTTCTTGTATACTGCGTATATGTGAGTGCTTTTCTTTTTTCCTTCTTAATTATTGTTTTATTTCGTTTTGCATATTTTCTTGTTTTTTTTCTTTTTCGCGTTCTGTGATCGTTTAGTTGTAATGGGCCCTTGTGTTGTGTACCAGGGATAACGCCAAGTGTTTTTTTTCAAACCTACCCTTCCTTGACTGGACTAGTCACGTTCACCAATTCCAAATATGCAATGTCGTGGGTGTAATTTTTGAATGCCAAATATATGATTATATTATGTAATTGGTATTATATTTAGAAAGTACCAAATATGTGTGTATATGTTACGTTCTTCTTATTTAGATGACGACTTATATAGTTGTTGTTTTTCATGTTGTAAGAGTCATAGTGTGATGGAGACAGTCTTGGGAGTGTTCATGTTGTTGAGTGCTCATAGATCTTAGAATGTACAAGTTTGTGGAGATAGCATATTGGAAACATAAAGAGGGTATATATAAAGAGAGAGAGAAACAGACAGTTCTGTATATAAAATAGACAGTGTACATGTTACTTCAAGAGCACCAAACCTGTAATTCAACTAGAAGGAGATTTTGACTATCTTGATAGATAGACCGAGAGTGCGTTTGACATTTACGTTTTTACAATTGTACATATAATAAATCCAGTTACCTTACACGTTGTAATTATGAACACAGAAGATGGCAGTTATAAAAACACATGATGATACCTTTATTTTTTCTTCGACCGCTCAGACATGGTTATGTATTTCAGGGATTCAAAGTTGTTACATGGTTATCTCTAAAACCCTCTCACTTCCAGAGGGTGCCTTGACTCTAACGGAGAATCGGTCTGAACCTCTCTGCTTCTCTCCACTGACTCCTCTCGCTTCTTCTCTCTGACTGATCCTGTCTCGCTTATCTAACTAACTTCATAACTCATGACGTTATTGCATGACCGAGTATGTGTCTTTCAGAACACATGGTATGACTTGCTTGCGTGTTAAAACATGCATTGTTGTTCCTGTGTTTCTTAAAAAGCCGATCCTCAAACCGAATTTTCGTAACACACCTTACAAATCACATTTTCCATTGTCAGTTCTTAAATTCCTTATTATAATTTTCATTTTTATAACAGAAACAAATTTCATCATTCCATCCCATTTTCAATGAACAGATATATAACTAGTTTGAGTGAGCTAAAAAGATTACAATTCCACATACCTTATTTTCAATAACATTCTGTCTTTATTTAAACTTATGATTGGAATTCGCAATGCCACAGCTAGCTTCGCATGTTCGAATCCTTGGCTATACTATTCCTTTTTAACTCACTGACAAGAACAAATTCTGTTCTTGAAAGATATCTATATAAATATATATGCACATATATCTAAATATATATCAAATATATATATATACATATATCTAAATATATAAACATATATATATATAAATATATAAACATATATATAAATATATGCATAAATATAGATATATAAATTTGTATATAAATATATACAGATAAATATGTGTATATAAATTTACATAAATATATATAAAAGTATGTATATAAAAATATATATGTATATATCAATATATATATATATATAATATATATAAAAATGTATATGTAAATATATGTACAAACATATTAACATATACAAGTTAAGGGTGATACTTTCTGGGTCTTAATCAAGTTCCAAGGGTCCAAGCAGGGGAATCCGAGCGAATTACTGGATGAATAGTATATCTCATACTTTGAAAGCCAACCACAAAGATAAACAGAAGCCTGTTCTTGTAAGTGAGTAAATATGAAATAGGATAGTCAATGATTCGAACTCGCGAAGCTAGATTTGGCATTGAGAATTCCAATCATAAGTTTAAATAAATACAGAATGTTATTGAAAAAACGGAATGAATTCAATGAATTATGCACGGTTACTTGTTCTTACAACTGTTTATATATTTTTTCTCATTCATTACTACGTGTTTCTTTTGCGGCATATCGGCTTTTTTTATTTTCTTGAATACTTTTGTTCCATTATATGTATATGTGTGTCTAATTTTTTTACTTTTTTCTATTCATATCTAATACTATTCTTTTGCGGCATATCGGCCTTTTTTCTTATTTTTCTTGTATACTTTTGTTCCATTGTGTGTATGTGTGTGTGTTCATTTTGTTTTCTTTTTGTTTTTTATTTCTTTTCTATTGCGTATGTGTGAGTGCTTCTCTTTTTTCCTTCTTAATTATTGTTTTATTTCGTTTTGCATATTTTCTTGTTTTTTTCTTTTTCGCGTTTTGTGATCGTTTAGTTGTAATGGGCCCTTACGTTGTGTACCAGGGATAACGCCAAGTGTTTGTTTTTTTTTCAAACCTACCCTTGCTTGATTGGACTAGTAACGTTACCCAAATTCCAAATATGCAATGTCGTGGGTGTAATTTTTGAATGCCAAATATATAATTATGTTATGTAATTGGTATTATTTTTAGAAAGTACCAAATATGTGTGTATATGTTACGTTGTTCTTATTTAGATGACGACTTATATAGTTGTTGTTGTTCATGTTGTAAGAGTCATAGTGTGATGGAGACAGTCTTGGGAGTGTTCATTTTGTTGAGTGTTCATAGGTCTTAGCATGTACATGTTTGTGGAGATAGCATATTGGAGACATAAACAGGGTGAATATAAAGAGAGAGAGAGAGACAGAGAGAAATAGACAGTTCTGTATATAAAATAGACAGTGTGCATGTTACTTCAAGAGCACCAAACCTGTAATTCAACTAGAAGGAGATTTTGACTATCTTGATAGATAGACCGAGAGTGCGTTTGACATTTACGTTTTTACAATTGTACATATAATAAATCCAGTTACCTTACACGTTGTAATTATGAACACAGAAGATGGCAGTTATAAAAACACATGATGATACCTTTATTTTTTCTTCGACCGCTCAGACATGGTTATGTATTTCAGGGATTCAAAGTTGTTACATGGTTATCTCTAAAACCCTCTCACTTCCAGAGGGTGCCTTGACTCTAACGGAGAATCGGTCTGAACCTCTCTGCTTCTCTCCACTGACTCCTCTCGCTTCTTCTCTCTGACTGATCCTGATCCACGCTTATCTAACAAAATTCATAACTCATGACGTCATTGTATGACCGAGCATGTCTCTCTCAGAACACATGGTATGACTTGCGTCCGTGTTTAAGCATGCATTGTTGTTCCCGTGTTTCTTTAGAAGCCGACTCTCTAACCTAATTTTCGTAACACACCTTAAAAATTACATTTTCTATTGTCCGTTCTTAAATTCCTTATTATAATATTCATTTTCATTACAGAAACAAATTTCATCATTGCATTCCTTTTTAAATAAACAGATATCTAACTAGTTTGTGTGAGCTAAACAATGGCAATTCTCCATAACTTATTTTCAATCACATATTGTATTTATTCAAACTTATGATTGGAATTCTCAAGTCCAAATCTAGCTTCGCACGATCGAATCCTTGACTATACTATTCCTTATTTACTCACTTACAATAACAAATTCTGTTCTTGTAACATATCTATATAAATATATATGCACGTATTTATAAATATATAATATATGTACATACATCTAAATATGTAAACATATATATAAATGTGTAAACATATATATAAGTATATGCATAAATATATATATATAAATTTGTATGTAAATATATGCATATAAATATGTATATATAAATATATATAAATATATACATAAGTATGTATATTAATATATATATATATCAATATATATATATATAATATATATAAATGTATAAAGAACTATATGTACAAACATATAAACAGATACATATAAATGTATAAATATATATAGAAATATATATATATATACATATATAAACATACACACATAAATATATAAATATATATATAAATATATATATATGTATATATATACATATACACATAAATATATATATATATATATATATATATATATATATATATATATATATATATATATATATATATATATACATTCATAAATAAAATAGATGTCCGTTACTGGATTATTAATTGTATTTTTAATCATTTCTAACTCGCTGATAATTGCCTCCATTTCTCGCAGAAACTGGTTGGTGTAATCGCATTATTTAATAAACCTAGCTTATCAATAATTATGGTGCCTCTCTCTGTCTCTCTCTCTCGCTATATATATATATATATATATATATATATATATATATATATATGTGTGTGTGTGCGTGTGTGTATGTGTTTGTGTTTGTGTGTGGGAATGTGTGTATGTGTGTGTTTTTACAAAAAAGTGCACCTCTGATTTAGTTGGACACGAAACTTTAAGAACGTTCATCGTCCTTCTCTCTCCCTCTCTCTTCCCCCCTCTCTCTCTCTCTCTCTCTATATATATATATATATATATATATATATATATATATATGTATGTGTGGTTATATATATATATATATATATATATATATATATATATTGGTATATATTTTTATATATGTCTATATTTTTCTTTCTCTTTATTTATATATATATATATATATATATATATATATATATACATATATATATATATATATATACTTGACTACTCGTTAACCGTTGGGTCAGTATGTTATATTTGCTATGGAATTTTTCTATGAGCATGACACTTGTGATGTAAGAAAATAGTTTGTTTGTTTTTTTTTGTAATCACAGAAACATTTCTATGAAATTATAATGAAATGAAAAAAGAATATAGATAGATTTCTATGAGTCGGTCTGTTTATTATAATTGATTATTTTTGAAAAAAAAATACTGTTACTGAATTATAAGTGGGTGGCCAAACTCATAGGTAAATGTGCACTGAACATATACTATAATACTTATTAAAGCTAAATTCAAATTTTGATATATCTGCTGTTTTACATCGTTCATTTCTGTATTACGTTTAAGTTATTTTAAACTTCACTTTTCCCATGTTAAGTAATAATTTCGAAATAATTACGTTACTATGTCAGCGTCCCATTTTTTTTGTTTTTTCCTTATTTTAACCCACACTCTTCCCACGTTAAATAATAATTTCGAAATAATATCGTTAATATTTCAGCGTCCCAATTGTTCTTTTGTTTTATTTTGAGTTTAAATTATCCAAATATCAATTTTCAATACTGTCTGCTTGTTTTGTTTTACATCGTTCATTTCTGTATTACGTTTAAGTTATTTTAAACCCCACTTTTCCCATGTTAAATAATAATTTCGAAATAATAACGTTAATATTTCAGTGCGCAAGTCATGGGCGCATGCGCAACCGGATGTTGTGAACCGGAAACTAGGTTACATATATCGTTACAAGGTCATTTGACTTATATAATTACATATATATATATATATATATATATATATATAAAAAGAGAGAAAGAATAATATCGATTGAATTGAACTCTTATATTTGGTGTTTATACGTGTTCCTATACGACAGGTTAATTTGTAAAAATATGTCTATGAAATCAAGAGTTGGTTCTTTGATATAGCTAGAGCCGCGTTCGAAACGAATGATTCGGTTTAGAGCACGATTGAACGATAATACATGACATTTTATATTTGAAACCTTAAATAAAGTTTTAATTTACAGGCAATGTAATAGAAATTAGGTTCTCTTCAGTGCAATATAGACTACACTGTATTGTTAAATAAGTCACCTCCGGGAAGAATTTAAATGTTTCTTCCGATATACAACGATGAGTGCCAAACTAGAGAAAGCAATCAATTTGATTGAAAAAATGGGCGATTTCGCTGATTGGCATGAAATTAGAAGTATGGGAGCGTAGGATAACAGCTTCTTCTACTCTTCTCCTGAGCTATATCTCACCACTTTAGACGATCAGATTTTATTCCCGAGTGTAACGTATACACATAGTGATGAACATTACTACATATCTTATTTAATAATTGTTTATACATGTACAGGTAACAATACTTTTATATGCCCCGTCAAAGTTTTAATTATGATTTTTTAAACAAGCATATGCCGGAAATAGGGTAGATATAAATCTCAGTCAATATTTTATAAGTTTAGAGTGTTTTATAATCAATTCCTTCAATGTCACATTTCTATTTTTTATATTAACAGCTTATAAAGTGTTTGCGAGATAGATATCCAAAACACAAAACTGCACCCATCATTTTATTATCCTGCGTGTAATTGTCGATAGTAGGTAAATGCCGTTTCCTTATCTTGTCTCCATTGTGTATGCGTCGACAATAATATATTACTCACTGTTGTCATCTGTTTTTTTTTTAAAGTTTGACGTACCTGGTATCATAAAGAACGGAGCTTGGTTATTTTGAGTCATACTATATATCTGAAGCAATTCCTTGATAAAGGTTTTGATATGTGTATATATAGATTTCATAAGCGATTCTTTTAACGTGTCCATGAAGCTTGACAACTGACTAATACAACGCAATCTTCTCCTGATGAAATGTCACCATGGTCCTTGAAACGGGTGAAAACCTCATCTTAAAAACTAATGATAATTTCTGTCGTTGGTGTATCCATTTTTATATGTTCAGATGTTCAAAGAACTGTCTATCAGTATTTGAATTTAGAATCAACGCAATGAGCAAGGAAAATTTATGTGACACCAAATCAAAAGTTTACCAGTTTTCAGGATGTGTCAGATGATTGTAGGGGGTGTTTGCTGCATTGTTTTACCGCATTTTCAATGCATTATGGCTATACTAGTTTAATACATAACGGGTCATTAAACGGTTCATTTTTTCAAATGCCTGAATGAGAGTTATGACATTTTTGCAGTATTCTGTAATTTAATACTGCAGGAATAATTACTCGTTCGCAGTACAAAACTGCTTTACCAAAAAATTGTAAATCCCTTTGCCAGTATATTTTCCTAATATTCTTTCTTCTTTTTCTTTAATATGTGATTTTCGCTTGGTTAAATATGTTTGGAATCCGGGCGAATAATAATTAACAGTGTCAAGTGATTAAGCCGGTTAAACCTGAACTTAAGTGTACGTTTCGTTCGATTTCGCCGTCTGTATTAGATGCTAAACAATGTTTTTAGATAAGACAGTATAAATAATTACTCATCAACTTCGAAATCTGACATGGATTCCTAGGATTTTTTTTTCAATGGTTATAGCCTAAAATTAGATATCACTAACCTTAGGTACAGAACCAGAAACTCATATGTTATCTGCATCGTACTGAAGTTTGTAGAAAATATTTAAAGTGAAAGAAACCCCGTTATCCTGTATATACATTTTTGATTGCAAAAATCTACATCTGGACCAAATTACAGTACGTTTGCAATAACAGAGGCCTTATACATATTTATTATGTCTAAAGTATTACCGACCGTCATATGTAACTTTATGGGACCGTTACATACACCTTTATCCGTTATAATAAATTACAACATTCTATCCTGGGCGAAAAATCATCACGATCGCGAAAAAATTACAACTAAGTAATAATAAATTTTCCAACTAAAACTAAAGTACTTATACCACCACCAGTCTACACCGGGTACTATTATACACATTATACATAAACCACCCTCTTTTCCCTCGTACCTGACTTTGCTTCTATTTATAAACCTACGTTAGTCACAGACCAAAATGCAATTGTTGTTTGGTTTTATGTATACACTAGCGATGGGTACCCGGCGTTGCCCGGTGATTTGGAGGTGTGTGTGGAAACTCCGTGGGTGGGGTGGGGGAGTTAAACAATGTGAGGATCGAACCCGAACCGTTGAGGCAAAGTTGTAAATTAAAGTGTGAAAAAAAGTGCGACGTTAACGATTGCCCCACCGCGAGATGCTAACGAAAACACGTTTGAATTTATTTAATTACTTGGATTTAGCAGGGCCTGTTTAAATGGGTTAATGAGGTCTTGTTTGACTGCGGGATAGTATTTCATTTACTGCTGAACGCTTTTTTTCCTCCAAGATGTTATGGGAAAAAGACTAACCCACATGCGGCGAGCGACAAATGTTGAATATTTATCTTCTCGAAATCGAGCAAATTAAATAGACAGGCGAGCATCGTGTTTAACTCTGAGATATTACGATTTATATGTGATATAAAAAGTTTTTAAAAGTTGTAAACCGACCGACCGCTTCTCTGAAAAAAGCCTTTTGTAGACATACTGAAAAAGCGAAGACACATGCATACATACATACATACATTTTCGCTTTTATATTTATAGAAAATGAAAAGTACCTGAGTGTAATTTACACACGTTTAATGATGCGTAAACGCAAATGCGTGACAAAACTAATTAATTTGCTATGAAATATATTTCTTCTAAAAATACATAAAATTGCTTTTCTGTTGTATGAGATAAGTTTCTAAATAGGTTTAGTTTCTTGCGATTTATAAATGAATCTATTTATATTGTTTATACTATAAACACACATTGTGTAAAATAATTAATAAGTGTTGATTATTTAAATAAACACCCTCTTTATAGTGTTCCTTTTCTTAATTACTATTTACATGTTTACATGTTAAGGTACACGTGAATACAGATATTCAGTTCGTTGAAGGTATAGAGGGTTCGATAGTAATTTGCCACCTTAACGTTTTTCTTTTGCAAACATAAATATCATACCCTGCCCGCCAGATTGGTACGCACGGGCTAACTTAATCTGTAACCAGCAAATTCATTGGTTTGTTCATAATATTTGCGCGTGTGAATTATGCCAGCGATTAACAAATTACATTTTGGGCAAATTATTGACCAACAGCACCCCCACTCACAAAGAGGGAGTTTATTCCGCAAGCATGTCTTTGCATAGGGAGCTTGCTAATGTCCATTCTGAAAGCCGTCCTTACATGACGAGGTTGGTGGTTGGACTATAACAACAACACAAACAGTATTTATAGTTATTTATAAGAACAATTCACAATTAAACATTGACTGAAAGAATAATATAATACTACAAGCGTAATTAGAAAGTGGGCACTTAGTTAGAAGTCCTCGAGATAAGATTTAATTAAAATAATCTAGATCCCATCATTAAAAAAAGAAATTAACAATTAAAATCAATGTCTTAATAGGTGTCGGACAATTTAAAACAATGTGCTAGTTCATCAAACTCATATAACTTCCACTGAGATATATCATCAAGTGCCGTCCAAGAGCCTTTATAAGGTTCAAAATGATTTCAATAATGGAAGAATAAGTGTGATTAAAATTGTTTTTATATATGACGAGATCCCTGGCGACACCAGATGATCTTGGTTTTCAAATATAGGAAGAGAAGGTAGGAGAGGGGTGTGATATTTGATCAAGGAAAAAGAAAAATGTCCCAAGGACTTTATCAAGAAAAGAAGAAAATAATAGATAATAATTGTTCTTTAAGGGGTTTAATTTCCATTTTGTACTTATGTAGCGATAAGAAGAGGCAAAAATGTCCAGAAGAATTAAAATATGTCGATGGGAAATAAATGAATAAATAAACATGATAATGAGATTCTCGAGTTGGCAGAAAAAAAACAATACAGGGTCGTTTCCTGGTTTAGGTTAGAACAACAATTCAAATTATTAAAGAAACAATGTTCTGTTGAAAGGTACAATGACTTGGGTTCCGGAGGTCTGGTCTGGTGTCTAGGAGGTGTTGTCGTTTGGGTCCACCTGTTGTGTTTAACTGCCAGATCACCAGCCAGTGATGGGTTGGTTGGACGGATAAATGGATAAATTGAACCTGGGGAAAGATATGGTCATGAAAGACGAAGAAGAGAGAAAAGAAAGAGAACATGAATGGAATAAAATAATGAGTTCACGAGAGAAGAAAAAGAATAAGAGAATGGAAAAGAGAAGAATAACTCCAAAAAGGTGGCGGGAGGAATTTCTGATTTGATAAAAACGATTGTCTTTTTTAGAATAGGGTCCAGAGTCCTTTTTACTGACTGGCATTCGTGGCGTCCACATCGCTCTCACCCCACCTGGGGAGGGGGGTAAAACATCCATAAGAGCTAAGCTGAAAAGCTCTTGTTCTTAGCTGGGAAATTGATTAGTGGAACTTAAGTATGCAACCTGCATCATGAAGCTTGAATCAAAGAACTCGACTAAACAAGTGTAAAACGATTTATGAATAATTATTTTGTTTCGTTATATAAAAATGTCCCAGAGTTTTTTCCTTCTTTCTCGATTGTCGGCCGGGATGAAGATATATTTTATTTCAGGTATGCCCTGACGCCAGATGATGAAGGAGATGGACTGGATCCAGCACGAAGCCAGAGTGACGGCCGAAATCGACAGTGTTGCCACACGGACTTAGGGTCATGCACATTTCGCGTGCCCTGAGCAGCAGAAGATATTTTCCAGTGACCAGTGAGAGTATGATCACCCTTAAGGGGTCCACAACTAGACAAGTAATAAAGTAGCCCTGCTGGGTTGCATCTATGGTCCTGTGAGCTGGGAGCGATGAACACGGCCAGAAGTACATCACAAGTATGCTCCAGTTAACCAGGATAGGGACGGATGCGGCCCGGCCCTCGGACAGAAGAGAGGTTAGGGTTATATATATATATATATATATATATATATATATATATATATATATATATATATATATAAATATATATATATATATTAGTGATGGGACGATGCCAAAATTTTTCCCGATTCCGATTCCGATTCCGATTCCGTTCAAAATTTCCAATTCCGATTCCCGATTCCGATTCCGATTCTTGTAAAATTTATACATATTTAATTAGAGATTTTTTTTGTTTGTTTTTTCGTAAATTTTCAAATTAATGTCCGCGTATATTTTATCTCAAATGTTTGCCTTGTAATTGATTAAAAATTGTAACACAACAAAACATTTATTTTGATTTTAAAACAAAGCTATATTGTACAAGTTCGTATTTACTGTATAACATGCTACTTACATGAATAGTGGAAAATATTCGAAGATTGGTAGGCAAAATAAGAAAACGATTTAAGGACAATATATTTAACAACGCCACTTAGCAAAGCCACATCTCATTGTTACGAACGAATGTCTAAATAATAATATTACTATTATGAAAACCATTTTTAACGTGAGATTGCATGAGCTTTCTGTGTTTTCTCTCGCAGCTAAATCCCTATTCCAAAATGAAATATTACTTTTATAGATTACGTGTTAGAACATTTTTTTAGTTGGCGGAAAGAAAAGCGATCATTTAGAATTTAGAGTGTAAGATCAGTTTCGAATATAAATTTAACGTAAAATGATCATCATTTCTGGCCTCCTAATTCTTTATGGATATTAACTAAAGTGTTTCCCACTAAATTAAGTTCGGTTTGCAACGTTGTAAAACCATGTGTAATCGCTTAAAAAGTAGACACCCTATCCCCAATAAGCGCACATAATTTAAAATTGGTAACACACTACAGCTCATGTTACGTTATATTTATTTGTGAAACTGACCGTCTATTTTAAATTCCTAATCGTTTTATATATATATATATATATATATATATATATATATATATATATATATATATATATATATATATATTTTCTAATCATGAGTGTTTAGACAAATATTAAAAAATGAGCCTTAAAAAGGGGTGGTTTTTAGCCATAAAAGTTCCCGGGGGGCGCAAACCAGAGTTTTGCCAGGGTCAGCGATACTGAATTTACATTTGCAACAATTGCCTTCACATTTTGGACAAGTTTCAGTAAAATCTAATGGACGGGAAAAAAGTTATGGGGCCAAAAGTGTAATTTTTGCCATTTTGGGCATTTTTGACCCATTTTCAGCCCCTGGGGGAGCAACGAGAGTTTTCTTAAAAAAAAAACTCGATGTTGTGCACATCTACGTATTGGAGTACAACTTGTGGCAAAATTTCAGAAAAAGGTAATGGACGGTTATCCGGGAATCATCCGGACGATCGGACGAACGAACGGACGAACGCCACTGAAAACTATAGTCCCTCTCCGATAAATCGGGGGGACCAACAAGGAATGGGCAAAATTGGGGAAAGGCTAGGCCTTTGATTTAATTTGAAATATGCTTCCAGTGTGATTTTCTTTGATTCTGCCGGTATTGTTTATGTTTATACTTAAGGATTGCTACGACGGCGCCAATGCCGTCTGAAGCCGAGGCCTCCGTGAGATATATATATATATATATATATATATATATATATATATATATATATATATGAAAAAGAAATTATATTTACATTTAAAAGTCCCCCCTCATTGAAATTCTACTTTTGGACGAAATTTGTAAACCCACTAAAAACCAAATTATTTTTAGATCTAGGATGAAGCTCTAAACTGTCTTCACGTATTAAAAAAGGGTGCTTGTGCAGTTTACACTATGTTAAAAAACGAAAAATAAAAAAATATATATATTCTACGTACTCGTTATGGAATGAAGTTCTCATAAAAAAATCACGTAATTTCATCAAATAGTTTTTTTTATTTTATGCCGTAAAAACGATTTGGGAAATTCGGAATCTTCCTACAAAAACTGCGATAATTAGTCAAGGGAGCGTAAAACAAAAACTATTTAATGAAATTACGTGATTTTGTTATGAGAACTTCATTCTATAACGAGTACGTAGATCTATAGAGTTTAGTTTTACTAATAGTTTAAAAGAAATAAATATTTATAATCGGTACAAGCAATTGAAAATTAACTTTTGAAAAATATTCAAAGAATCGATTTTGGAATCGGAAATTATACACAAATTTTTCCGATTCCGATGCCGATTCCGATTCCCCGAAAATTACCGATTTAACCGATTCCCGATTCCGATTCCGATTCATCGGCACAACACTATATATATATATATATATATATATATATATATATATATATATATATATATATATATATATATATATATATATATGAGAAAGTGTTAAGTATTATGTATTGGCTTTTTATACAAACAAATTTGATGAATTAGTGTGCCCTATTTAGTTGTCGGACTGAATGTGATGGTTAATGAAAACCTTAAATTCGTAGGATCGATAATTATATTGGTTCGTTGATTTCAGGTAATTCTGTCGCGGTTATATACAAGATCACAATACAGATTTTAGAACACATTTTTATTATATTAATGCAATGTATGGTGGAAAATATTAGAGACCAGCAAACACATTCCATTTGTTTTCCTTTTTTAGTATGAGAATGTAGCAATTGTTCGATCTGGTGAGGTTATTAAACCCATTCGACATATTTACGGATAGAGCTTCTCGGAATGCGAGTAACCAGATATGTATTTATTCCAAAAGTGATTCTGAACAGCTAATACATTTATGTGTTCGGAGCCCTTAGTAACAACATTAAATAGATAACATTCGTAATTTAATCTTCGGAAGAAGAAATATAAACCGTATGATATACAATTTTAAACGCATCGGTATACGTTCACGAATAGCACAAAATGTCATACTGTTTTTTTTTGTTTTTTTTTACTCAACTTCACTCCAAACAATACATATCGCAGCCTGGATGTAAGAGGCTACTTATTCTGACTATGCCTAAGAAAGATTTAAAAAAAAATTAGTTTACGTTACATTTGGATTTCTGCATATAAGTTCAGTCAGGGAAGCCCGTAGTGGGTAGGGAATTTCAAAGTCTAGCCGTTTTCTAGAAGAAGTAATTAAAGCAAAACGCTTTCTACCATTAAGGGACTTAAACAGTTAGGGGTGGCATTTGGCTGCGTAGTTTGTTTGTCGGGGACACAAGTGCAACGAGTTTCTCAAAGTAAACTCCATTAAAATACTTGTAAAACAGGCATAGGAATGCCACATTTATGCGATGGGACAGGAGTTGGAGCCTAGTTGAAAAAGTGGGGTTTGATTGGATTGGACTTTTTATTTTTTTATTTTTCGAAAGGGAGTGACTAGTAGTAGGCGCACTTGTAAATACGGCAGCCTTCCTTGCAGCAGCCTTCGCAATACCTTCAATATATTTGTTCCAGTTCATGTTGCCTGTTAGTGTCAAACTGAGGTGTTTGAAGACATGGATTCGGGCGTGAATATCTAAAGTATCTGAGACACGATTGATTAGAGTACAATCTTGACTTGATCAGTAGAGAAAATATAAGTACATAACGCAGTGCCAAAGTCTAGTCGAAAACACATAAAAATCTGGTCATCTGATTCCAGACGTTGCTCTTTAGTTAAGGGAATGTTCTGCGAATATAGACTCCAAGTCCGAGAATGTATTGATTCGAGTTCTTACGGAAGAGGAGGGATTCGGTCATGTTAAAGTACTTAGTGAGGATTTAGAAGGGTAGTTTGTTTTAGTAAATGCTAAGATATTCGAAGTGTTTACTAAGAGGAAAGACTTTACATGACGTAGTTTACTTCGAAACCCACGAATAATTATGAAGGCAAGTTTCAAGGGAGAAGGCTTTTTAGGTGGTTGTCTAGTTTGATCGTGCTATTTGTTGGGTTATGCTTTAAGTACGTTTCTGTTTAATTTCAGGTTTTGGAGTAAGTGTTCAGCAACTTGAACCAGTTTTGACGGCAAGTATACACCCACACACAAGAGGTCTATTAGAGGAGTCATGTCCTGGAAGTTGTGCCTTCGTGAATACCCACCAGAGATAGTAGTAGGTGTCCTTTCAGCGCGCACTAAAACACGACAATTATCATATTATTATACACCTCATGTTAAAGCAGCAGCGCTACACATTATAAAAGATTAAACAACAGGAAGACAAACTGTCAATCAAGTACATTCAACCTCACAGAAAAAAAAAACAACCAAAAACAGCCAAGTTAGAATACGTCGCATGCAAGTGAGCCCAATTATCTCGGTTTGTGAGAGGAAAAATAACGAAATTCTGGATATAGGGAAACCCATAATAATCGCGAGTGAGGAAACAAGACCAAACCCAGGTTGGCCCCGGTAGCTTCGTGTCTGTGTACCTCATACCCTAGCTAATAGGTAAAGAAGAGGTGTAAAATCCGGCAATTGGCGGAGCTTATATACTCGATTAGTAATCTGGGTTTGCAAACTAGAGAATTTGTTTGAGTCACCAGTAATAAGAAGTTTCTCGATCATGACTAAGGAGGCCTCATCCCTCCAGATTTAATATCACAGATTTCTTTCTCTTAGATGGATGACCTGACAAGATCTACGGTCCTATCTCTCCGGAAGAGGTTACCACGCACCATGTTTTTACAACAGGAATTTCTACATACCCGCGTGGATTAAAAGTATTACGTATCTTATAAATTTTGCGTTATTCTAAATAAATAAGAGTAGAATTATAAATATAATTTCCGTTAACAATAGAAACCGCGAATGCAGTAAGTATAGTGAAAAAACAATTTGTTTTAGTAATAAATGTGTTTTAAAATAAGTGAATAAAATAATACTAATTACCTGGATATGGAAGAAATATAAATCAAAGAAATAAAATGAATGATTGAATTGAATTTTCATATCGAGCTTTCCATACTACACTGAATAAATAAATGTACTTAGGCTGGTGTAAAAATACGTTAGATTTAAGAAATTGTGTGTCGGAATGTATGACATAAAGATTAGTTATTCGTATTACTTGGATTATTCGGACTATTATTCGTATCTAGAATTCCATTATTTGTACCACATATATGCCGACTTTCTTCAGGTATATTTTGTCGAACTCAGAAATATTACTCTCAAGTTCGGTTATCTCCTCTTAATTTCGCACGGAACTCTATACTTACTTCACGTGATTAGCATGACCTTGGTCCGTCACGTATGATCGGAAATTTAAGCTTCTCTCCTCCAGAAGAGTCTAACTTACAACTGTGGCTTGACAAGTACTTTATTCACTATGCCACGGGTTCTGCAATCGATTCCAGCGGACGGACATACACACACACACACACACACACACACACACACACACACGCACACACACACATATATATATATATATATTATATATACATATATATATATATACTTATATATATATATATATATATATATATACATATATATATATACTTATATATATATATATATATATATATATATATATATGGTGAGCCCAAATCAGGGCTAAACTCGAGTCTTGGACTTCCGGTTCGTTGACTGTCATGGCTCTTGTGAGCTTCGGCGTTGTTTGGCTGTGGAATTTATTATACAATCTCTCACATTCTGAAAATCATATATATATATATATATATATATATATATATATATATATATATATATATATATATATATATACAAGATTAGTTTGGACGTTTTTAATGATATTAAGAATATCGATATGCTGGTATTTCTTTTTTTATTTTTTAACTGTCTTTGCGGTTTTTAGATAGCTACAAGCCCATTTTGTTATTCATTGATATATTTTACTTAATCGGCGCTTATTTTTATGAAATGTATTTACTTATTATTATTATTATTATTATTATTATTATTATTATTATTATTATTATTATTAAATATTATGTCCATAAAATGTATTCCCATCCTATGGGCATGCATTCTGCTAACTTTCTATATTCAATATACATATATATATAAATATATATATATACATCAATACATATGTATATATATATACATCAGTACATACATACATACATGCATACATACGTATATATACATCAATACATACATACATAGATATATACATACATACACACACATCAGTATGTATTACGAACAAAACGTCTGAAAATAACAATAATAGATGGGAACATTTCTGTGAATGCTACAAATAATACGAATTCACAAATGTGTTGTTAATAGTTTAAATGTGTGATATTTCCTTTATTTTATGCATTATGATAATTATTTCTGAAAAACTCATAATTTACTCATATTTTTCTGCAAATAGTTTTTTTTAATGATTAATTAGTTACAGTAGAACCCTAGGATACGCATTAAACATTTATAACAAAATACAGTACAGTATATAATACACACGTATATAATCAAAGACTGGGCAAATACCGTAACCATTGGCTGGAATGACATCGTATTAAATATCGTTACCTGAATAAACAGTATCCTAGGGCTACCGTATTTCTGGTGCCTACTGTATAACGCCAACTATGCAGAAGTATCCCCATTTTCTACACGATCAACTCGTTGCTTTAAAGTTTGTAATGGTAATCTCCGATCAAATTTGTAAATCATTTACTTGCTTGTACAGTTACACCTTCTGTTAATATTAAGTCTTAACACCATGTTCATTTCTAGTTCATTAGATCTGGTTATATTGCATTGTCTATTTATTAGATTTATATGCGCGACATCAATATTTATTGTGTCCTTGGGAAATTTAACTGTGATTCTGGAACATGTGCAGAGCCAATTTAACAGCATTTAATTTTCTAATTAAAACTTTTTGCATAGGTTAGTATATATTATACTATTTCATATATACGAGCATTAGAATATTATCAAACTGTGTCTATTTACTGCATAGTGTGTAAGTTTATTGATTGCGAAAGCAGAAAGCAATAATTGATCTTGTATATGTATATTATGCAGACAGTAGGAAGCGTTAATTAAGTAAAATGTGTGAATTAATAAGAGTTTAATAGTATAGAGGTGCACTTGATGGGACACTCAGTAACCTTTGCATAAATTATACGCATGCAGTGTAAAAGTAAGCGCTAAACATTGACTTACTTGAAATACGATGCTTTGAAAAATCAGATATTATAATGGTGTAACTTCAAATCAACGGTGTTGGGTAGGGTGTTTCATAAAACATTTGAAGTCAATAAACTGTAGAGCAAGACAATTTGTTATATTAGTAATAAATGAGCTCTCGTGTAAAAAAAATGAAAAAGTGTAAATATATTTGCTCCTCTACGAGTGAAATTAATAAACACTTACGCTCTCTTTTCCTCAGTTTTTTCTCTCTCCCTCTCTCATACTGTATAACTTCTATAGCAAAAGTGTATATTGGCAAACGGTAAACTTGCAGGCAATATGTAACTGTACATTTTTTTGATTATTTGAACTATTGTATTAATTTTGAATTTTATCCCCACAACGTTTCCATCGATATAACTTCAGCTATAGCTAGTCAAACTCAGAAAAGGCAAAGAGTTGTGGATTAATGGATTAATTACTACGCACAATTTAGTTCTATGTTATATGCTGTTCAAGCTTGAATGTCAACTCTCCAGTCCACGTGATTGTAAGAAATATGTAAGGCTCTGTATTATAATTGATACACAATGAGCACATGCTCACTCCGTTGTTTAAATAAATAGTTTTTAGAAACCGTGTACGTATTTGTTAGTTAAATAGCAGGATTCATGACTTAAATAAGTTACCTTGTAAGTATTTGATAAGTTATATCAGCCACGATATTTTGCGTAAAACACTCAAGATAGAAACAGTAATCCGAATAGTACAAATAATATAAATTACCAAATTCTTATGTCAAAAATTTCCCCAAATAGCATGAGCCATATTATATGTTAATTGACCTAATTATAGGTTAAGGAAGTCTTTAAGAACATACTTTTCTTATTAGTATTATCTTTCTAATACCTATATACTATTATTATTCTCTATTAATTTTCTGTTCGTTGTGTGTTTTATAAGATAACATATTTCTACTTTTCAAAAATAATATAAATGCAAATAATAACTTTAGAAAAACAAGAGAAACGACTACTTCCATGATTACTACTACTAGAAATTAAAATAATTCTTTTAATAGTAGAAACTTTATATGCAAGAGACATTATAAATGAACTACAACTATCCGACGCATTATAAATAAAAGAAAACGTGGAATCGGCGTTTGCTGATACCACACAAATTAACTGTTGAAGACCAGGGGCTAGGGGAATATCCGGAAGAAATAGCACTGCCCATAAGCTCTGTGGAATAATGGGGAGAAAGCAGGATCTTCTAGAAATATATTTACTCCCAAATGTAAGCGACGAACTAATGGCCATTATAAATGGAAATAAAATATAAAGCAGCTGGATCGATAACAAAAGTCATGTTAGAAAAGAATAGACCAGAATAGCATCTTATAAAAGGCTGGAAAGACTCATTGTCATCAGCACTCCGGAAAATAATACTAGTTAATGTCAGTGTGCAACCATCATTGAAAACTAATAATTAATACATTATTAACAGTGTGACAACTCATAATACATGACAACACCAGTAACAACAACAACAACAACAATAATAATAATAATAATAATAATAATAATAATAATAATAATAATAATAATAATAATAATAATGACATGGATACATTAATAAATACCACCAGGATCTAAAGCCAGGATGTGCAAATAGAGTTTAGTATGAAAAAGTTGGCATTACTGGTTATAAGAAAAGGAAAACTAGAGCCGACAGAAGGCATGGAACTACCCAACAAAGCGGGAATAATGGGACTAAGAAAACAAGACACCTACAAATACCTCGGAGTACTGGAAGCAGACACCACCGAGGCAGCAGGAATGAAAGAGAGAATTGGAAAGGAATACCTCAGGAGAACAAGAAAACTTCTCGAAACCAAATATATAGTAGAAATCTTATAAAAGGCATAAATACATAACCACTACCACAAGTAAGATACATTGGGCCGTTCATAGTGTGGACTAAAAAAGAACTGAGACAGCTCGATCAGAAGACCAGGAAACTCATGACCATGCACAATGCACTACACCAGAAGGACGATGTTGACCGACTCTACCTAAATAGGGAGAGATGGCAGGATGTGACTATAGGGTTATGGTTAGGGTTAGGGTTAGGGCTAAAAGACTGTGAATCACACCAAAAAGGGACCAAAAAAAAAAAAATATATATATATATATATATATATATATATATATATATATATATATATACGCGCAGTCACCCTTACGGTGGGTATCCATAGTCTGTCAAGAATGAAGGAAGCCTTTATCTAAGTTTATATCACCTGCCACCGAACAACTATTAACCAGTTTCAGCTAGTGTGGCCTGGACGGCTTACCGTAGACCCACATGAATTTTTACTTTCGAGAGATGCTGATTTAATAAATGTATTATCAACAATTGCTAGAATTACATTATCCACCGGATCGCTTATGCCTATTTTCAGCTTGGATTGGAAGATTTTAATTCGACCGTGTTTGGATTTTACCATTCTTGAATTTTTTACCTTTCACCAGACTATCCATTCATGTGAAATCTTTTTATCATTTCTTCTTTTACATCCTATTCCCCTTAAATCACCCCTGTTTAAACCAAGTAACTTACGTGTGACTTACTTGTGGTCTCATTAAATACTTTTCCATGCAAAATTCGATCCCACATTTGGCTAATTCCTGCCCTTTGCTGAGAAGGAGAGTATTTCTTCGAAACTCTGCGGATTAAGGACTATCCACTTATCTTGTGCCTCCTTTTTAAAATTAAATATGTTTTTAACTCTTTTTCAAGATGTTTTACCATGTTTTATTAATCATTTGTTCATATATATATATATATATATATATATATATATACTAGCATGGGTACCCAGTGTTGCCCGGCGTTGCCCGGCGTTGCCCGGGTGTTTGGAGGTGTATGCTGAGCAAAAGAAAAACGGTCATTTTTTTTAACTTTGACTCCTATTATGACCCCTTAACATTTATAGCCTTGGGCTCAAATAAAATTATTAAGTTAGAACCATGCCTAAGAGACTTATATCCTAAATTTCAAGTGTTTAGACCAATAATTGTCGAAGGAGTTTGGTAGAGTTCTCAAAGCAAAAATTTGTGTAACTTTGACCGCTTAACAGTAAAATGTCTTTCCGAAAACCGATCACGTAGATTTTCCCATATCTCAGTACCCTGTATATGAAATTTCGAGTATGTAGACTACAACTTGACAGAGTTATTGCGTAGGAAAATGTACACGCACACACATACAGACACGTTCACTTATATATATATATATATATATATATATATATATATATATATATATATATATATATTTCTGTAGAAATATATTTTATTATTATATATCAACTCTAATACAGGAAGATCAATGTGATTACAGAGCAATATATAGAATAAATGACAAAAAGTGTTATTCAAAAATTCATGATGTTTACCATCTTATAATTTATATCTTTATGACTTATACAATTCTTGACAGTATATGTTTCGTAGCGCAAAATCAATCACTTAATTATTATATCTATCAGGTATTCTAATATGCCCTTAACTCATCAGAAAAATAGCAACAATTAATCTGTCAAAAGAATTGAAATGTGATTTGATATAGTACAAATTCGGAAATTTGAAGAAAAGTTGCAATTACTGTTATATTTTTCCATTAAGCCATATTGAATTTTTATCAAACAAAGTCCTTAAACCCAACTATACATACTATCAATTTGAATGAGTTTATGAATCTTCAACCAAAATGTTCTATCTAATAATTAGTACATTTATTAATTCTAAGTTGTGTATACATACTTATGAAAATGATATCAACAAATTATAAACTATTATACATGTTTATATATACGAAACTAATCTAAATTTAAAAAAAATAAAATAAAAAATAAATAAATTTCTTACTCTATTGTTGATGAACAAATAAAACCAACTTTACACGTCTAACAGACCCCTAAAGGCTATATTAGAAAGCACCATAATTCCAACAAAACGCTATGAAAAAGATACTGTTAAGAGTCAAGAATTGTATAAGTCAACTGAATTAAAGTAATAAATTATAAGATGGTTAATATCATAGATTTTGGAATATAACTTTTCGTCATTTATTATATATATATGTGTGTGCGTGTGTGTGCGTGTGTGTGTGTGCGCGCGTGCGTGTGTGTGTGTGTGTGTGTGTGTGTGTGTGTGTGTGTTAAAGCAGAGACTATTATTTATAACGATCATACTTTGCTTTATAATTCATTTTCTTATAACTTCGATTTTCCGTATACTATTTTTTACTATTTTTTATTTACAAAATCATGAAATTATTGAAAGTTTTATAGTTATTAACGCCTCTGAATCGACTGGGAATCATCTTCAGGTAAAATTCATAGATAGTGAGGCGAAAGCGAATAATAGCTAAAATGGAGCGTAGAAAATTTACAATAAAATGCACAAAAAATTATATCGAGTGATGGATAGTAACAAGTATATATAAAATCGATTAAATTATCGATTAAAAACTAAGTCGATTCAAAATATAAATTTAAACATAAACGAGTCGATGGGCAAATATAAGTATAACGCGTGGTTTCCGTCCTACGACATACATACGTTTTTGTGTTATATGTTTTTAATAGTAATGGTGACAATTAATGTAAGGTGATTCGTTTTTTGTTTTTTGTTGTTTTTTTTTTACTTTTTAAAATTATTTAATCAACAGTAATGTGCCAAAGATTGTTTATGGGGTTGTTAAATGCTTGTGCATCACGCTGATTTTGTTCAAATATATACTAAGTCGACGAGACAATGTTGTCGTTGTATATCAAATGTATGTGTTAGTCTTATGATCTATATTTTGAGAGTTACCTTCTCCTAAAGGCATTTATACTGATACGCAACATCGGTTTGCTTTAATATTTTTTAGCCGGCGAGAAGTTGGTTTTAACCACGAGGTTTGGAGTTCTAAAGTTTTATAATAAATAATGAATTTAATTCTACTGTTTGTATCAACAGGAGATTATTATTTATGTACGATGCATTTTAATCCCTTTTCTTCAACTGAAAAATTTAGTTGCATTTTTTTTTTGGTAAAATCTATTCGTAGAGTTGGCATTATAGTGTTTTCTAATATAGTTGTTAGGGGCTGTAAGACTTATCAAGTTTGTTTCATTTGTTCAACAACAATAGAGTTTAGAAATTTATTTTTTATATGTACAGGCGTTATATAAGTAATGCTTTCCTAGTAAGCTATTAGATTGATTTCAAGGCCAATAAAATACGGAAGTGTAAAAATTCGTTGATTATCATTCAATTCTGGACAACGTTGGGTTACCCTGCTAGTATATATATATATATATATATATATATATATATATATATAATCGTATAACGATTAGATCACTGTGTGACTGACGTAAAAGAACATTTAGAAATTAAAATGTTTAAATCGAACGTTATTTCACGCGGTTAATGATAGCCGAATAAATATGGTTTTGCTAAGCGAGTCAGAGATGGCTCGTGTTGCCGAGTTCGAATCTGTCGACTGGTATTAATCGTGACACCCTGCACTGAAGATTCCAGAAAGGATTAAACTACTGTCTGTAGGGGTTTTATTATTATAGTAAAAAATAATTATGACAGCCCTTTTAAGAAACTCGTTTCTTATCGTTGAGCACTTTCAGTTAAATTCAGTCGGTCAATTTAGCTCTTATGCAGAGATCATCATATAACGATTATATCACTGTGTGACTGACCTACAGAACATTTAAAAAGTAAAATAATTTAATTCAACGTTGTTTCACGCGGTTAATGGTAGCCGAATGGATACGGTCTTTGCTAATGGAGCCAGAGATGGCTCGTGTTGCAAAGTTCGAATCTGTCGGCCGGTGTTAATCGTGACACCCTGCACTGAAGATTCCCGAAACGATGTATCACTAGTGTATGTGGGTAGTTAATTATTATAGTAAACATAATTTTATATATATATATATATATGAACCTTCTATTTTGAGAAAATAAATATTGATAATAAACCAGCTATCATTATGTCTACCAATATGTGATGATAAGGCGCCGAGAAATCTCCACTAGATCGACTAATTGCTATTAATTCGAGAAATTTCAAAATAGTACGGATAAAAAAAAAACAGAAGGAAGATATCAATACATTAGGAAAAATTCTGAAATATGCACACAAGATCGAGCTATCTTCATTAATACAATCTCTTGAACATTTTCAGCCAAATAAAAAGTTATAATTTCCTAAAATGTTATAAGAATAATTAAATAAATAAATAAAATGAAATTTAAATTTACTCGCATAAAATTTTAAAACAAAAAATGACAGATATGTTACAGCTAAACTAAATGAAAATATATAAAAGTAAGTAAAATAAATACAATAGTATGATACGCGCATAATGGAATAGAACCTAAATAAAATGATTAATAAAAAATAATCAAATTAAAATTGTTAAAAATTCAAAATTTAATAAAATATAAGGAAAATCATGGAGCATATCAACGTAACAGGTATATTACAAAAAAAATGTAATCTATAATTTTCAAACATTATATTATGTGTCTAATAGCATTCACATTTCTGAAGTAATTAAATAACGAAGAATCAGGTAATAGATGTATCAAAAACATTTACGTCTGCACAAAAATGTGTGTGCAGTTTTAAAAAGAAGTATAAAAACAATATAATGATAATTATACTCGTATATAACTACACGATATAGGAAGTTGTAGCACAATAGATAAATGTACTACATCATATTTTATAAGATATTTTAAACACAGTACGAGCAGGTGTATCAATGAAATACAGAATTGTATTATCTATCTTATTGTTACAGCACGTTTGCCTTGTTTGTCTAGTTGTCGTCATATATTCGATATTTTAATGTTACCTATTTCAGTAACCTTCTTCCCAAAACTGAATAGGTGTTGACTTCCCTTTCGGTTGACTTCCGGTTAGCTAAGGCAGGGATCTTTTTAACAATAAAATCTTCATTTACGATATGCACCTCTTCTCCCTGGTAGCTCTTTTCATCTAGTGTCTTCATCCTTTTCTCTGGAAATATTTTCATTTAATAAATTATGTAATATAACAACGCGATTCTAGCTAACGTAATGTGAGAACTCCTCCCCAGTTAGAGGTTTCTGTTCGAAAACATGTACAGAAGTCGACATAAAAATTCCCGAGTTCTACCAGATGGATCTTATGAAAGCAGATTGGTCGAAAAGTTGTGACAAATGTATCTAAGTTAAGAACAATAGTCCAAATATTTCAAACGAATTAGATATTAGCTAAAAAAGCTAGAATTTGTGATTACCATTTTACTACGCTCTCCAGCCTTTAGAAAATCAGTTCTATCCCGCACATTTTAGATTCAATTCAGTTTCGTTACATTCAAAGTCTTTATTTTATATTTTATATTCTGTTTTGATTTTAACGATTTGGGAGTTGTTTTTTCATGTTATTGTCAATGGCCCTTCGTTCACGTTTCACCAAAATAATACGTGATTTCGCTGAGGTATTGTCATTTGAATAAACATTAAAGCGATGGATTTTTCACCATTTCCTCATTTCGAATCTAATTACCCGCAAGAAACAAAAAAACTTTTAAGAATCAGCATGCACCAAGTTAACGAGATTAAATCTATTTCCAAATACGTTTCGTTTAATTTTGCTTTTATTATCGCAACTATTTTAGCGGGAATTCAACACGCTTAAGCAGTGTTTACACCTTACGAAACAAAATGAACAAGCAAATCAAATTTCTTTCAGTCGCTTTTCTCGGTTTCTAAATACATAATGCACACCAAAACATTGCATGTACTATATTGTGCATAATGTGTATATCTATAAAAGTGAACTTGTCTGTGCGTGACATTTCCCTACCAAAGTAATACGTCAATTTTCGCTCCACAGACTTGATATTTGATATAAGGTCTATTGAAATTCCCGAAAGTATTTTAATCGGTTTTTGAATTAAAATTTAGTTGTCATGGTGTCAAAGTCCAATGATTTGACCTTTGAAAACTCTATCAAACATCTCCGCCAATTTTAGGTCTAAATATACGTTACTTAAACATGAGTCAGTCTTTTTAATTTGATAGAAGACGTAAACAATTAATGCTAATCGGTAAAAAATTTAAAGAGATTCGACTTCTGCGGTATTTATCAAATTACTCATCCAGTTGTTGCTCTAAATATTTGAAATTTTACATAAAGTGTATTCAAACTTATGGCAAGCTTTTTACTCGTTTTGGGTCAAAAATTGAACTGCAAATAAGGCAAAGTTCCAAAGATTTGATCTTACTGTCTCTAGCAAACTCCTCAGCCAATTCTGGTTCTAAGTATTTCAAAATTTACGTAACGGTATTGATACATGCGGCACGCAGTTTAATCAGTTTTGGCCTTAAATGTGGCTGCTAAAAGATCAAAGTTTAAAGAGCTGACCTTCGCAGATTCGACCAAACAGATCCGCCAAGTTGAGGTCCAAACAAATGAAATTTAAGGTGTAAATAACTTGGACATGAGTTAAATTTTTAATTTTGGTTATAAACCAAAACAATAAATGTTAAGAAGTCAAAATTGCAGTCTCTACCAAATTACTCAGAACATTTTTGTTCTAAATATTTGAAAGTTTACATAAATGTTATGCACACACAAAGCAAACAAAGAACACTACATAGGGGCCGTGCGAAGTTGGACTGAACCGCTAGTTATCAATAAATCAACAATCTTAATAATTTCTAGGAAATGTGAAATTCACATGCGATTGCACAGTAGCATTTTTATCATCGTCAGCTGAGATGAGAACGTTTAGTTATTGACATTTTTGCAAGTTGATATTTATGTTTTCGAAATTACAGTACGTGGTATTCCCAATTACCCATCAATCTGGTAGTAACAACGGTTAACACAGCCTTCATTGCATGATCACACAGGCAACGAGTTGTCGATATGATTATACCTTTAACAATTGTCTATTATTTTAAGCATATATATATATATATATATATATATATATATATATATATAGAAATCATGTTTTAATATAGTGCTGAGAAAAAGCAGCGACCATCTAGTTAAGATGCGTAGAAGCAAATTAAAAGAATATGCATTTGGCATTAAAAAAAACTTATATTTAAAACAAAAGCCCTCAGAAACTTACGAGCTACGGTAACTGATATTAGTAGACATAAAATAGCATGTATAGAGCATCTTCTTTATCGATGTTCGAGCGATTGATAATTCTAATGGGTAAATGAATTAGTGACAAGTATGAGATAAGCAAATATCATTCTCTTAAACCTTCAAGAGAAGATTGGATGCATAGTTATAACGATCTCTAATACGGGTTACTTGTTAAAAATTAATGGGAAAGCCATACATATTGCGTGGTTGATACGAGGCATACGGGGAAACATGGTATCAACGATAATCATTCACTAGAACATAGTGAACATGCTGCTATCTACTTATCGCATGTAAATCTTATAAGATACCAGCAAATAAGATTATAGACAGAAATATTTAGTTCCGGGAATAGAGGCCAAGTAATAAGATTTCATATTTACAAGCGATGAATAAAGCTGCTAAGTTATCAATGACGTTTACGTCCTTCCCAGCGCCGTATGATGTAGCACAAGTACAGAAATTGTAGAGTAAAGCCAGTGTCCAAAAGGATGAATCACTCTGCTATATTAGGAATTGTTTGAGCAGCCCAATCCGCATTCCATAGTCGAGATTCCTCATGCGATAGAAGCAGGGTTTGGGAGAGCGCACATGCTTAGAATACCTATGACGAATGTCATCGTTAAACAGATAAATGACAACTGAAATGAAAATGTGTTTTTTTGTTTTGTTTTTTTACACAGGGATCACCACTTATTAAGGCTCAGAGGTAACTCGAGGATAAGGGTTAATGGGTATACATTAGTCAATGTGATTATAGCGTAGTAAACAAAAGATATGGGGGTTTTGTAAATTGGATAACTTAGCGGGGCGGTTCATCAAGAACTTGTTTACATTTTGCACAATTGATTGCCAGAAACCGATCATCGATTAGTACGTCGCGTTCAGAAGTCTCTTAGCAGTAGCAGCTGTGGAGAGAACACTTATATTGACTTTCATTCTATTAGAAGAGAATATACACAAGCTAGAAGGTTCGGAAAGTATAGTTGCCGCCTCTAAAAATGTATTAAACGTCTCTCTAAGAAAGTCAATTGCGTATAAAAAACAAACTGTTATAAGCGCTTACTGAAATAAACATTATTATCTTGTAAGATGGGAAACATTTAGGAATACTAGAGGAGCTCTACACCTCTCTCTGTAAACTTTAAAAACCTAACAGCGCTAGTTGTTGTTATTAGTAGGCAGCTTAGTATTTACAGGGTAAAAAAAATATTAGTTATTGTAAAACATACATTTTAACAATTTCATTATGCATGAATGGAATCAACATTATTTACCATTTTTAATGAGGAAGCAATGGAGGGTAACATTGTGAGAGGGAGGATGCACCTTACGCCAGTTATCATGGAGCAGTAGACAGGTGAATATAAGATATTGAGTGAAAGAAAACTTGTTTACTTCACGAGAAGCATTTTCATACTTAGAAAGTAACGGTCTGGGAAGATACGTTTGCAAGAGTCATTGTCGGTCCAATCCTTATGAAAAGGAGGATGGTTATGCAATAATTGTAAATGTTCAGTCCTATGTTTACATGATAAGTAACTTTTTCACTCCTCAACTTTCCCGTTTTGCAGTGGATGATCAAAGACTTTTTCAACAAGATTGAACTACACGTCACACGGGAAGAATTTCCATCGATGCCTCTAATGCTTTATTTGCAAGTCATGTCATTTCTCGAAACGGAAATATTCGTAGACCCTCTAGTTAATCCGATTTGAGTGTTTGTGAAAATTTAGAGGGAGTATTTTAACAGGAAAGTGTTCGAAAGTGACCCACCTGAAGAGTTCCAACTCTCAAAGAACGCATTGCAAACGAGATTTAGGCCATACCGTAAAACCTGCTACAGGAATGTATGAGGAAATTTCATATGCGAATCCAAGAATGCCATCGTACCCATTTGAAAAAAGTTATTCGAAAAAATATTATTGCTTCTTCCTTTAAAAAATAGAGTGTAGATTATATTGTGCATAATAAATTACAATGTATTTTTCAATAATTAATTCATTTTTCTAAAAAAAATCCCAGTTCATAAGAAGACCCTGTACTTTTAAACAATGGAAATACATAGAACAAAACAGGACATATGAAATCATAACCCACCAACTGTAGGTGGTGTATTGTAGTCCTTCTAAATATCTTAGACAGTTCGCTCGGAATTAAACAGTGTATAGTCTTTGAATAGTTAAGTCTTTGTATAGTCTTTGAATAGTTAAGAACTTATCTTTCCACAGCGATAAGAAAACGCCTGAAAGGTGAACCGTCTTATAGACAAATACAAAGGCCAACTTGATCCGCAACTAAATTGAGAAATGTCTATTAGAGTGATTTTCCATAGTTATATTACCTAATATTACTTTCTGATTCCTATGTAATAAATCGTTGAACTATTTTTAAAGGCATTACGAAACACGAAACGAGTTTGTAAGGTTTATAATAAATGGAAATGAATTAATGCAAGCAATCATATTTAATTTTAAAGTATAATATTTAAACAGACTTAAATAGAAATCGATAGCATTTTTGTATACATGATTATTGAAGAAATAATGTTTAAAAAGTGTCTGAGAAGAATATTTTACTATTCTAAAATTGGAAAACAAAATCATTTTTTTTTATTTTTATCAAAATCAATTTTGCACTTGTTTACTGTTTCCACCGTCAAATGTTTAATTCTGATTATTAAGTGTTTCTCAAAAGTGAATGTCTTATTAATATTTTGAACTATGCGTACGACTAACGCTCCAAATCCTTATCGGGTATTTAAATCTTATTCAGTCTCGATTTTCAATGTCTGAGGACTTACATCTATTTATCTCCCAACCATGAAAGGAAAGAAGATAAAAAAAAACTCTTTCAATTTGCTGAAAATAATATTTTAAAATTCGAAAATATAACAAAATATTATTTAATTTTAATAAATAAAAATGTTCATTAATATAAATTTTACATTTGTCTTGTCTTTTCAACCTTTAATTTAAATATATATATATATATATATATATATATATATATATATATATATATATATATATATATATATATATATATATATATATACATACATACATACATACATATATATATGTATATGCGCTTGAAGGAAAATAAACACTCATTTAACTTGCTTGAAATGTATGATTTAATAATATATAAGAACTAAACTCCATCTTCAGTATGTTGCTTTATTTCTGTTTTTCTCTTCTTCTTTCTTGCCATGTTATAAAATTAAAGAAAGAAAGGTCAGTTTGAAAAGATCTGCGCGTTGTTTCCAGCGGTTGTATTTTTAAATGTTAGAACTGTGCGTTGGCAACGCGAGATTAACGTCAAGACTTTATACTCTAAAATGTATTTTTCTTCAACGGGGATATAGGAGTAACACCGTTAGCCAGCATCCGACTTACATCTGGTTTTGCCCGGATCCGATATTGTGTGTATGCAATATGCGCAATAATATTGTCGGCGTTAACCGTCACATGTTCCAATAGTGATACAAGGCCTTTTCATAGTCTGAACTGATTAAACTCGACATATAACAAGAACACTTGATAACTATGAACCCATCATAAAAGCGGGCATAAATATTATGCAGAGTAACAGTACAATGGTATGCTTATGCCGAAGATTTAATGTCGGATATAGTGGAATGCTATACAACAGTGCGAAAAATAAGGGTTTCTATTGATGAGCTACGATTTAAAAAAATATGTTATTTGATATTATATATAAAAAATGTCATCATCATAATCTTGTATTAATGCTAAGAATTTGTCATTGTCATTAGTTTCCCCGATATTTATGTAGGCAGTATTAGTACTGGAAATACATCAGGTACTTACGAAGAAGGTTGCTTACATTTTATGTGAATATAATTTTTGTAGAATAAATTGGATTCGAACTTGGTGAATCCAAGTTGTTAGTGCCTTTTGATACCATCCAGACCGTTCATTAAAATGTTGCCTTAAGAAGTGCATAGAGTACAACTATTCGAATGAAGTAACCAGGTCGAATACGAGGATAATATTGCTACTCCACATTTTCGGAGTAGCCATTGCGATTCAAAAGAATTGTGTATTTCCTTCGGGATAAAATATTTAATATCTTCTGAAATTATGTAAGGAATTGAATATTTCTGCACTTTGCAAAAGCGTTCCAATGGATTCAATGCAGAACGCTGTATTATATGCATCGTTCGATTTGAAGTAAAGCGAAATTAGAAAATCGCGACAAAAAGGTTTCCATTATACTTAGAAATGTGCAAAATGGAACCGAAAATAGTATGTCTTCCTTTGAGGAAAAGTTTCCAATATTGGTGAAAGTAAGAAATAATAAAATACTCGTACATATTAAATGCTTACATCTGAAATATTTTAATTCAAGTATCACAAGAAAAATACTTTGAAAGGGCAGTTGATTAATTCGTTTAGATAAAATAAGTCCATTTCTTGATCTTAGACATAGATAAATTCATCCGACATACTGAAATTTTATTCTAACATTTTTCAAAAACTACTTGTTAACTATGTTTGTAGATACCTTTTTGTGTTTTCTTCAGTGTTCAATTTATAAAAGTAATACTATTTCCTAAAATCATTAATAAACAGAAACATTGCTAATTGATAAAAGTTCAAAAGTTCATAAAAATAATTTACTTATCAGATAAAGATGCGTATACCATTACACTCTATGTCTTCAGAATCACTCTCCGTTAATCTCCTATCATAACATCAGGTAATATAGGTATTTGCATTTCGGAAACTATTTAGAGTGTTCTTCTAGGGAAATAATCAAATGGCAGTAATTATGTAATATAATATTGTTTAACTTTATCTGCACATCTATGCGTATACTCAGGACATGGAAATTACAGAGTATTAAATTATCATACAGAAGTTTTTTTAACATTTTTATAATAAAATTCAACAAAAATATTTTTAAATAACATCTATTAATACAACGCAACATATTAATTATTTACAGAATTCTAAGGTCAAATTAAGAATGATATTAAAGTTACAATTTTATTGATTTTAAGGACAATTTATCTTGCTATTGATAACAGAAAACATGACATAAATACGTAGAATATATCCACAATATGTGATATCATCGTGAAAATTGCTCAAGAACAATAGTTTGTTTATCAGCCTAATTTATTATATGCTTCGTTAAACTTTATAAAATGTAAATTATTAAATCAGAAAAAAAAACCTTTTTAATTGAACATTAAAAAACAGTAAATTTAAACACCAGTAAGGTACTGCAGCAGATCATAGTCCCGTTTCTCTAGAAACTTGGTCGCGTGACAAACCCAATGCAACCACTGTTTTACTGGAGAAGTCGATGGTAAAGGAGATGGACTGGCTAAGCATGTCTCCAGTCTTAAACCCAACAGAACATCTTTGGGACATCCTCAAGCAGAAGGCCAAGGTGCGCAAAGGCTCAAATATCCATCAGCTCCGCGACGTCGTAATGGAAGAGTGGAAGACCAGTACGGTAGTGACGTGTAAAGCTTTGGTTAATTCCATGTCCAGGAGAGTAAAGCCTACAAAAAATATTGAGGATTGATATGTTCTGTGTCAATATTGACAATTTTCTGTACGGGTGAACTCAATTACAGTTCTTGGCCTTTTGGTCAAGATCAAAGTCGAATTTATTTTCTCACACATACACAAACACAAAAAAAAATGCACACACAACATACAGAAATGAATATACAAATTGTACATAGTTAAATTTTACATTGAACGTTGGGATTATTAGTTAGATTGGGATCCACAGAGTGATTGAGGTATTTTGGTAAATGTTGCCAGTCAAGAGTAAGACTTCAAAGTCTCATCTGTTACATAGTCAAAAAGACCCTGTACCCTCCCACTCCCAATTTCTTGTAGGGCCTTGTGCCTAATTTTGTTGAATTGAATTTTTTGTACGTTTTTTATGTTCAATTTTTTCTTTTTCAATAAAATATGTAAACAAGATCAAAGTGTAGTATCTGTTCCGGCAGATACTGCAAGCTATGACTAGCTAGGACTAGCTATGACTAGCAAAGACCAGATGTGGGGGCAACCCCACATGCCTGACCTTTAATCAGCTCCCATTTCCCACATCTCGGGAGCTGGTCCCCTTTTCCCCTTCCCCCTCCCTTCACTCCTCACATTAAAAATTGGCCGTGTGCCTAATTTGCTCGGTGGGGGAGCAAATAAATGCCATCTGTTCTTCAGACACTGCACTTCAATTTCTTGTTCTCTGTCAGTGGAGGAGAAATCCTTCACGACTTAGACAATTTTTATTTTTGTTCCTTTTCTCCACGTTAAAAAACGACCCTGGTGTCTAACTCTGTCCCCTGGGGAGGCATTGTAAATAGGAACTCAATTTGTTGCCAGGAATTTGGCTTTTCATGCCTATACTTGGGGATATTTTCAGAGGAAAATAAACAAAGGCTGTTATATATGGTCTAGACAGAAAACTTTTCATTGTGTCAAAAAATCTTTTGCATTTTAAAAACTTCTTGCCTGATGAAATTAATTATAATTAAAACGGGCTAAATATTGTAGCAAAATATGACCGTATTTATATAAACAATAATAATAATAATAATAATAATAATTATATATATACATATATATATATATATATATATATATATATATATATATATATATATATATATATATATATATATATATATAGCACTATCACAAACCCTTGCTGAAATTTAATTATTCTCAATATTTGGATATCTTTCTACCTGGAACATATATATATATATATATATATATATATATATATATATATATATATATATATATATATATATATATATGTATATATATATATATCTTTTACGCATAAATTTATACTTTCGTATATTAATATATGTAGTTAAATGAAGTAGCTCTCTCTCTCTCTCTCTCTATATATATATATATATATATATATATATATATATGTATAGTCATCAACATACAGTACTGTCTCGCTGTTTCACAGCTCATCAGTGCGGTTAGACATGCAACTACCTCAAGCAAGGATATAAACCCGACCGTCTGTACGACAGTCAAGGCTCCTAATCACAACGCTAGCGGCGGCTACTGAGTGAGCCGTGTTTAACTATGTTTTGACATCGTCCGAAATACCTAAGCTTGATTTGTTTACACAAAGAGCATCACTTATACGCTAATGGTAATTCGTGTATCATTTCTTAATATGCTCAACTCAGTATGAGGAGCATTATAGTCATCTACTATATATATATATATATATATATATATATATATATATATATAATCATACACATACAGTACTGTTTCGTTGTTTTACAGCTCATCGGTGCGGCTAGAGAGGAAACTAGCTATTTAGCAAAAATTGCAATTATTAAAAATATGAAGAGATTGCTCAATATTATTGCAGAGCAAATATCGTATTGTCGATAAGATTCAGCAATCGATACCAGCGTAACTAAGCAGATAAAACGGAAATAATATATATATATATATATATATATATATATATATATACGAGAGGCGTGCAATACGTAATGCCCCTGACCTACTTCCATTTTGCTGATCTAGCAGAGATTTTGCCTGTGCTATGATTTATATCTCTACGGTTTATGCATCCAATTACAGCTCTGAACTAATAGTGGTTTCTGTTTTACACGTGTTTAAACTGCGTCAGGTGTGAAATGGAACCGGTTGAATGTCGAGCAGTAATCCGAGTTTTGTATTTGAAAGGACGCACACCACAGGGGACTTTTGATGAAATGAAAGAAACTGATGGTGATAATGCCCCATCATATGACCTTGTAAAACGTTGGCATTGTGAATTCAAACATGGCCGGAAGTCTGTGGAAACAGCTCCCAGACCTAGTCACTCCCTTCTGCCATTGATGAGGCATCTGTCCGTCAAGTGTAGGATTCCATTTTGGAAGATCGGCGCATTACTATTCGCCAAATACTCCACGATGTCAAGGTTAGCGAAGGGTCTGTTGAAACTATCATTCATGACCATTTGCATATGCATGCCAGATTGATTCCCAGGTTGCTCACACCATTCCAGGAGCGAGAACGCGTCGAGTGCTCGAGGATGAATTTGGAGATGTGCCAAGAAGATTAGTCAAAGTTTTTCAAAAGACTGATTACACTGGATCAAACCTGGGTCCATCACTATTATCCATAGACCAAAGCTCAGTCAATGCAGTGGAAGCACTTGGACTCACCACCCCCAAAAAAGGCAAGTGTGCAGACCTCCGCTGGCAAGGTCATGCTCACAGTTTTCTTGGACCAGGACGGAGTAGTGATGACAGATTTCCTGGCAAAGGGTACCAAAATTACAGGAGTCTATTATGCTTCACTTTTGAGGAAATTAAGGGAAGCTATCAAAATCAAGAGGCGGGGGTAACCTCCTCCTGCAGGACAACGCTCCGGTCCACAACTCGCATGTCGCCAGATCAGAAGCACGGGTGTGTGGTTATTAACTGCTCCTCCATCCTCCCTACTCTCCTCACCTTGCACCCTCTGACTTTCACCTCTTCCCAGCCATGAAGTTGTGTTTGAAAGGAAAGCGAATCCCAGATGTGTCAGCCTTGATTTCTGAAGTCACGTCGTGGTTGGAGGACCAACCTGGGGTGTTCTACAAAAACGGTCTCCAGAGCTGCATCAAACGATGTGAGAAATACATAACTCTGCGTGGTTCCTATGTAGAGAAAGACTAATAACTGTGCCAAGTTTCGTTGCTCTATTGCTTTGGGAAGTTGGTTAGGGGCATAACTTATTGCACGCCCCTCGTATTTCATCAAAAAATTGCACAATAGCAATATGTTTTTACCAAGGGAAGATAAAAACTAACACGTCAGTATGACGTAGAAAATAGTTTTTTTTGTTGTTTTTTATGTGCAGCGTACCCCTAAATTATCTGTACACTTTAACAGGTATAACCGACAATATATTTCTCTTAGTGAGTCTGTCCGTTCTTTCCACTTTTTTCAGGAACTATTGGACCGATTTTCTTGCAATTTTTAAATGCTATAGTTAAGATAAGACCTAAAGATTTTAGTATTATAGTATCGGGTGGATGCGCACTTATCGATTAATAAAAACCGATAATCATTTTTCAACACAATACCACATTTACTATAGAATTCGCTCGGGATCTGCAGAATCGATTTGATTGCAATACATATTGAAGCCAGACTTTGTGGACAACCTGTATATATATATATATATATATATATATATATATATATATATATATATATATATATATATATATATATATACAAGCAGTTCCGCCCGGTTTTGCTCTGGCCCTATGCACTGCCAATAACTTTATGATTTTTTTATTTAAAAAGTGGGAAATGTACGGCCATGCCTTTCTATATAATAGACTTCCTTAACTATCAGAGTGAAAAGTTGCTAGAGACTGCAGACATCAATTTTTTAAAACTTTGACCCCAACCTAAACCCCTTAACTTGTTTTGGGCTCAAAGTAAATGAATGTTTTTCACTTATGTCCAAGTGACCTACATATAAACTGCCAAGTGGTTAGACTCTAAATTCGCGGAGGAGTTTGATAGAGTCTGCAAAGGTCAACGCTGTAAACTTTGAACTTTTTGCAGCCAAATTATCGCCCAAAAACTGATTAAAAAGCTGGCTGCATGTCTGAATATCCTTTATGTAAAATTTCAAATTTTTAGTACCTAAATTAGATTAATAGTTTCTTAGGGACATCAATGGTAAATATCTTTTGAACGTTGACACTTTGGAAGCCAAATTTTCAGCTAGAAAACTATTTTAATGCTTGCCCTATATTTTAATACACTTGATGTAAAATTTCAAATATATAGACTAAAAATTGGCAGTGATAAATTTTTCTAAACTTTGACCCCAATTTTGACCGATCAACATTCATTGATTTAGATCCAAATTGAATTATTCAGTAAGATACATGTCAAAGTAACCTATATCTAACATTTCAAGTGTTTATACCCAAAATTGGTTGAGGAATTTGGCAGGGGTCTTAAAGGTCAAATCGTAAAACTTTGATCTCTTAACAACCAAATTTCTCGCTGAAATACCAATTAAAACATGTTTCCAAATCTCAATAACCCTTATTGTAAATATCGAATCTGTATACCGAAACTTGACAGCGGTTTTTTGTAGGGAAAGGTACACAAACAGACACACACACAGATTGACATTTTAACTTTTATATATATATATATATATATATATATATATATATATATATATATATATATATATACTAGCGAGGGGTACCCGGCGTTGCCCGGGTGTTTTTAGGTGTGTGTGGTGTTAAATAAAAAAAGAAACCGGGGGGAAGAAACCGTAGGATCGAAGCCGAAGCCCTGAGGCGAAGTTTGAAAATAAAATCGGCCAGCCAGAATGAAGTATTGTTATAAGGGAATAAGTGAAAGATGTTTGAAAGTCGTCGAGTGTTAGGACGACGACGATGACGATGTAAGCATTGTTATAAGCGAAGTAAGAAAAGAAAACAACATTTTAATTAAGCGGGGGGGGGTAATAAAAACATCGAAAAAACACAAAAAAACTAACGTAAGGCAAACGAACTATGAAAACAGTAACGAACACGTGAAAAATGGCTTAAATAATTCTGTTTCGATATTAAAATTTAAAAAATCGGTGGGTACCCGTGTGTTTTGGGGTGTCGCTAAGAATAAGCCAAGTAAAAAAAAATTTAAAAACAGGAAAACGAACGTTACTTGAAAAATGGCTTAAATAATACAGGGTTTAATATTCAAATTTAAAAAATCGAAAAAAAACATCTCACACCACGATTCGCACCCAAAACGTAAAGATAATGAACCAAGGCCTTAACTACCTGAGCTAAAGCGACGTATATAAAATTTGTCCGGTTTTTCACATATTTAAAATAAATCAGGTCACGACGTCATGACGTCATCTGCCGCATGCGTTGTCGACCCCCCCTGTCGAAAATTGTCGATTTCGGGGTGAAAAAGTTAACGTTTTCTCTCTCTCTCAATCTCTCTCTGTTTGCATCTCTCTCTCACTTCGTATCTCTCTCTGTTTACGTCTCTCTCTCTCTCACTTCGTCTTCCTTACTAAAGAGTGTGACTAAAAAGAAAATGGCGTCTGGCTGTTTATTTTTGTAAAACTTCGTTCGTTAATATTTTTTGTAAGCGTATTTTTTTACTTCACATATTTGGCTTGTTATTTTTCGTGTAACTATCGTATCTAACTATTTTTAACGTGGTAATAACTTTGATAACGTTGGCATAGCGTAGAAGTTCATAGTTTAGATTGTGTGATGGTTAAAAAAAATTTTACAGATAATAACAATGTTTTTAAATTCAGACTGCCATTATAGCTTGCTGACGTCAAGATCATGTGACATGACTCAGCGGGTTTTAAATACAAGTTGACCCAAAATAAACGGCCCCGTGTAAAATTTATGTAGAAGAGTTGGCGCCCGTATTTTTGGGGGCAGTTATAAATCGATTTAAAAATATGTAATGTCTAACATTAAAATTTCACTTTTTCTGACCCCCCTGCAGAAAATCGATCAGTTGACCCATTTTTGATAGTCCTTTTGGGCCAATTTTTCGATATTGGTAGTCCGTATGAGACCAAGTTTGTGAATTTTTGTTCCTTCTGTCAAAAGTTTTTAGCAGACACACACACATACATACATACATTTTCGCTGTTATATATGTAGACTAGCGGGGCTACCCGGCGTTGCTCGGGACCGTATAAACAATGAAAAAATTGAACTTGGTTGTGTAATATATTTATTATTCCTATGAGAGAGGAATTTTGTATCTTTATGTATCATTTGCTATTTCGAGCAAAAGAATATTTTACCTATATAAGACGGGTATTACACATATGAAATAATTGTATCTTACCTAAGGTAGGTAATTTACAGCATGTATATGCAAGGACAGGTAATATGCAACACATTTATCTCATCAAATCCCAAGCGATGCCAGGTATTTAGCTAATATGTATTCTCACCTATTTAATTCAATCCCGGGCAACGCTTGGTGTTTAGCTAGTATATATCTCAATCAAACTCATGAAATCCTGGGAGACGCAAGGTATTCTGTTAGTATATATTTCAATCAATCTAATTCAATCCAAGGCAACGCCAAGTATTCTGCGAGTATATATTTGCATCTATCTCATTACAATCCAGGATACCATGTATTCTGTTTGCATACATTTGCATGTATCTCATTGAATCCAGGGTGACTCCTGGTAATCCGTAAGTATATATGTTGACGTATCTCGTTGAATCCCATAATTATTGGATTGTTACACATTTCGACAATTTAACCCACATTATCGCTCACCTGTCTTAAATAATAACTTTAAGACATTGTCTTGACTGGTTTTTCATTACAAAAACATCATCCAAATAACTCACTTCATAATATTTGGATATGTTACCAATTTCAACAACCATGTCACATGATTTAACTTACAATATCGCCTCCACTCTTACTAAAATAAAAACATTGATACATAGGCTATGGTATGTTACTGATTTCTGATATCATTTTTTTATGTGTAAATCCACATTATCGCCCCCTTCTATAACTAAAATAATAACGTTTAGACATTGTACGGCTGGTTATTTCATTACAAACCCACCAACAATGTAACTTACATTATACCATTTTTCATAATTCTTGAATATGTTACTAATTTCGACGATTATTTTTTAATGAAGAAACCCGAATAATCGCCACCTTTTGTTAAAATAATTACTTTCATAAATTGTCTGGTATATCTACTTCATTATAATTATACCAATCAAATAACTCACATTTCATCATTTTTCGTAATTTTTGGATATGTTGCTAATTTAAAACGTCATTTTTTTCTGAGTTCAATCACATAATCCCTCTCCTCTTACTAAAATAATACGTCTGATACATTTCTAAGCTGTTTATTTCAATACAAACACATCAGTAAAATATCTCAGATTTCATCATTTTTTCATAATTCTTGGATATGTTATGAATTTCGACAATCAAATTTAATAAGTGCGCACATATAATCGCCCAATTCTTATTAAAATCATAAATTTGCTACATTTACTGGGATGTTTGTTTCATTATAAACACACAAATAAAATAAGTAAACTTTCATTTTTCATAATTCTTGGATATGTTACTAATTTCGACAATAATTTTTCATGAGTTAATCCACATTATCGCCACGAGCTATTACTAAAGAAATAACTTTCAGATATTGTATGGCTGTTTTTTTTTTCATTACAAACACACCTATCAAGTTACTCACATTTCACCATTTTTCATAATTCTTGGATATGCTACTAATTTCGAGAATTATTTTCAATAATGTAACCCAAATAATCGCCCCCTAATTAACCGCCATGATCCCGTTCCTCTTACAAAAATAACAACTTTGATACATCTACTAGCCTGTCTATTTCATTACGAACATACCAATCAAATAACTCACATTTAATCATTTTTTCATAATTCTTGGATATGTTACTAATTTCGACAATCATTGTTTAAGATTAAACCCGCATAATCGGTCCCCTCTTACTAAAATACTAACTTTCAGACAATATCTCTGCTGTTTATTTCAATATAAACACACCAATCAAATAACTTACATTTAATAACTTTTCATAATTCTTGGATATGATACTAATTTCGACAACCGTTTTTCATGATTAACCCCGCATAATCCCATCTTCTCTAGCTTAAATAATAACTTTGAGACGTTGTTTCTGGTTATTTCATGATAAACACACCAATCAAATTACTCATATTTTATCATTTTTCATAATTCTTAGATATGTTACTAATTTTGACAATCGTTTTATTTTATTTAACCCACATAATCCCCTCTCCTCTTGCTAAACAATAGCTTTGATACATTGTCTTGCTTATTATTTCATTATAAACACATCATTCAAATAACTCACATTTTATAATTGTTCATAATTCTTGGATGTGTTACTAATTTCAACAATCATTTTTAATTATGTAACCCACATAATCGACCCACTCTTACTGAAATATTAACTTTAAGACTATATCTGGGCTATTGATTTCATTATAAACACATCAATCCCGTAACTTACGTTTAATCACTTTTCATAATTCTTTGATATTTTACTAATTCGACAATCGTTTTTTATAATTTAACCCACATTATATCATTTTCTTTTGTCTAAAATAATTACTTTGTGAGATTGTATGACTGCTTATTTCATTACAAACACAGTAATCAAATACCTCACATTTTATCATATTCCATAATTCTTGGATATGTTACTAATTTTGACAATCATTTTCCATGAGTTAACCCACATAATCCCTTTTCCTCTTACTAAAATAATAACTTATATATATTATCTGGCTAGTTATTTTATTACAAACACACCAATCAAATAACACACATTTCATCATTTTTCATAATTCTTGGATATGATACCAATTTCAAGTCATTTTTCATGATTAACCTTGCATAATTGATCCCGTCCTTCTAAAGAAATAACTATGAGCCTTTTTCTCGGCTGTTTATTGCATTATAAAAACAGAAATAAAATAACTTACATGTCATAATTTTTTTATAATTCTTGGATATGTTACTTATTTGGACAATCATGGTTCATGAGTTACCCAACATTATCGCCCATCTCTTACTAAAATAATTCATTTGAGAAATTGTCTGGGGTGTCTATTCAATTAAAAACACAGTAATAAAATTACTCACATGACATCATTTTTCATAATTCTTGGATATTTTACTAATTTCTATGATATTTTTTCTTGATTTAACACTGATTATAGCCCCGTTCTTACTAAAATTATAACTTTAATACATTATCTTGGCTTTCTACTTTATTAAGAACACACCAAACAAATAACTTAAATTTACTCATTTTTAATAATTATTGGATATGTTACTAATGTTTACGATCATTTTTTATCATGTAACCCACATAATTAACCCCCTCTTACTAACTTTCAGACTGTATATGGGATGTTTATTTCATTATAAACACATATGGCTTATAGTTAATCACTTTTCATATTTCTTGGATATGTTGCTCATTTCGACAATCATTTTTACATGATTAAACCCACATAATCCCCTTCATCTTACTAAAATAATAACTTTGAGGCATTGTCTGGCTGGGGTTTTTTTCATTGCTAAAATACTACCATTCAGACAATATATGGGCGGTTTATTTCATTACAAACACACCAATCAAATAACTCACAGTTCATCATTTTTCATTATTCTTGGATATGTTCCTTATTTGGACAATAAATTTTCATGATTTTACGATATAATCGCCACATCTTCCTTTATAGCGTATTCTGTTATCACAAATATCCCCCTATCTTATCCGATCCCAGGTATTATCCTAGGAAACAAACCACATATCTCATCCAATCCCAGGCAATGTCGGGTATTTTGCTAGTACATATATCCACCTGTCTTATCCAATCACCGGCAACGCTTGGTATTCTGCTAGAACAAATATCCAGCTATGAAGCCACATACAAGAGAGTTCACTGGCATAATAGTACAATGATTGCACAATAATCTAATGGTATTCGACAATAAAGCTACATCGAAGGGATGTCACTTGCATATTATAACAATGATTGTATATTATTCTAATGGTATTCGACAATGAAGCTACATCCAAGGGAGGTCACTTGCAGAATCTACTGGTAGTCGACAATGAAGTTACATTCAAGGGACCTCACTCACATTACAACAATGATTGTATATTTATGTAATTATATTCGACAATGAAGCTACATCAAAGGTAGGTCACTTGCATATTATAGTAATGGTTGCATATTATTCTAATGGTATTCGACAACGAAGCTACATCAAAGGGAGATCACCTGCATATTATACCAATGATTGTATATTATTCTAATGCTATGTGACAATGAAGCTACATAAAAGAGAGGTCACTTAAATATTATGACAATTGTTGTATATTACTCTAATGGTATTCGACAATGAAGCTGCACCCAAGGGAGGTCACTTATATAATACAACAATGATTTTATATTAATCTAATTGTATTCGACAATGAAGCTACACCCAAGGGAGGGCACTTACATATTATAACAACAATTGTATATTAATCTAATGGAATTCGACAATGAAGGTAAGCCCAATGGAGGTCACTCGCATATTATGACAATAATTGAATACTTTTCTGATCGTTTTCCTGATTTAACCCACATAATCCCCTCTCCTCTAGCTAAAATAAAAACTTTGAGACATTGATACTGGTTATTTCATGATAAACACACCAATCAAATAACTCACATTTTATCATTTTTCATAATTCTTGGATAGTTACTAATTTCGACAATCATTTTTGATGATTTTACACACATAATCGCCCCTCTCTTACTAAAATAACAACCATGTGACATTGCCTAGGGTGTCTATTTCATTACAAATGTGCACATCAAATAACTAACATTTCATAATTTTTCATAATTCTTGGATATGCTACTAATTTCGACAATCATGTTTCATGAGGTAACCCACATAATCCCCTTCCTCTTACTAAATTAATACATTTGAGACATTGTCTGTGCGGGTAATTTCACTACAAACACACCAATCACATAACTCACATTTCATATTTTTTCACTTTCCTTGGATATTTTACTAATTTCTACAATCATTTTTAATGATGTAACCCACATAATCGACCACCTCTTAATAAAATATTAACTTTAAGACTATACCTGGGCTGTTCATTTAATTTAAAAAAAACACCAATCCAATAAATTACATTTAATCACTTTTCATAATTCTTGGATATGTTACTAATTTCGACTATCGTTTTCATAATTTAACCCACATAATATCCTTTTCTTTTGCTAAAATAATTAATTGTAACATTGTCTGGCGTGTTATTTTATTATAAGCACATCAACAGATAACTCGCATTTCATCATTTTTCACAATTCTTGGATATGTTACTAATCTGGAAAATAATTTTTCATGATTTTACGACATAATCGCATCATCTTCCTATATGGGGTATTCTGTTAGCACAAATATCCACCCATCTGATCTGATCCCAGGTATTCTCCTAAGAAAAAATCCCACCCATATCATCCAATCCCAGACAACGTCGGGTATTTTGCTAGTACATATATCAACCTTTCTTATACAATCCGCGGCAACGCTGGGCATTATGCTGATACAAATACCCAGCTATGAAGCCATATCCAAGAGCGTAATTATTATTAATAATATTACATTGATTGCATATTAATCTAATGGTATCTGACAATGAAGCTACATCCAAGTGATGTCACTTGCATATTATAACAATGATTGTATATTAATCTAATTGTATTCGAAAATGAAAATTCATCCAAGTGAGGCAATTTGCGTAATCTAATGGTAGTCGACAATGAAGGTACATCAAAGGGAGGTAACTCGCATGTTATAACAATGATTGTATATTAATCTAATGGTATTAGACAACGAAGCTACACCCAAGGGAGGTCACTCTCATATTATAACAATGATTGAATATTATTCTAAAGGTATTCGACAATGAAGCTACATCCAAGGGAGGTAACTTGCATACTATAACAATGATCGTATATTATTCTAATGGTATTCGACAACAAAGCTACATTCAAGGGAGGTCACTTGCATATTATAACAATGATTGTATATCAATGAAATGCTATTCGACAATAAAGCTACATTCAAGGGAGGTCACTTGCATATTATTACAATGATTGTATATTATTCTAATGGAATCTGACATTGAAGCTACATCCAATATATATCTGATTGCATATAAATGTAATGGCATTCGAGAATGAAGCTACATCCAAGGGATGTCACTTACATATTATGACAATAACTGTATATTAATATAATGGAATTCTAGAATTAAGCTACACATAATGGAGGTAACTTACATATTATGACAACAATTGCATATTAATCTAATGGTATTCGACAATGAAGCTACACCAAAGGGAGGTCACTTGCATATAACCATAATGATTTTATATTAATCTAATGGTATTCGACAATGATGCTTATCCAAGGGAAGTAAGTTGAATATTATAACAACGATTGTATATTAATCTAATGGTATTCAACAACGAAGCTAAATCCAAGGAAGGTCACTTGCATATTATAACAATGATTGTATATAAATCTAAATGAATTCGACAATGAAGCTACATCCAAGGGAGGTCACTTGCCTATTATAACAATGAGTGCATATTAATCTAATGGAATTCGACAATAAAGCTACACTCAAGGGAGGTCACTCGTATATTGTAACAATGATTGTATATTAATATAATGGAATTCGACAATGAAGCTACACTCAAGGGAGGTCACTTGCACTTTATAACAATGATTGTATAGTAATCTAATGGAATCTGATGATGAAGCTACATCCAAGGGAGGTCACTTGCATATTGTAACATATATACTGCGCAAGCACGTTCTAAATTTTTCAAATCGGACCTATAATTCACAAGTACCTTTAAAATTTTCACATCGGACATATACTGCACAAGCATCTTCTAAATTTTTCAAATTGGACCTATACTGCACAAGCACCGTCTAAATTTTTCAAATCGGACCTATACTGCACAAGCACCTTCGAAATTGTAAAATGGGATCTATACTGCACAATAACTATCAAAATTGTCAAATCGGCCTATAATCCACAAGCACCTTCAAAATTGTCAAATCGGACCTATAATGCACAAGCACTATCAAAATGTTTCAAATCGGACCTATACTGAACAAGCAATTTCAAAATTGTCGAATCGGACCAATACTTCACCTATATCATACAATCCCAGGCGACACTTGGTATTCTGCTAGTACACATCCACCTATGTCATACAATCTCGCTGGGCTATGCCGGGTATTTTGCTAGTATAGATATTCACCTATGTAATCTATCCCGGGCGACGCTGGACATCCCATCCCAGGCGTCGCTGAGTGTTCTTCCAATCCCAGGCCATGCCGGGTAATCAGTTAGTATATATGTCTTGCTAGTGCTATGTCATACTATTACGGGCGACGCTGGGTATTTTGCTCCTACATATGAACCAATTCTATCCACTACGCATCTTTTTTTTTTACTTGGTCATTTGGCTGAGATCAAAGTGTAGTATCGGTTCGGCAGATTCTGCAAGCAAATACCATATGTGGGGGAAACCCCACATATAAGACCTTGGTCAATGTAGGGCAACCCTTCATACCAATTGTCACTATCTAGCTCCCCTACTCCCCGGGGAGTTGGTCCCCATTTCCCCTTCACTCCTCACATTAAAAATCGGGCTTGTGCCTAATTTGCTCGGTGGGGGGGGGCAAATAAATAAATACCAAAGTGTAGTATCTGTTCTTAGAAATAAAGCGGTTTCATCTTTCGCCCCCTCCTCCCACTAACTCATAATATGCCTCTCACCTTCCTCAAAAATATATAATACACATCTTTTTTTTTTACTTGGTCTTTTGGCTAAGATCCGGGCTTCAGAGACATTGAGGCCAAGATAAACCGCAACAAGTCGGTAGGACTGCGGTTGGGCGCATGGAGTGGCAACGCAAACCTCCCTGCGCCCTACAGCTGGACAGATGGCCCGGTCCGGATCCTCGGCGTGTGGTTTGGACCGGGTCTCCAGCTTGACAAGAATTGGTTGGAGGTACGGTCAAAGGTGGAGGCTGCAGTCAATTCGTTGCTTCCTAGGAAACTTTCCTTAAAGGGTAGAGCTGAGGCGTGCGCCACTTACGTCTTTCCTCTCATCCTTTACCGACTGGCCGTACTTCCCCTGCCTGCACAACACCTAAAAGCTCTTGTCGAACTCTTGTCCTCGCTCCTTTGGGACAGAGGAAGACACTGGGTGAGCAGACAGGTCTGTATTCAACGTCCGTGTGAGGAAGGCTTGGGAATGCCGGACTTGAAGTGTCATCGAGATGCTGAGAGGCTGGCCTTCCTGAGCCACTATATGCAGGATGACCAACCGTGGCACCCCGTGGTTACTGCCGCCTTCCCCGCCCTCGTTCTCGACCCTTCCATCGAGAGCCGTCGAAGGCCGCGGGGAGAATCTGCCTACATGAAAGAGTGCCGAGCCGCGCTAAAACGACTACCAAGGTCCAGTGACCTTGTGACTGCTACCCGTAGTGAACTCCACAGGGATCTAGTGAAGGGGGCCGCTGACGACCCGCTATGCGCGCGTTTGGGGTGGCAGCAGAGTGAGATCCGCTCCGCGTGGAGCTGGGCGCCAGGTTCGAGTCATCTGAACAATTCGGAGTTCTCTCTGACCTGGCGATTGGCCCGAAATGCACTTCCACTCAACAACATACAATGCAGTTCCGGGTTTTCGGAGTCGCCTGATTGTCCCCGCTGTGGGACAACGGCCATAGAAACTACGGATCACGCTTTCTTCGATTGCCGCGAACTCCGCCAGTACTGGTCGTATGTCAGCGGAGTGACGGCTCGCATCGATCCTGAGCATCCTCGCCCAATTACTGTATCCAATGTTGTGGACAACGTGAGGCCGCCGTGGGACCGGGAAAGACAAATGGTCTACGTTACGATCCTGGCCGTGGCGAGAATGGTGATTTGGACGTCGCGTCTGCAAGGTTGCCGGGGGGTGTTGTCTTTTTCTGATCAAGATCTGATCGCGTTCTTTAAACACCAACTACGGGTGAAGATCAGATGTGATAGAAGAAGGTTGCATCGCGCGGCATTTGACAGAAGATGGATACATGTGGCAAGTCTGTGTGTACGAAGAGGAGCCAAATTTGAATACGTGTTCCCCGCCTAGGTGTGGAACTCGCAGTTCTGTAAAGTAAAATTAAACAAGTAGTCTCTCAGCTAGCTGAGTGTGTGTTCCATCTCTCCCCGATTAGGAAGCCTCCAAGATCCCCATCCCCTCTTACCTGCAATTTTTGTTTTCACCTCTTCCTCTAAATTTTACCCATCTTGGAGAAAAAGAAATACAAACTAACCTCCATCCCTTACCCTCAAAAATGTTCTTTTCTCCATTCACCCCCATCTAGAGGGAATCCCCACCTAGAGACTGACCCGCAGAAGCGAGGTTCCTTTTACAAACCTAGTGGAACGGGCAGTCTATCAACTAGACGGGGTTGGGAGGGTCCTACTAATCACCTTTTGTTTTTTCTTCCCCCGCCCTCGACACAAATGAATTATTGTACCATTTTATTGTTATCTTTTTTTGTTTTTACACGTCAATAAAAAAATGTTTTAAAAATTGGGAGTTACTAGGACGTCCCCCAATATGAAAAGGTGAATGCGGTATTATGGTGAAAGAAGATACTAGCTGGGAGAAACTTTTGACTTTGTTTAGTTCTGGAGTGACAAGGATGACCAACAACCCCCAAAACTCCTCCCTTTTGAGTTGGCCATGTGCCTAAGTTTTTTGTTCATCGTTAATTTTGACTGTATTTTTTTAACATGAATAAAAGATTTAATATCTCAAAGTGTAGTATCTGTTCTTAGAATCAAAGCGCTTTCATCCTTCTCCTCCCACCCCCACTAAGAAAATAAGGAGAGAAACAAACGTCAATCGAAAATAAGGATGGCCTCCTGTGATTTTTGGAATATGACATCTAAATATAAATTATGCATCTTTTTTTTCATAGGAGATAATGCTCAGCAGAAAATTAAGCTGCATAAGACGGTTACTTAGTTTTTGGTTAAAATCAAAGTGTAGTATCTATTCTTTGAATTCAAGTGGTCTCATCTTTCGCCCCAACCCCTACTAAGAAAACTCGAAAATAAGGAGGATTTATATCACCAAATCTATTAACTCTCATTTCGTATTATATTAAAATAGGTTGATTAACTCATAATATGCCTCCCACTGCCTGCCTCCCACCTTCCTCCCTCTCAATAGAATTGTCGTAGTGTTACTAATATAAAAAAGAAAATGGCCGTATTTTTTTGTTTTGTTTTGTTGTGCAAACAGGCGTCGATCGTCTCAAGCCAAATATTTCGTTTCCTGTCTAGACATCTCTCTCTCTCTCTATCTGTCTGTCTGTCTCTCTCTTTCTCTCTCTCTCTCTCTGTTTGCGTTCGTGTATGTGTGTGTGTGTCTCTCTCTCTCACTTCGTCTTCCTTACATTAAAGAGTGTTACTAAAAAGGAAAATGGCGTCTCGCTTTATTTTGTTTTCTTCGTAAAATCATCGATCGTTTATATTTTTTGTGAGCGTATTTTTTTTTTATTTCACAGTTTTGGCTTGTTATTTTACGTTTAACTATCGTATCTAACTATTTTTTAAGTGCTAAAAACTTTGGTAACTTTTTCTAACGTTAAATTTTTGTATTTTGATATGTATGATGTGTCTTTTTTACCGATAACAAAAGTCTCTATTCAATGTTTTCATATACATATCGCCATTACAGCTTACTTACGTCAGGATCACGTGACATGACTCAGCGTTTATTACATTACATATAAATATCATTAAAATGTCACTGTTTTGCCCCCCTGCAGAAAATAGATCAGCTGACCCACTTAATAGATTTCCTTAACTACTATACAGAAATTTTGCTAGAGACCGCAGAAATTATTTTAAAAAATTTTCCAACAATTTTCTTTTGGGCTCAAATTAAATTAAAATAGCTGACACATGCCCAAATTGCCTACATCTAAAATTTCAAGTGTCTAGACCCAAAATTTACGAAGGAGTTTGGTAGAGTTTGCAGATGTTCAACGCTGTAAACTTTGACCTCTCACCAACCCAATTTTCTCCCAAAAACTGATTGTAAAGCTTGCTATATGTCTGAATACCCTTTATGTAAAATTTCAAATATTTAGACAAAAAATTGATTCAATAGTTTGTTGGAGACCGCAAAGGTCAAAGCTTTGGGACTTTGACCCCTTAGAAGTGAAATTTTTAGCAAAAAAAAAAAAAAACGATTACAAAGCTTGCCCTATGTCTAAATACACTTCAGTAAAATTTTTAAAGTTTAAAACAGAAATTGGCTTAGTAATTTGGTAGACCCCGCAGAGATCAATTTTTTTTAGAAAACTTTACCCCAATTATGACCCATTAACATTTACTATTTTGTTCTCAAATCGAATTAGAAAGTTAGACCCATGTCCAAGTAAGTTATAACCAAAATTGCAAGTGTTTAGACCAAATACTGTTTGAAGAGTTTGGTAGAGTTTTCAAAGCTTTAAACCTTTAAACAGCCAAATTTCTGTCTGAAAACCGATTAAAAAGATTTTCCACAATCTTACTTCCCCTTATCGCAAATCTCCAGTCTATAGCCCGAAACTTGATATTGTTATTTGATAGGGACGTGTACACAGACCGACAGACCGACACACACACATGCATTTTCACTTCTGTAGTTATATATATATATATATATATATATATATATATATATATATATAAATATATATATATATAGAAAGAGAGATAGGGGGAGAGAGGGAGAGATAGATAAATAGTTAGGCTGCCTCAAACTCATACTCACAACTTAATTGTTCTGTGACGTTTGCTGCACGGTCTGTGATATCCATATTTTCTGGTCAATAATTTTATAATTTGCGAACATGATGTTGTAATAATATATTTCTTTCTGTATTCGAAGTTATTGCAGTGCTAATCAATAAAAAATATTGTTATTGAATGCGTGAGTATATTTGGGCACAATCTGGCTATATGTAATAATGAATAAAAATATTAATATTACACGAATAGATATATTAAAAAAACAGTTTACTATTAACACACATACGCACACAATCACACGCACAAATGCATACATAAACACACACACACACACACACACATATATATATATATATACATATACATATATATATATGCATAAAGGAAACGCTATAATATATTCTTGGAATTGCGTTTACTTTGCAGAATCCTCGTAATTTTCATACGAAATAGTACTTCGTGTTCAATTATTTACATTCATCTAACATTATTCAATAGATATGATAAAATCGAAATAAGAACGAGGAAATAGATCAGAAGAGTTTTCAAATATAAAATGCCCTCTAGGAAATAATGAAATCGTAAGAACAATCTATTATTTCAATAAAAGGTTTGGTTATGAATTCATACACGTTTTATTTATAGGTGAGTTACATGAAATTGCCTTACAGATACAACGTCGAAATGAGTGTTTTTCCAAACAATATATAACGTTCAGATGAGTACATGTAAATTAGTTTACATATGTATGATTCATACATTTATTTGGGTATATATACACACATATATATGTATTCACACACACACACACTCTCTCACACACACACACACACACATATATATATATATATATATATATTCATATATATAATATAAAGCTGAATGTGTGTGTGTGTCTGGTCACGAATAGGTTCCTATATGGTTGATTATTTTAAAAAACTGATTACATATAATGAAAGAAAATGCATCGAGACACAGGAATGGGTATGTTTGATCCTACAGAACGGCGGTTCATTTAGATTGTGGGGTCTGCGTTCGCGCCTGGTCCACAAAGTATGGAAATAAAACATTTAAAAGTAAAAAAAAAAAATGTTTACAAGTGTTTTTGATATAGATGTACATAATAATACTTTGATAAGTATGTTTTAACTTAAATAGGAATGGTATAATAACATTTTGAGGTCTGTGTTCGCGCCTGGCCTCCATAGAATGGAAATAGGCACAACTTTAATAAAGGCTTTTCATATCTATCTGCGTAAGTATACTTTGATAATTATGTTTCAGTTTTAAGAAATACAGTATAATAAAGTTATGGGGGTGTTCCCTCTCATCTGACCTCCATAGAATGGAAATATGTCACAAAGTTTAACAAGATCTTTTAATGCACAGAATATTGGGATAAGTGTTTCAGTGTGAACAGGTATTGTTTAATAAATTATGTGGTTTATCTATTTTATTTTTATTTTCATCATATTTTGTTTTGGGTTTGATACCCCCAAATTCGAAGCTATATCTTTACAACCTTTCCTTTTCGTAACCTATCATACTTTCATTAATCACAGTCCATTTAATGTAGGCTGCTTTTGAACCGAGTCAACGACGGGTACTTTTGCTAGTATATATATATATATATATATATATATATATATATATATATATATGCAATCACACAGATATATATATATATATATATATACACATATATATATATATATATATATATATACATATATATATATATATATATATATGCGGTTTTTATTTTTCCAAAGTAAGTAACCATTGAAATATAACGAGGGTAATACAGGAGTGCGCAATACCAGCAAATTAGACTTTCAATTTGTATTCACAAAAGCTACACAGGTTTATTAAAAATTCCGCTTTTGAATATAAGCGTTTCTGTCTGAAGACGTGTATAGTTACTAAATACTAGAAGACCGAAACATACTCCTGGCTGCATAGCAACAGATTACTGCTTATGTAAAGACAAATTGAAAGTATATATATATATATATATATATATATATATATATATATATATATATATATATATATATATATATATATATAACTACTTAATTTACTCACATAAAATAATTATACGAAAGTATAGATTTAAGCGTAAACTATAAGTATGTACATAAGATATTATACGAAAGTATAGATTTAAGCGTAAACTTTAAGTATTTACCTCAAAAGTGGTCAATACGTAGTAGAGCTAGTTAGTAAGTTATAAAATGTATATGACTATTAAGCTACACTGAATACTCAGCGTTTCATCCACTCTAGGACTCTTCAAGCATACGAATGTATGAAACGCGGAATGTTCAGTGTAGCTTAATCGCTATATACATTTTATAACTTACTATATATATATATATATATATATATATATATATATATATATATATATATATATATGAGTAAAATCACAAATGTGATAATCAAAAGAATTGTTAAGATAACTAGCTGTACCCGGCCACACGTTGCTGTAGCTCAGTTTGGTCAAATGAAACATATTCCTAAAAAAAAAAATTGAATTTTGTTCGTCTATTTACTTTTATTATCTTTTGCAATTTTTTTATCAATAAAAGTTGTTGTTTTTTTTCCAACAAATATTATTCTTTTACCATAAAATGTTAGTTGAGTGTTTTTTTTTGTTTTTTCAGGAAAACTTGCACTTTTTTTAAAGAAATTGTGCACTAAACGTTTCTTTTTGAAAACGGAATTTTTATTATAAAAAGAACAGATGGATTCTTTATTTCAACATTGTAAATAGTTAGGTGAACGTAGAGAAATTTTTTATCAAGAGACTGTACAAATTATTTTTTCAACAGATATTTAGGAAAACAGAAAACATACTTCTATCATTAATTATGCAAACACATATATAAAGTGGAAAACTTTTAGTTATTAATGTTTGCTAAAATTAAATACAGTAAACATCTTAAAAAGTTGGTTCATGCTGACAATTAAATAAAACAAACGTCTAAAAATTAGTAAAAATAAGTAAAATCATGAATGACGGCTCTTGGGGGAGCGAAAGTAAGTCAGAATAACACAATTATTTGTGTAAAATAATTGATATTCGAGAAATTGTAAACAATAACAAAAATACCTGATACCAAATGCCGTAAAATTCAAGTATCTTTTATACGTGCTGAAACTGTTTAAGTTATTTTTATTTCATTTCTTTTATTAAAAGTTGTCTTCCAACAATTAACTGGTTGCATGTCGTTTAACTAGTGGGGACTTCACGCTTGGAAAATTGTATAAAAAATCTATGACTATCAATAACTCTAAATTTGGGAGTGCAGCTCGAACTTAGGGTTAGTGGTAGATAAGTCATTTGTTAGGTATGTCAGAAATTTCGTGAAAAATATTGAATAATTCCACCCCGTTTCCAAGCTTATAACTCCTCGAAAAATTTAATGTAAGCCCTATTATTTTTCAATTAAAGAAGCAAGGACAACGGTTTAATTAAAAAAAAAAAAAAAAAAAACAACGTGGTTTAAAAAAAAAGTGTTAAACTTCGGACTTTACAGGTAAATTTCTAAAAAAACACTATTCTTTTTTGTTTTAAATTTGAATATATTATTTATTGATCTTTTATCTTCAATTTGTGATATATAACACTTTGGTGAGTAACATAATTATTTACTTTTTAATAGACATTTCAAAATGGGAAACAAGAATTAATTCGGCCCCCTGTCTTTCCAAGCTTATAACTACTCGAGAAATATAATTAACGTTTCTAAAATATTATATTCGGTTTATTGGAAAGAGCATAAAATGTCACATTGACCCTGAACATATCGTAAAAATTGTCTAAATAGAAAAATGTTGATAGATTTATAAAGTTTAAAAATCGAAAACACTGAGCTCGTAAAATTTAATTAATTTCATTACTGTTTCATAAAAAATAAAAATAATAATATTTCTATTACTTTTTATACAACTTTAATGGTTTATTTTGCAAGTATAATCCATAAAGAAAATACACAACCCACTTTTAAAAGAGAAATTACGATTTTTTTAATATTTTATTCGCAGTTCTGTGTTAGGGGTATCAAGAATTCATACAAAAATTCTGATACACAATCCTAGTCATTTAAGCTTCCTTACTCCTTAAGCGAAAAGCGAACATTTGTTTATTATTTTTTTTATTCAGTGTGTAAAATCCAATTTGAACAACATATTTGGAAATTAGAAAAATATAAAAAAACTGTGTTTTAGCATGTTAAAAGTATTTAGGTTGGTAGATAATTAAATTCTACTGTGTCTGGTATAATTTTTTTTTTGCTGTTGTTTCTTGCTTTTTAGAATTTTTGACTAAGGGGAGTTGTTTAGATCGTATTTTAAACTAAACTACGGAGGATGGAATGCCCCCCCCTAAAATGTACTTGGAAAAATCGATTTTATAGCGAGATTTAATAATGGTTAGCCTAAAAAGTGAAAAACAAAACAAATAATCAATAAATAATTGTTACCAAAGGAAACAAATGCTACTGTTTTATACTTACATGAATAAGTTTATTTAATGTTTTAAAGTATTTTCAAGCTCTTTTCTTTATTTTTTAATCTAAAATTGCGGGTGCGTGAGTGGAAAATATCTCCAGATTTTCTCTAGAATTCCCCGCTAGATTGCAAACGAAATCTCAAGATCTAGCGGAAAAACCGCTAAATTGGAAACACTGGTCACTTGACGCCAGAGGTGATAAATAATTGTCCATGAATAAAAAAATATTCACTCGATACAAAGACAGGCACCTATTTATTATAGAAAACTTAAGTATAATGTTATAATTGAAAAGAGATATATAGAAACACGTATGGGTACAGTAAACATATACCAAAATGTATATCATTTATTTAGTTATTTAGACTATTAATTACGAACGAACCAAGAGTTCAGTGGTATATATATATATATATATATATATATATATATATATATATATATATATATATATATACATAAACGGAGATAATTATATGGAGGTAATAAACTATTACTTGGACCCATTATACTGATAATTATGTAAGTAGTTTTACTGCGAGTACATTTAAATTCTTGCGTTGGAATACAGTCAGAAAAGCAGAAAACCGAATCAAAAACATAAACGGCTAATGATTTAAAAGAAAAAACAACAAGCTATTAGTGGAGAACATTTTCCGCCATCGAGAGATCTCAACAGTGTATGTGAATTTATGTCAGTTGATTTTTCCGTTTGTGTATAGCAAATAGAAATGAAATTTAAGAATGCTGTATAATTTTTATTATCTAAAAAACATTCGCATAACCTGCCTATGTTTGCAAACCTATTAATTCAACCAAGTTTTTTTGGAGGGAGGGAGAATATAGCATAGTACAAGAAGATCTGCGGAGTTATTTTCATATCCGTAGTCTGAAGGTTTTGCAATCCCGTTTTAAACTTTCCAACGGCGGACAATATTAAATCTTCTACTACAGATTGTAGGACGAAACAGAAACACGAGCAGTTATTGTTGCCTATCCGTTATTTAGATTAAAACAACGGGTGCACTATTTAGTGAGTACACTCGGAGACAACGAATTTGGACAACCCATCACCCTGGAAAATCTCATCAGTATGCCCTGTATTTTAGAATTCGGGTGATCGTTCATTCCCCTCTCAAGGCCAATAAGTCTCCTGTGCGTCATGAGTAAGTTGCTTGAATTTGTGAAATAGAGAAGTAATACAACCATCTCAGCAAAAATAACCTTCTTAGTGACACACAATATGGTTTCCGTTCTGCTAGATCTACAGCAGATGTGCCTACAGTTATATCTCATAGGATTAGCGAATCTCGCGACAGAGGCAACTTTTCTAGGGCAATTGCTCTTGACATACCAAAGGCCTTTGATAGGGTATGGCATAAAGGTTTACTTCACAAGATTTCCAGCTACGGTATAGCTGGAAATGTCTTCTCAATTATTAAATCATTTCTGTTTGATAGGTTCATAAGAGTAGTCGTTGATGGGCAAAAATCAGAAGCTCACAGTATAAATGGTGGAGTCCCTCAGGGGTCCATCCTGGGTCCAACTTTTTCCTGATCTACATTAATGATCTTCTAAATCACATCCTTACATCATTCGTAGACATTTTTGCTGACGACATTACCATCCAGTGTAGGACATCTAAGAGAGTAAACGACCAAGTTATCTCCGAAACTCTTTCCTCTTATGTTGATCACGTTGTACGATGGGGAAACGAGTGGCTGGTTACTTTTAATGCATCTAAAACCAAGTTTCTATCTTTACATCATCAACGTTCTGATCCCCATCTGGCATCAATTAAAATGAATGGCTTCAATCTATGGTCCCCCCTCGCAAAACTTTCAAAAGAAACATCCGATTAGCTGAAAACACTGTGGAATTGTTTTCCGTTTTCCTGCTTTCCAGCTCTCTATAATATGGTTGTCTTTAAGTCCAACGTGAATTAAATTTACCGAACTTCCACAACTATCGATTACTATATTGTCCTTTTGACTACTGTACACTCTTTAACCCTTATCCTTGATTGGCATATCGGTCTTGATAATTGGTGGCGCCTATGTAAAAAAAATTAAAAAAGAACATCTTCGAACGATATCTATATTTTTATCTTTTATACGGCGAAATATGTGAAGAAATGGTTTTGGGATAATGAAATAAACGTCCTGAAGTGGCCAAGTTAAAGTCCGGACATGGCTCCAATGGAAAACCTGTGGGCGATGATGAAGGCGAACGTGAAAAGAAGGGAACCAAGGGACCTGAGGGAATAAGAAGATATCAGTAAGGAAGAATGGTTTAATATTCCTGTTGATGTGTGTAGGAATTTAGTAATGTCGTATAGAAAACGTCAGGAAAGTGTTATTAAAAACAAAGGCTTCAAAAGTGGCTATTGATAAAAGAAGGCCAATAAATTTGAATTCGTCTATTTTTTGTTATCATTAATAATATTTATTTTTATAATATTGTATAATGAACTAAAAGTATTTCATGAGATCTGTAGACGGTCGATATAAATGTTCATCAACACATTAATAAAAATAATTAGTAAAAAAATGTTTTTCTCCAAAAAAACATAAACATAAAAGGGGTGCCAATACTTCCGGCTTTGACTATATATATATATATATATATATATATATATATATATATATATATATATATATATATATAATTATTTTTTTACTATAATAATTAAATACCTACAGACACTAGTGTTTCATCCTTTCGGGATTCTTCAGTGCAGGGTGTCACGATTATTACCAGTCGAACGATTCGAACCCCGCGACACGAGACATATCTGGCTCGATTAGCGGAGGCCGTATCCATTCGGCTACCATTAACCGTATGAAATAGCGTTGAATTTTAAACATTTTAATTTAAATGTTCATTACGTCAGACAGACAGTGATCAAATCGTTATACGATGATCTACGCATAAGAGCTAAATTGACCGACTTTTAATTCAACTGAATGTGCTCAACGATAAGAAACGAATTTCTTAAAGGGGCTGTCATAATATATATATATATATATATATATAAATATATACATATATATATATATATGTGTGTGTGTGTGTGGGTGTGTATGTGTATGTGTGTATATATATGTATATATATATACATATATATTTGTTGATTTCTTGATGTTACTGATTTAAGTTTAATATATGACTGTTTAATTCTAGAGTACTTATGAATACAGCAGGGCAAATTAGATTGCGAGAACTCAGTTCAGTATACATGTATTTCCGAACAGATTCCCAATAATTTGCACGATGAAACTGCACAGTTTTCAATTAGTTTGACCCCTTAGTAAGCAAAATCATAATCCACATCCCCAACAATCCAAAAATACAAAAATAATATTACTATCTATAACAAAGCAATAATATATGTAGATTTTTTAAGAAGTGCGTTTCTGCTTACTTACATGGTAAAACGCCTCATTAAAATCTAACAGCTCTAACAACTACAATTTCCAACATTGCATCATACAATTCATTTATGGAATTAGAGAAGAGTAAACTAGAGGGAACAAAAACAAATTAGAAGGTAAAGGTAAATAGATAATTAATAGAGAAATTAAAAGAAAGAAATAGATCATATAAAAATCGGTTATAAAATTGAGATTATTACATCTAAATATAAGATATACACCAAACACTTCAATTTTTAACTGATATCATTCTTTAATAATCTACATCAATAACAGTATCAAAGCGTTTATAAACATGTAACACACACCATAAGTAGAACATTAATACAAGAAACATATTCTTTAACTCTATTCTAAAGTTACAAAATATAATGTCTAATCAGTAGTTTCAAATATGTTGTTCGAACAAAACGCATAAAAAATAAGATAATCTTCGAATTTTCACCCGCTAGATTAATTAATTAATTAATTAAGCTAATATATAAAAGGCTATTTGCTTTGCTGTCTCAGTATATTAGAACTTTATATTTTCCGAATCTTAAAGTCGAAGGGCGGCGCTAAGGGAGTCAAATGATTGGATTCTTTACGGACCGTTCTTTATGGGTTTTATACCAGTTTAAATTGTTTTGAAAGCGTCCAAAATGGATCCAAATTGAATTTTAAAAAACGTCATACATTTTGTACATTCATTTTACTATCGGTATTTCAAATGATGCTATATCGTTATCGAATGATTATTTTATTCTTCATTTGTTGAGCCAATATAATTTCTGGTTCTGCTATTTCCAATTACTCATTTTTTTTTATTTTGTAGAAATTATTTAACAGTGTAACTAATTTTTTCTAAGTTTCTATTACCAGATTTAATAATCAATATTTTACCGTCACTATAAAAACAACTCCTTATACTTGGTATCTTCCTAACAAACTCATTAAGCACATAGATACCTACCAGGTAAGTTACCTGTATATCGTTACATCAATGTTTAGTTCTTTTTTATAGTCCTGTATTTATGGTCGTATTAAATTGATGTTCTTCTGTCTATATTTTTATATATCAATGTCTAGTTTTCTTACATATGTTTCAGTTCTCACATGTTCTAATATCATATCCAACAATTTCGACAATATTGATGAGTAATCTAAATTAATATTGAACATTAAAAATAAAATAAATTTGGTTAATGTATTAAACGAAATAAGAACCTTCTTAGATGAGCATGAATTGGATTTTAATTTAAGCAATATTTCATCGAAACATCTTCATTAATATGTTCTATTTCTGAAATGCACGGAAACGTTAATGAAAGTGTAGGACTATTCTCATGGTTTGGTTTGTGATTCGTTATTATATATCTTCGGCGCTTCGGGGTATAGACTTAAATATTCATAGATACGTAAATTTGAGTACACAGATTACAGCGTCGTCATTTATATAATGTATTATATGATATATATATATATACTTATATATATATTTATATTTATATATTATGTATATCTTAATATATTATATATATATGTATTTATATATATATATATATATTATATGATATATGTATATATATATTATATGATATATGTATATATATATATATATATATATATATATATAACATATATATATATTCATTTGCAAGCTTTTAATTTTTCTTCAGTTCATTCATAATCATCAATTTATATATTAGGTAAAACGATTTATATGGATGAGAATCGAGAATTAGAAACATCGGAACATTTAGCTATATAAAAGTCGATACTATAGCGTATATTCTCCAATGCTAAAGTCAATATATTTTATTTCGGATAATTTATTTTCGTGTTTGTTTCAGACTGAGTAAAAATTTATTTGATTTGATTTTATATACTATATCATATGCAATTAATGTTTTTCTTTTACCAAACTATCTCCTCTTTCCATTTCAATTGATTTAAAATTCTTTTCTTCTAATCTTATTTTTATTTCATTTCTAATTATAAATATGATCTATATTCCTCCCCACATACATTTTATCGTTTATCTCACTCTCCCCTTTCTATCTAGTACATCAACTCATTTTTATACCTATACGTAATTAAAAAAAGAAGTGTTTCCTTCTAGTTTATTTTGGCTTAGATCGTCCGAGGAGATTAGCAGAATAGCTTATTGTCTTCTCTATCGAAACAACTTGTAATGATTTATATAAAAATCCCCGAGATTGACATTATAAAATTCGATTTAGCTCTACTAAGGTATTGAACACCTTTCCCGTTTTTTTCCAAATATACCTCATGTTGTGTGTGTGTGTGTGTGTTTGTGTGTGTGTGTGTATAAACATTTATAATGAAGGCGGAAAAAGAGGGATGGCCTATTTTAAATATCATATCGTCGGATTTCATCCATTTCAGTAATCATATATATATATATATATATATATATATATATATATATATATATATATATTTAAAGCTGTGTCAGTGTGTGTGTCTGGTCACGAATAGGCTCCTATATGGTTGACTATTTTAAAAAACTGATTACATATAATGATAGAATATGTATCGAGACACAGGAATGGGTATGTTTGATCTGGCAGAACGGTGGTCCATTACAATTGTCGGGTCTGCGTTCGCGCCTGGTCCACAAAGTATGGAAATAAAAGAAATTAAAATAAAAAAAATAACGTTTTCAAGTGTTGTTGGCATAGATGTACATGAGAACACTTTGATAAGCATGTTTTAACTTAAATAGTGATGGTATAATAAAATTGTGGGGTCTGCTTTCGCGCATGGCCTCCATAAAATGGAAATAGGCACACACGTTAATAAAGACATTTCGTATCTATCTGCGTAGTATATTTTGATAATTATGCTTCAGTTTGAAGAAATATGGTATAATAGAATTATTGGGTGTTCGTTCACGCCTGACATCCATAGAATGGAAATATGTCACAAAGTTTAACAATATTTTTTTTAATATAAATGCGCAGAATATTGTAATAAGTGTTTTAGTGTGAATAGGTATGGTATAAAAAATTATGGGGATTATCTATTTTATTTTTACTTTCATCGTATTTTGCTTTGGTTTTGATACCCCCAAATTCGAAGCTATCTCTTTACAACCCTTCCTTTTCATAACCAATTATACTTTCAGAGTCCATTTAATGTAGGCTGTTTTGAACCCAGTCAACGACGTGTACTTTTGCTAGTATATATATATATATATATATATATATATATATATATATATATATATATATATATATATATATATATATATATATTTCTTGTCTGGGGCAGCTTGTTCAGTGCGATCAATCGAGTTATTAATTCAACTGATATTCTACCGTGCAGTTTCGTCAATCTAATTTATATATCTTAATATCGATTAGCCAATTATCTTGTCAATTTATTGGCGTGCCCCATCGTTTCGACAAATGAATACACGTAATCAAGGAACGCTTGCATTCGAATTCCACTTATATTTCTGAAGACACCGTTATAGCAAAGTAACAACATCCGAAAAGCACATCCGCACTAAAATAAAAATACACGCACTTTAGGATCGAAGACCGGAATCTAGACATACGTTTACATGAGATTAAGTTTAATTGGATACTCGTTTTTATGAAGACTTTAAAATTTGGAATATACTTTTCTGGAGTTTGAGAAAGACAAATAAAGCAAATTACTTTTCGACTGTTTATTAATAACTAGCAGCTTGCCATGATTTGCTTGGTCGCAGTATATACTTATATATGACATTCTTTTGTGCAGATTTTGTATTTTTTAGTATAGATCTATTTCTCTATTCATTATGTTATTGTACAAAATATTTCGTAATGATCTTTAAAAGTAATAAAGTATGAATTGGTAAGACATTTTTCTTCGCATTACATAGAATCGAGATCAACATATTTACACTATAGCGATTTTTTTTTACAAGGAGGTGACCAATTATGAAGGCGCGGAAGCCACTCAGGGATAAGGGTTATTGCATGTACAGTACGTTGTACGTTAGTGTTGAGATTTCATAAAGTGTCTACTTAAGGGGGCGGTTCATCAGGAATTTGTTTACGTCGGATTTGAAGACATCCAAGTTGTAGTCAGGTGGGAAACAGGCAGACGGAACAGAGTTTCACTGACGTGCTGTGATAAGAAAGAAGCTTTGTTCATGGATTCTACGTTTTGATTTTAGCACAGATAGAGAGTGGGGACAATTTTTGACAGTGGCTTCAGGGAGACGGGTGTTTTTCGTAAAAGATTGGTGAGGGGGGGACCAGAGATTGGAGCTCAGACCAGCACTTACCATGGAAATAACGGTAAAACAAAGACAGGCTCGCAACGTTTCTTCTGTGGGAGAGAGGTTGCAAGGAAGAGAAAAGGGCATCCCCCACTAAGCCATGAAATCTATTTTGTACTCTGTCAAGGCAGGATAGGCTATTTTTAACAGCTCCTGCCCAGATGTGGCAGCAGTAGTCCATCCTTGGACGTACTTGGCTTTTATATAGATAAAGAATAGCATGTTCACTACCTATATCCTAAAGCCTGAAAGATATCAAAACATGAAAAATTAACTCAGCTTTATTAATAAATACATTTTTCTGCATATGTAGACAGACATTCTAAGTCGAATAACGCTTGATAAGTACCATTTTATTATTTAATCACTTAGCAGGTACTTTATCGGCTTAAAGTCAAATCGAATTCATCCCGCAGTTCCGAATCCTCTATATACAAATTGTACAAGTCTCTTGACCAAATATTGGGAGAGTAGTTTGGTAGAGGCATTTCAACACAGTATGATACACGTACTATATAATATACTGTTATTGATAGGACTTACTGATCGTTAAAAATGTTCATATTCCTTGGGGAAACGAAGCGTTAATTAACTTCTTAATTATTTTTAAGCTTTTTAATTGATAAATTCTTGTATTTCATTATAAGGCCACATCTTACTTATTAATAGTTTCTAAGTTCTGCGTAATCACTGAAATTTAAGAACAATTTAAGATAATGCACACACACACACACACACACATATATATATATATATATAAGTGTTTTGTAAATATTAAGCTTAGTTTTGTAAGACGAGCTCTTCAAATTGATTTGAATCCTATATAGAAAATGAAGAATAACAGAAGGACAACATAAACATTATACCTTACTAACGCATATAGAATAAATCCTTTATTCAATATGAAAATGGGGTGTAGAATAAGTAAGCTCTTTATGTCTAGGTATTTAGAAGCCTAATGATTCCAATCAGAAGATTCGAGAAAATGTTAGGTAACAAAGAGATTCGACGGCTTGCGATAACTACATTAGAAGCAAAATAATGCGGCGAGAGAGGAAAAGGGAAATATATTGAAACCCTGGAGGAAAAGAACTAGGCGTACTACAGTAATTAAAGCGATAGAGGGAAAAGAGTACTGATATTACAAGGTGGAAATAAGTGATACGTAAGATGGTTAATGCGTCTTGTTATATATATATATATATGTATATATATATATATATATATATATATATATATATATATATATATATATATATATATATATATATAGTTTGTTTCTTTTTCAATTACTTTCTTATCTTTCACAATTTTCTTTTTAGCGTCGGGAGGTTCTGGATCCCCTGAGGAAGTCTCTTTGACTAAAACAGATGGCTATTCATAGCGACCATATGTTACTGTTTACCCACAAATAATAAATAGGCATCACCATTTATCAAGGCCCAGGGGACACTCGAGGATAAGTGTTATTGAGTGTACAGTAGAAATTGGACAATATAGTATCACTTAGTAATGGAGATTCGGTAAATTTATTAACTTATTATGGAACGGCTCATCAAAAACTAGTTTACGTTAGACTTGAAGACATCTATATTCTAGTAAGCTGGAAAGCAGAAAAATGCACAAAATTCGATAGGCGTGCAATTCTAAGAAAGAAGCTCATGGAATCTACCTTTAGGTTCAGGCACAGATAAAGAGTAGTGTTTTCTGCTAGACGGGTGTTTATTGTGGAAGTTTGGCGAGGGGGGACCATAGTATGGAGCTCAGCCGAGTACTCTGAAAATAACGATAAACCCTGAAAATAACGATAAAGCGGAGAAAACTCACAACATCTCTTCTGTGAGAAAGAGGCTGTAGGGAAGAGAAAAGGACATCCCCCACAAAGCTACGAAGTCTATTTTGAACTCTATCAAGGCAGGATAAGTCCTTTCTAGCAACTATATATATATATATATATATATATATATATATATATATATATATATATATATATATATATATATATATATATAAGTGGCCTTGTATGTATCTGTCCGAAAAACCTCTAGCAAACTTCTCTCCGAATATTTATCATGCAATATTGATATTTTATATAAAGCCAATTTTTACCTTTTGTTGTATAGCCGGGTGTTCATTTTGGGGAGAGACAATGATGAGAGGGAGAGAACACATTTATACATTTTACAGTCTCTGAAGCTTATAACATATATTATGTCAGTTCTTTAACAGCGGATGGGGCAGTCATTACTTATGATTGAGAGACACATTACTTAAGGACTGGGTATATACACAAAGTTTATTAATAGATGAGGGAGACAAATTTCATTATAAAGATGATTTCACATTACCTTCAATTTTATACACGAAAATTACAGTTACAAAAACATGATGATCTTCTTTTATATCGCTCGACCGGTCAAAATGATGATGAAATCAAGGAATTCACAGTCGTTTCTACATATTTAATGTTCTAACCCTTCGCTTCTATTGGGGGACCCTCATCGTGTCATCTCTGTTCGGATGACTGTGCTGACTTCGATCTGGACCCGACTGCCCCTGATCTTCGTCTCTATCTAACTGATCTTCGACTCTAGCTCCTATATTGAGAATTCATTTTCGCTATGGAGTCACGTATGGCTTCAAAATGTGCAACACACATATGGTGAACTCGTGGTGTAAACATACGTGGTTCGCACATGTTCCCAAACAATTTCTGCAGACAAAGAATTCTGACTTACCTATTTTTCGATCTTACTTATTTGTAATATGTTTTTAAATTGCTATTGTTCGTTCTTCTTTAATTGACCTTATTTTAATTCAGTTTTCATAAAAAGAATTGAATGAGAAAAATTTACAACATATCTGAAATATTTTATGTGAAACTGAACAATGCGAAATTCCATTTCTGAACCTTGCTTACAAAGTTCGAATCTCGGTCTATCCTAATCTCATTTTCACTTATATAATGTCTTTTTTTTACTTACAAGAAAAAGGGGGCTTTTCTTGTAACACTTTAACATACGTTTGCCTTGGTATTAAAAAGGTTTATTTACTGCTAGCGAGTATAAATGTAAAACAAAAAAAGTTAACCTTAGCAGGAATAGTGAATAAAATATTATACGTGTTGTTTCATGCATTAAATTAAACATTCATAGACCAAAGTCGGTTATTTTTTTTTTTTTACTTTTATATGCATCTGTCCATAGCTAAGATAACCCTTAAGCGCTAAACGCTCCGGACTAAAGTCTATCTCATGGTTCTTAAGCCATGTTCTTCTTAAAATAACTGTTGAAAATGTTACTATAGATGTTAATAATGAATTGATTATAATTAAAAAAATATTGATAAATGAAAATATAATTTGCGAATATTACGACCAGACAATGCCAGGCTACATGCTTATTCTCTCTCTCTTTCTCTTTCTCTTTCTCTCTCTCTCTCTCTCTCTCTCTCTCTCTATATATATATATATATATATATATATATATTAAGGTGTTGAAATGAATTAGAATATAGGTATCTGAATCCAGTGCTTTGATGTATGAGAAAAATCAAAAAATATTCATATAAGACAAATACATTTTAATTTTAAAAAGTGATTCTTATTAAATTAAATTTGAACATATAAACTCTAATTATATATATATATATATATATATATATATATATATATATATATATATATATTTAGTAAGTTTTAAAATATATATGGCGATTAAGCTACACAGAATATTCCGCGTTTCATCCACGCGAGGATTCACCAGACACGTGTATATATATATATATATATATATATATATATATATATATATATATATATATATATATATATATATATATATAAATTAAATTTACCAAAGCGATCCAAAATGGTAACACTAAAGTGTATTATAAATATTGAAGAATAATTATTTATGAAGTAATCTCAACCAGATGTAAAAGCTCGATAAATCAAAATAGGAGATAGAGCTTATAAACGCATATCTTTTTTTATTAATATTATTGGAATTTTTCCCCTTTTCCTTGTGCATATTTTTGAATTATTCCATGGATTTCGACCTGTTGGATTATTTTGGACCATCTTCAAATTACGTGATTTCCTTGTATTTTACTTGTGTGAATGGAAATTCAATTAATTTTCTTCGATTTATATTTTTGGATTTTACCGTCATTGGATATTTCACCTTTCACCAGCCTATCCATTTACGTGTAATCACCCTTTTCTTCACCATGTTCCTTCTGCTTCACTTTTTGTTATCAAGTAAGATCTTTGAATTACTTCCAGTTTCATCAAATACTTTTGTATGCAAAATCCGATCCCGCATTTTGCTAAATCCTACTCTCCGATGAGAAGGAACTATATCCTCGAAACTCCGCGGATTAAGAACTATCCACTTAATAAGTGTTTCCTTTTCAGATTAAATATGTGTTTGACTTTTTTTCAAAACATCACATCAAAACACAAGAGTATTTGGCCTTTTTTCTCCGTTCTACAGCATATGTTCTAGATGGCCTCCATTTAGCTTTTGTTTTTTTTGATTTTTGGTGTCACCTTGTATAAACCTATTATTATTTTTGTTACATTAGTATTTGTTTTTGTATTACAATTGTAAGTAAGGTGACTAAATTGTATTTGTTACTGCTGTTGTAGTATTAGTTTCATCTAGGATTTTACAGAATAAAATTCCGCGAATCGTTTCATTCGACACCGAAACCAGACACCGAAACCAGACATCTATACAGTTAACATTGAATGAGAATAGAGATAATATAATAGAGATATTATACGAGTTGCATCCATACATATTGTTTGTACATTCAGTTTTCTTATCTTCCCATATTTCTTGAGAAACTAGCAAATAACAGCAAAACACCATTAATATTCAATTAAATACAGGCACAAGTCAATTGCATGATAAATGAGTAAATAAGAAAAATCACCATCAGAGCATCTAATATTTATCTGCTTTAATGATTACGTTCTGTAGACGTACAAATATTCAGGATTTAGCCTAATAAAAAAATAGTATTGCTAGCGTATCTGTAGTGTAAACGCAATGTAGTGTAAAAGCAATGTAGAGACCCAGTTTTTATTTTTAAAAAATAATTAATGATGCCACTGTGTACTCGTGCAAAATCAAATTACAATTTCTATAAATCCTGTAATTTTTAAGTTATATAAAAATAAAATGAACTTGTTGCGAACGTTAATTTGTCTTTCCACTGTACTAGTTCAATATATATATGTATATATATATATATATAGAGAGAGAGAGAGAGAGAGATAGATAGATGGATAGATATTTTTTTACATAGGCATCACCACATTATCAAGGCCAAGAGGCCACTCAAGGATAAGGGTTAAAGAGTGTACAGTAGAAATTGGACAATATAGTAATCATTAGTAATGAAAATTTGGTAAATTTGATAACTTATATGGAACGGCTCATCAAGAACTTATTTACGTTAGACTTGAAGACAACCATATTGTAGTAAGCCGGAAAGCAGGAAAACGAAAGACAATTCATCAGGCGTGCAGTTCTAAGAAAGAAGCTTTGGTCATGGAATCTACGTTTAGGTTTAGGCACAGATAAAGTGTGTGGGGAATTATTGATAGTATTTACAGCTAGACGAGTGTTTCTTGTGAACGTTTGGCGAAGGGGGACCATAGACTGAAGCTCAGTCGAACACTCCCCATGAAAATAACGATACATCAGAGACAAACTAGCTAAATCTCTTCTGTGAGATAGAGGTTGCAGGAAAGAGAAAAAGACATCTCCTACGAGGCTACGAAGTCTATTTGGAACTATATCAAGGCAGGACAAGTCTTTTCTAGCAGCTCCTGCCAAGGTGTGGCAACAATATTCCATCCTTGGACTACTTGCCTCTTATATAGATAGAGTATTGCATCAGCAATGAGATATCTACCTGGTCGATAGGAAGATCCCACCATTTTTCCAGCGGCCTTGGCAACAGATTTGATGTACGTGTTCCATTTAAGATCAGGAGTAAAGGTTACGCCCAGATGCTTGTCAAAACTTGAGGACTCCTGAAGACGAGAGCCATTCATTTCAATTGATACAAGATGTGGATCAGAATGTTTATGATATAAAGAGAGAAGTTTGGTTTTAGATGCATTAAAAATAACCAGCCATGAGGGACACCGGCATTGATACTTTGAGCTTCTGATTTGTGCCCCTCAACTACTACTCCTATGAACCTATCAGAAAGAAATGATTTAATAATTGAGAAGACGTTTCCACCTATACCATAGCTACAGATCTTATGAAGTAAACCTTTATGACATACCCCATCAAAGGCCTTGATATGTCAAGAGCAATTGCACTAGAAAGGTGGCCTCCGTCGAGAGATTTGCTAATCCTATGAGATATAAATGTAAGCACATCTGCTGTAGATCTAGCAGAACGGATTGAGTGTCACTGAGAAATATATATATATATATATATATGCATATATATGTATATGTATATATATATATATATACACGAAATACTGCAGAATAAATTATATATTTATCTATTTATTTTCCCCTTTTCAGTTTTCTTAATGTTTTTATGTTGTAATATGTAAAAATAATTAGAAATATTAAAGATTAGTAATATATATTACGTTGGTGCTAAAATCATGTCGTTTCGGACGTATTTATATCTGTTAAAAAACGTCATATTTTAAAAAACCTCATATAAGAGTATACAAAAAGTTAGTACATATGTAGGTAATAGTAAAAACAAACAAACCATGAGGCACTACCGAATAATAGGATTCACAATCCAAGGAAAATAATAGACAAGAACGGAAGAACAAAAAGGATACATGAAAATATAGACAACGAAGAAAAATGATATTCAAAAACAAATTAGAGATGCATTATTTGATGACATAACTCTATATATATATATACATATATAATATATATATACATATATATATATATAAATGCGTGTATATCTATAATTATATACTTGTGCCTATAGATATGTGAGTTAATATATATATATATATATCTGTACATATATACATATATATATATATATATATATATATATATATGTATATATATACATATATATATATCAAATAAATTGTGCGGACAAAAAGCCACACATTGTGCAAAATTGTACCAAATAATGTGGATTTTGACATATATATATATATATATATATATATATATATATATATATATACATGTATACGACGGTTCTAGGTTCAATCATTGGCTTGAGAGAGATGCTAGTCTAGCGGCACTGATGAGTTGTAATACAACGAAACGGGATTGTATATGGATGACTACAAATATATATATATATATATATATATATATATATATATATACTCGGGTTTTTTTTTTATATTCAAAAGTAATGGACTAATGAATTCAACGAGGTTGTTAGATAGTGCTCAATAAAAAGAGCTGATAATACTTGTTTATTGTTATATAAACATGCTCACATCCCGCTGCTACAAATAGCCACTTGTTTCAATCAAACAACAGATATCATCAGGCAGCGACTTGACTATTCAAAAGTTCAATGAATAACCTATTATTATTCATTGAACTTTTGAATAGTCAAGTCGCTGCCTGATGATATCTGTTGTTTGATTGAAACAAGTGGCTATTTGTAGCAGCTGGATGTGAGCATGTTTATATAACAATAAACAAGTATATATATATATATATATATATATATATATATATATATATATATATATATATATATATATATATGGCTGATAAAAAGACGACATTATTTTTCCGACCAACCAAATGAATTTAGTATATCTTCGGATCAAACATGAAAGAGATATGAATAGTAATATTTTTAGGTCATGGCATTTCGAAGCTAATGCAGCTCATCAGAAGCAGAGAACAAGAACTTGTCTTATTATACCAACGTAATTTGCATACGCCGGATTACATTAGTAGGTTTTTCATTTATTTCATCCCCCAATAAAATACTTTTTAGCTTTGTTTTAAGGACTTATATTTTTAAGCAAATCTACAATGGTATTGTGTGAATGTTTGAGCAGCGTGCTATCTGTTTACATTAATTTGAACTTTAAAATACAACTACACTCAGAGAATCAATACCAACGATAAATATTTCAAATCCATCAGTTGATGGGATAACCTATAAGTGCTTAAGGCTTTGTAGCATCAAAGACTCTCTACGACTCAACGATGGGGCAGACGTTTGTGTTTCGTTGATAGTACGGAATCTATTTGGTTCGAAACTTTGCATGTGTATTTGTCTCAATTTATGTTACAAGTAAATGTTAAGTCGACAGGTTTTAACAAAGAGTTTTCACGAAGCATAATGCTAGTCACGGCAATCAGTGGATGAGAAGGTGTTTGTATTCGTTAATCAGAAGCTTAGCATAGGCAGCATTTATTGTTACCATCACATTATGTTCCATTCAACTACGGATTAATGCCTTCCCCAAAGACGTCAGCCTTTCACTTTGATATATGTCCATATGTTTTCCGCTCGTGTGTCGGCCCTGTCGGTGGGGCATTAGAATACACTGACTACCCCCCTGCAGAGGGTAAACGTCCCTCAATGGGGGTCCTGGATATGACCTTAAACTATATCCAGTGATGAGGCACCAGCTTGTGGGCTTTGGGGAGTGTGGAGCCACCCTTTAATTACCATTGCTCCCAGGTCCACTCTGATCCAGATCGGTAGTACTTGTTAGGGTTCCAACTATGGATTAAATAGAAACCGACTTGAAAACAACAAATATATTCTATTAAAAAATTTTTCTTCAAAATCTTTGGATTCGGCATTAAATAATCCGAAAAGGGATGATATGCCGTTAAACAAAACAACCAACCAACCGTTCGTATGTGTTATAAAGCGTCGTGTCATCAATAATTATGCATTTCCCTGTTGCATTTGATCAACTGTGAGTTATTTATGTATATCATGAATAAAAAAGCTCCAAACATCGAACTATGAGGCACATCCGAAATTTAACCGCATTCTTCGGGCGTAGACACATCGAACACAATCTTTATTGTTATCTTGTCCAAGATGGTTAGATTATATTTAGTATTCGTATAATAATACCAAATAATTTAATTTTCATGTGATAAGTAACAGAACTATTGCTTTAGATCCACCTGCTTTATCCAGTGCGCTGTATTTACGTTCAGAGATTACAGTTAGGATATCTGCAGAATACAGAACTTGCCTAAATTCATACTGTCGGTCAGAAATAAGATTAGTAATGATGAGGTGGTGGACTAATACTTGCTTGAGTTGAGGCTCAATAATTTTGGCGAAAAGAAGAAGAAAGCTAATGGAGTGATCATTGAGCCGATCTGTTCTTTGACTTGAATCATAGAAAACTAATATCACAGAAGAAATATCTAATACCAGTAGTCTAGAAAGCAATATTCGGTAAGGCATTTGCTAGAGTTAAGAGAGTAGAAAAGAAAGCTCAAAGGGGCATTGTTTAATAGTGAGGCAGAAATTAAATCAGATCCACTCATCTCGAGGTTTCTATGTTAACATGATAAGATTTTAGAATCATATGGGAGAGCTGATTTTCAGATAATCCAGTACGGTTTCGTGTCATGAAATAAAAATTTGAGAAGGTTCGCGATCTTGGGTATAAAGTAAAGTTAGGGAAAAACTACCGTTATTAAATTGCAAGCAGATATGTAGTGTTATAAAATCTCAAGATCTATATTTTATGGAAAATGTTTGAGAAATGCTTGTGCAATTTGTCTATGATAGACCTGAAATAACGAAAGAGGCTCAACTGTGGGAACGAATACTAGATGAAAAAAAATACAATTAATAGGAGCATGTAGAGATGCTATTGTGCATATGTTTCATCATTATGAAGAGAGATTGATAAAAGTTCTTGAGAAGAAGGGTCATATTACAGACGATGTTCGTAAAATAATGTCGCGTGTGTTTTGTAAAAATGATGAAAATTAAATCTTTTTCCTTACCAAATCGATTTTCTTCCATTTTTTACAAGTATTGTCTTTATATGTTTATGCTATTCTAGTGAAGGAATTTCGTCACTTTATGGTAATCGAAAAGACAAATACTAAAGTGCCCGAACAATATTGTCGGATGTTGTACGTCATGTGTTATTAAAGTGTTAGCTATTATTTTATTATATTATAGTTGAGCAATTAACGCACATTAGATGTTTATTATTGCAAGACAGTAGTTTAGGAACAGAACAATAAATAACGTTGTAAAAATAAATAATGTTAAATAATTTATTTGTGCGTATATATATATATATATATATATATATATATATATATATATATATTACAAGGAAGTCACCACTTATCAAGGTCCGGAACCACTCGGAGATAAGGGTTATTGTGTGTACAGTACGTTAGTGTTGGAGATTTGATAAAGTGTCTGACTTTAGGAGTCGGTTCATCAGAATTTGTTTACATTAGACTTGAAGACATCCAGGTTGTAACCAGGTGGGAAACAGGCAAGCGGAACAGAGTTCCACAAGCGTGCACTCCTAAGAAAAAAGTTTTGTTCATGGAATCTACGTTTTGATTTTGGCACAGATAAGGAGTGGGGAAAATTTTTTACAGTGGTTTCAGCTAGGCAGGGGTTTATCGTGAAAGATTGGCGAGGAGGATCTGAGATTGGAATTCAGACGATCACTTGGCATGGTAGTAACAATAAAACAAATACAGGCTCGCAACGTTTCTCCTCTGGGAGAGAGGTTGTAGGGAAGAGAAAAGGGCATCACCCACTAGGCCACGAAGCTTATTTTGTACTCTGTCAAGGCAGGATAGGCTGTTTTAGCAGCTCCTGCCCAGATGTGGCAATAGTACTCCATCCTTGGGCGTACTTGGTTTTTATATAGATAGAGAATTGCATCAGGGGGGAGATATCTCCTGGAGCGGTAGAAGGATCCCACCATTTTTCCGGCGACCTTGGCAACTAACTTTATGTACGTATTCTATTTCAGGTCAGGAGTAAAGGTGAAGCCCAGAAGCTTATCAAAACATGGAGCTTTCCCTAGACGAGAGCCACCTATTTCAATTGATGCCGGATGGGGATCAGAGCGTTGATGATGTAAAGATAGGAGCTTGGTTTTAGATGCATTAACAGTAACCAGCCACCTCCTCCCCCACTGTACTATGCGCTCAAGATCAGAAAAATAGAATCTGAGAGAACTTTGTCATTTACGGCCTTGATGTGTTGCCATAGATGGTTGTGTCATCAGCATAGATGTCAACGAATGATTTAAGTATGTTGTTTGGGAGATCATTGATGTATATCAGAAAGAGAGTTGGGCCTAGGATGGACCCCTGAAGGAGTCCAGCATTGATATTAGGGTTTTCTGTTTTCTGCCTATCAACCACTACTTTATGAACCTATCGGAGAGAAATGATATAATGATCGAGAAAACATTTCCAGTTATACTGTAGCTGGAATTCTTGTGAAGTAGGTTCTTATGCCACACCTTATCGAAGGTATTTTATATGTCAAGAGCAATTGCCCTAGAGAGGAAGTCTTTGTCAAGAGAATCGCTAATTCTATGAGCTATAATCACATCTGTTTTAGATCTGTCAGAACGGAAACCATATTGAATGTCACTAAGAAGGTTAGTTTTGCTGAGGTGGTTAACTACTTTTCAATTTAATATAGATTCCAGCAGCTTACTCATGACACACAGAAAGCTTATTGGTATGTACTGAGAGGGAGATGACTTATTACCTGAATTCTTAAATACAGGGCATACTGATGAGGTTTTCCAGGGTGTTGGAAGCACTTCTCTTTAAGGCAATGCTTAAACAGTTTTGTAAGTATGGGGGCAAGTTCTAGTTTAAGCTTTTTCAGCACAATGGTCGGAATGCAGTCAGGGCCAGTTGCTTTACTGGAATCAATGTTCTTGATTAGCTTGGCGACATTACGCACATATATTCGAATGTTGCAGAGCGTGTTAATTTTGTCATAGGAATCTATATGACGCTACACAGTTATGAGTATGTTTCGCTCAGCCAACTGTAACTAGCTGACCGAAACATAATCGTGTATTGACATATAGACGCCTATGTAAAATATTGGCCTACTCATATCTATATAAGTATAAATACTAATAAAATAATATATATGTATATATTGACCTACTTCGGTATTTAGCTCTCTTGCATTAACATCGTTTGATCCTCATTGGTTGCTTCTTGTTTATTCAATTTTCACTCCAAACAATGCACACTGCTACTTTGAAGTCGGGGACTACTATCGGGCACATAAGTTGCAGGGATCTTATAAGGGAGATGAGTAGCAAACTGTGTGTTCATATATTTGAACTAATGCATGTAAGTACAGTTCAGAATGCTGAATCCCGGAAGGGAGTCCCAAAGTTTAGCAGTTCTGGGGAAGAAACTTTTGAAGTAGAAGGCTTTCTTACACATACAGCGCTCTACAGTGCAGAGGTGGGATTTAGCTGCTTGTTAGGTTTGTCGGGGTTATTCACGTCGAGGGGGTATGAGTGCTTGTAAATCGTCAGAGCATTCACCATTAAAATACTTGTAGAACAGACAGAAGGATGCAATCTTTCGTCGATGGGACAAAGGCTGAAGTCTAAATGACAGTTGATGACCTATCATGTTGGTGACTCTCTTTTGAACTCTGCTAAGGAGCGAGAGACAAGTAGCAGATGCACCAGCACACATGTGACAGTACTCCATACATGGGTGAATAGTGGTATCATATACCTATACGTTCAGGATACTTTCAGGCGGAAGTACTTTTCTAGCACAGTAGAGAGAGCTCACCTTCTTTGCAGCGGCCTTGGCAATGCTCTCAATGTATCTATTCCAGTTCATGTTGCATGTAAACGTTAGGCCGAAGCGTTTCAAGGAAGTACGTTTGGGTAACGTGTTCTTGTCCATTGCTGTTGGTGGTAGAGAAGGTTTCTTGTAATTATTGAAGGAGACAAGCTGAGTCTTGGCAGCATTGAATGTGACCATCCATTTTTGACCCCATTCCATTAAAGATTGGAGGTCATCATCTAGGGCTTCTGCCATTTCCTTGGATATGTATTCATTAGTTTTCCCCTCGTGCCTGTTATAGAGAGTAGTATCATCAACAAATATACCTATACCAGAAACAATTTTATCAGGGAGGCCATTTATGAATATAGAACAATAAATGTTCAAGGATAGACCCTCGAGGTACTCCCGCAGTTTATTAATAGTATAGCCGGGATGAGATCTGGTCTACATGCTTTTTGCGGGTCTAGGTTTTTTATGATACATGCGCCTGAAAAGGCGTGATTTTCAGATCATCTAGTGCGGCGTCTGTCTGCAAAGGAAATCAGGGAGGGAGTGGTGTGCCGGGTCCATTGTCGAGTTTGAGGTAAAGGACTGGCAAGCAGGGAAGATCTCACATACAAAATCCTCATCGGATTAGAAAAGTGTGGGCTGTTTCCTCACCCCGTTGAAACCTTACTTTGTCCATATCAGTCTTTCGATATCGATCAGAGTTCACATTCACTCTAACGTTGTCTTCTTCGAAGAAGTGCGCATCCACATACCGAATTATGCAACAGCACACCATACATGACAATGCATAATACCTTCATGTAACTCGGGGAGGTTGTTCTTGGTCCAATATCTGACGTTTGCTTATTCATTGCGCAACACAAGTAAAAATGCGCTTCGTAACTGACCAACACAACTGCTTGCATTTGCGAATATACGCGAGCTTAAAACTAACTTAGAGATGTTGAAGCACACCCCGGATATATTAGCCTTAAGTTATACTACCATACACTGTTCTTTTACTTCTAACAATTTTAACATGCCTGGTTATCTCCCATTTAACCTAGACACCTCAAAAGCATGTTGATCCGAGGTCATTATGGCAGTACAATTAAAAAAAAATGATCCGTTTAGGTTGCTTCAGTTCTCTCCAAACTTTACAACAAATGCCTTAACGAATCTTGCTTTCCTGAATGATGGAATCCTGCTTCTGTGGAGCTAGTTCCTAAGAATTATAGGCAAAGAACTGATCCATTATCGCCCCATTAGCCTTCTCCCGCTTTGGCCATAATATTTGAGTCGTAAATTAATCAAGCTCTTGACCGTCACATCAACCCACGGACACATTTGTTTGTTTGATAAAAGACAAATAAAGTTAAGAAACAAAACAGTTTTATTTTCGAAAAGTACATTTAATGACATTCCGTTTCATAAAGTTTTCAAAATAAAATCATTCACATGGATAAGTAATTGTCCACACACTGTCGAAGGCTTTCACAAAAGTTTTCTTTAACTTCGCGTGCCAGCATGGCAGCAATTTATTGACGAATTGCATTTGTATGTCGGTCAATAAATCGAGGGCGAGTCCTCTATTACTTGAGGTATTCTTTGAGAAAATGTCACATGGATTTAAATCAGGTGATCAGGCAGGGAAACCGATATCATCACGCAATGAGATCAAATGACAACCTCCTTTCTATTTCAAAAAGTGCGGGCCGTTGGCTCACCCTGTTGCAATCTTATACTGTCCATATCCGACCGAGAAAAATCTCAATATCTATCAGAGTTCACATGTACTGTAACGTTGTCTTCTCCTAAGAAGTATGGACTCCACATACCAAATTCTGAAACAGAACGCCATACAGGACAATGCAAAATGCGTTCATGTAACTCTGACGTTTCCTTATTCCTTGCGACAGGCAGGTTAAAATGCGCTTCGTAACTGACCAACACCACTGCTGTATGGAGGACGTGTTGTTGAATTTCTAAACACAATGCTCTACGAGTGTCAGTATATTTTCCGCTGAGTTCTTGTGCCAACATCATTCTGTATGGATGCATTTGAATAACATTGTAAAAATTTCGTCGCAAACTTCTTTCGGAAAGCCTAAATCCCTGGACGTGTTTAAATGCAGAAGGGATTGGGGAGAGTAAAACTGGAGCTCTAACCGCTGCTACCTGTTCTGCAGTTCCGGTGGTGCGAGGTCGGCCGGTTGATTTTCGTCTCTGTAGCAGAATTAGCGGTAACCAAAATGAGAAATAGAGAGCTTACCTCGGATACGTCTGTTTTGGGCTGAGCGAAAGAGAGAGTTCCAAGAATGCGTCCATGGGCTTTTATTAGCGTTTACCCAATGTAATTATCGTTGAATCACGTCTGCTCTCGCGAGATTATGCAAATATGTCGTTCCCGGCCGCTATAAAGGCAGGACACTGGAAAGGAGAGGAGGCGTTCTGCAGATTGTGTGTAGGTGATTCTGGCGAGTAGATTGTGCTTGTTACGACCCACGTGTCTGCGAGAAGCGAGTTTTTGTTCCGTCTGTTTTTAGTTGTGTTTTTGTTTGTTTGTTTTGCCTACTACATTTTTGTTTCAGTCTCAATGCAAATGCAGTAGTTCTGAAGTTGGTACAGGATCATATCTATCAAGATTGAACTGCAAACGGAACGCTTGTTATGTTGCAGTTACAGGTTTATTTGTCTTGATAAAAATTTCCAAAACAAAAGCACGATTCTCACCAGTTTAATTCGCGCCAGCAACTGAAAAGCAAAGCAAAAAAATAAAAAATAACGGAATGGCATTATATTTATTTTTTGAAAATAAAACTTTGGTTTATATATATATATATATATATATATATATATATATATATATATATATATATATATATATGTACTTGTTTATTGTAATATAAACATGCTCACATCCCGCTGCTACAAATAGCCACATGTTTCAATCAAACAACAGATATCATCAGGCAGCGACTCGACTATTCAAAAGTTCAATGAATAATCATTCATTGAACTTTTGAATAGTCAAGTCGCTGCCTGATGATATCTGTTGTTTGATTGAAACAAGTGGCTATTTGTAGCAGCGGGATGTGAGCATGTTTATATTACAATAAACAAGTATTATCAGCTCTTTTTATTGAGCACTATCTAACAACCTCTTTGAATTCATTAGTCCATTACCTTTGAATATGAAAAAAACCCGAGTATATATATATGTACATATATATGTATATATACATATATATATATATACATATATATATATATGTGTGTGGGTGTGTATGTATATATATATGTGTGCGTGTGTATTTATATATATATATATATATATGTATATATATATATATATGTATATATATATATATACACACACGGATGTACTAAGTATATTTTGTATAATGACACAATGAAATTCGTCCGAAATATAGTCCGGAATGGAAAGTGTTAAAATTACAGCCAATATTTACAGACTTTCTCAAACAAAGTCGTGGAAAAAGTTTCTCCGTCCGTTCGTTATATAAATCAACATGATAACAATTAGAAAATTCCCATGAGAATTTAGAAGCGTGAACATTTACGATTGAATTAATGGCATCATTAGGCGAGACATTTGTGGTGTTTGAGAAAACTAATGGTTATTAAGTCATTAATGTCCGCGAATCTGTGTTTCGGAATCTTTTGCAAATATGATAATCTGATGGTAATGTAATGAAAAGAAATAAAACACAAATATATGCGTGTAAAAGTAAATTCATAAAATAAGATGATTTTTATTAAAACGCATTTGAATGTCACATATATTGAAGTGAATGTGGTTTCCTTTCGTTTGTATGAAAATTGCATTCTAAATAGATTTTTATTTTGATTTACAGACAAATATTGTTGTTACACATAAATAAATAATATAAAACTAGGATTTAATAAACAAAAACCTTTCCTTTAAAATAAAGTATTAAACATCTACTTAGGAATTTCCATAAATAGAATATCAACAATGATGTATGGTATGTAACGCATCTACAAGAGTTATTCAAATTGGCAAGATTCCTATACTTTTTAAAAAATCTGATTGTGATCATAATAAGTATGTTATAATAGCAACGTCGTGACCACATATAGTCGTGTAACTTAACTTCTAAAACCATTAAAGGGAAAGAACAAATGCGTTGTAACCCAATTCCCTTAGACATATTCTAGGGAACACATTGAACGATCGAACTAGAAACTTAAGATAGAAACTGCACTAAGAAAGGGATAGTTCCGGCAATTATCTGCAGACGATGTATGCGCCTGCTCAGAAAATTGCCAAAACAAGTGCTTCAATGGTTTTTGACGGAAAAATAAAATAAAAAGGAAGACTGCAATAAACTGGAAGCAGATAAACGAGGAAAATTTGATTGCAACAAAAAGAAGCTAGAGGCAAGTTGTTAATCTTGTTTAAACGATGGTATACCTTGAACGCTACATGAGTCAGATATTGCAGGCGTTCCTAAGGTTATGTCTTAGTTGATAAATTGGATAGCTACAAAACTTTTTTCCTTCATATAAGTATGAGTGATAGATATTATAGGAGGTAAGGTAATGTTGTAAGCTTTTCGTACTTAAAAAAAAATTACACAGTATATATATATATATACATATATATATTTATATGTTGATATATACATATATATATATATATATATATATACATAAGCACAATAATATATACACATGTATACTAAAAAGAGAAGATTATATGTCTATATATCTGCCCATTAAATTAACAAGAAAGGATTTGTCATATGTTATAGTAAAATGGCTAACAATATACAAGGGTGCGCTGTATCCTGTATGTGAAGAGTAAAAGAAAGCTACGCTTCCGATATAGGGAAATGCGACACCTAGCTTAGGGTTTATGAGAAAAAATGTCAGATGAATATGGATAAAATAAACATAAGAAACAAAAAAAAATTTTTTTTAAATAAAAATTAAAAAAATAAATATAATAAAATTCGTAACATGAGGAAAAAAATGGAGAAATTATGGGCCACAAGGTAGAACCTATGAATGAAACGAAGGTAAGCGAATTTTTGTATACACACACGCACTCATACACAAGTTAAGTTTCTCTTTTATACACGCACACACGTGTGAGTATCATGGATCATTATGACAGTGGAATTGGTGACAAAGATGGCTGCATTCTATAAGGAAGACAACGTTTAATTTGGGAGGAAGAGGAATTGTAGAAAATTGAAAAAGTATGCCACAACAGATATAAAGAGTGTGATATTTGTGAAGATAATGTTAGATGTCGATTAGCGAGTTGAAAAGAATGGAAAATATAGGCGTGAAAACAAGTAAATATGAAGAATACAAATAAAAGAATAGAATATATAATAACTCTAGTATTAATTATAGTATAAAAATAAAGAATTTTGAAAACGATGATCGCTAAGCTTATATAATGAGTCGAATAAAATGCATATACAGATCTGGAGGTACAGAAAGGTAGCCATTTTGTTCAATCAGAGGTTAAATGTATTGAGTATATTAAAATTCATTCATTAATTAGATTCAGCTCTATGCTTATGGTCTAAAAGTTACCGCTTACTTATATAACAGCAAGTATCTCAATACACTTTATTTAGATCTTTCTGTTTACCTCATGTTGTATACGTCCTTCATCTTTATACTATGTGTTTGTCTTGATTTTCCTAGTTTTTAACCTTAATTTAGTATTCTGCGTTTTATATTTATTTACATGCATATTATATAACATTAAATTACTAATGCTGTATTAACTAGATGTCGCATTTCCTTATAACTGCAATAAAGCGCCATATACATATTCTAATAATAATCATCGTTTCGAAATGGTTAATTATATAAAGCGTTTAAACCCCAACTACCTATTGAGTTTTACCATATTGATGTGACAAATAAATTCATATATACCTACATTGTTTTTTCCTGTCAACGATAATTTTTATATATATATGTATATATATGTATATATATATATATATATATATATATATATATATATATATATACACACATGTTTTCAAAACTCGTTATCTAATCGTCTAGTTATCTTAAGAAATTAATCGGTAGTGCAACCACATTTAAAATAATGCATCACATTATTATTTAAGTATATTACATATTTTCGTCCCACATAATACTGTACACTGTATAAAATTATATATAAGTGATTCACACACACACACACACACACACACATATATATATATATATATATATATATAATCATATTAGATAACAAATTCATACACTTTATCAAAGATTGTCTCCCCATAGATCTGTCTGTAATTTATAATCCTAATATAATAAATGCTTGCATCAAGGGAACTTTTTTAATATTTCTTACTGAATCATGAGATAAAAATTTAACATGAAATACCTGAAAGTTAACAGACACATACTGCTTAAAATGTATTGCTATAATATTTCCTTTCTAAAAAAGAACGAAAGTAATCTTTTATATATTTAGGAGCATTTCTATTTTATTACACATTTTTGTTTCGAGGCTTTCAGCTTCACACAAAAACACCCATAAGAAGACATAATGGATATTTGTTAGTGGATTCAAAATGCCGAAAAACAATGATAACTTACCATTTCCTGGAAATTAGCGCATTATCGTCCAATTTATTATGTTATAGTAGTCAGCTGATTTTTAGTCAGCTTGCTTAAATGATATTTTAGACATTGATGTAATAATACATAACCTCTTTGATACGATAAATAGTCGAGGACAGTTTATATTTTTGAACTGCTACAGTAATCAATGTAGTCACAGAATCCTATATTCTTAAATTGTCAGAAGTCTGTTATTGGCCAGGTTAATCTAACTCGAATCGATGTGTGAACGCGAACGTGGACGCATAATCTGATACCAATCTTCAATACAACACACATAAAAGAAAACATATACATATCATGTGTAAGTTTCTATTTCGGAATATACTTCAGATCCGGCACACCTAGATACATTCCTGGAGTAGATTGTAAATTAAAAAGATAACCAAGAATATGAAGCGTAGTGTACTACGGTTAGCAAGAGGATGTGTTACCTGAGGAGACTGCAGCAATATGAATAGATATTACTTTATTATTCCTCATTCAAGTATAGAATTAGATCATAATAGGAATACCTGCAGGAGGTATTGCGTAGAAGAAGTTGATGATAATCAAGATCAAATACTGCATTGTTCATTAATAGAGGAAGTAACCTTTAGTTTTTTGGTACCATACAAAAAGAACAAATTCTACACTATTCCATCAAAACAAAAAATACATGAAAGACAAGTAACTAAAGATCATTCATATATTGTTGAACTCTCCAGGTGCCGGAAAGTTTGATGTTTTTTTTGTTTTTTTTTTACTGTAATCGTTTCTTCTCGCAGACTGTTAGGTTTTCGAATTATTCCTGTTTTTCCCGTACCAACAAAACAGAAATTTTAATGGAAGGTTTACAGCTATCTCGCTGTCCAAATCCCATAATGTATCAGCAAGATTAAATCACAAATAGTTGCCTCTTACGTCCAAGTGGCAATATGTCTTTTTAGAGTCAATACGAGTAAAACTCGTTCGTCTAAATAAGGACACAATGGATGGGATTGTGATATTAGAAGAACAGCTTCAATACTTCATTGTCTTCTATTTCTCGATAAAGTAAACATGAGGTGATATGGTGGTACGGAACAAATATATACAATACACTCCAAAAAAAAAGATAGCAATTCTTTAATATATAGTTACATGATAAAGGAATATATACTACACAATCTTCAAAATAGAAAATTGAGATATAAAACAAAGCAGTAATGAAATTATGATAAACAAAGCGAGATATAATACACTGACTCTCAAAGTAGTATACAATCTCTGTTCTAAAGTATTAACAATATATGCAGATGCATATATCTCTACCCAGTTAAGAGGAGCAAGTTATAAGAAAAGATAAAGAGATAAGGATTAAAATTACATAAAAACAGCTTTATTACATTTTCGTGTCAATAAGGTTAAGAACGGTTACAATAGGTGCAATAGAAATTAGGTGGAACCTCTTTAGGCCATGATATTTCAAGACTAAATGCTTCTAATTAGAGAAGAGAAACCAACATAATACAAAAGTAGAGCAAAATAGACAACTTTATTTTAAATATATATTAGATGAAAAAGGAAAAATTCGAGAAGTGGGAGAGACATCTATGCTGACGACACTACCATTTATGGTAGCACATCTAAGACAGTAAACGACCAAGTTCTCTCCAATTCTCTCTCCTCTGATCTTGAGCACGTAGTGCAATGGGGTAAGGAGTAGTTGGTTACTTTTAATGCATCTAAAACCAAGCTTCTCTCTTTACATCATCAACATTCTGATCCACATCTGGCATCAATTGAAATGAATGGCTCTCGTCTTCAGGCGGCCTCAAGTTTTGACAAGCTTCTTGGCTTGACCATTACTCCTGATCTTTAATGGAACACGTACATCAAATCTGTTGCCAAGGCCGCTGGAAAAATGGTGGGATCTTTCTATCGATCCGGTACATATCTCACTGCTGATGCTATTCTCTATCTATATAAGAGCCAAGTACGTCCAAGGATGGAATACTGTTGCCACATCTGGGCAGGAGCTGCTAGAAAGGACTTGTCCTGCCTTGATAGAGTTCAAAATAGACTTCGTAGCTTCGTAGGAGATGTCCTTTTCTCTTCCTTGCAACCTCTATCTCACAGAAGAGATGTTGCGTGTTTGTCTCTGATGTATCGTTATTTTCATGGAAAGTGTTCGACTGAGCTTCAATCTATGGCCCCCTCTCGCCAAACTTTCACAAGAAACACGCGTCTAGCCGTAAACACTATCAATATTTCCCCACACTCTTTATCTGTGCCTAAACCTAAACGTAGATTCCATGACCAAAGCTTCTTTCTTAGAACTGCACGCCTGTGGAATTGTCTTCCGTTTTCCTGCTTTCCGGCTAACTACAATATGGTTGTTTTCAAGTCTAACGTAAATAAGTTCTTGATGAGCCGTTCCATATAAGTTATCAAATTTACCAAATTTTCATTACTAATGATTACTATATTGTCCAATTTCTACTGTACACTCTTTAACCCTTATCCTTGAGTGGCCTCTTGGCCTTGATAATGTGATGATGCCTATGTAAAAAAAAGAGAGTAAAAGAAAATATTCCAATACAAAAAGAAGAGGTTAATTGAGTAAGAAAGGCGTAGGGTAGAAAATATTCCTAATATAAAAGCTAAAATGTGCGTGCGTTTGTATGTCTGCCAAAATCTTTCAACAAACGCGACGAGCCATTACAAAATCGGTATCGTTGGAGACATCGCGTTCTAGGATGAAAAATATTAAAATATATTAAAAGCCAAAACATTAGTTAAGTGATGGTAAACCGAGCCGTTATTTTCAAAGAGGTGTCACTTTTAACGTCGAATTTCTTGCTGAATCATCATATGCCTTGTAATGACAAACCTTATTTTGACCGCCTGCAAACTTTGAATGCGCGGCCAAACATTGTTTTCTGAATTTGTTTGAATAACAGAATTTTAAGCGTTACTTCGTTCTAAGCCTCATTGTTCAGTGGATAAGGAGATCATGTCGTAAACTATGGGTTATACGTTTGGGTCCACATAACAGTTATGTTTTGTAATTTTAAATACTAATTGCTTTATTTCGATCCTTTTATCATATGTTTAAAAAAAAGTTTTAATATTTATCAGAGCAAAAAGATTTTTTATTGCCATGACATTTTTCTTATTTCGGGGGTTACGTAATGCTATTTTTTTAATTAATCAGTTTTATAAGGATTATATGGCTTAAAACAATTTCTACTTTTCTATAACTAATTTTCGGTTTTTTTTTCGAAACAGAGGTGGTTTTTAATTAAAAAAAACAATTTCCTTATTTTGATATGATATCAATGGTTTTAAAAGAAAGTTTTTCACATTTGGGTTACGTAATGTGATTATTTTATGGTATTTATCATCTTTTTACGGTTATATCATCAAAATAACTTTTTAGTCGCGTGCAAGCTACTCTAAAAGTAACTCCGTCGGTCGGTCGGTTGGTCGGTCGGTTGGTCGGTCTGTCGGTCTGTCCGTAACACTTTTCTCCTTGGCATGTTTTCAAAGATCTGTTGTAAACAGATGCTATGCTTAGCATTTTTAGTATTTCTTGGCCTTTTGTCAAGATCAAAGTGTAGTATATGTTCCGCCAGATAGAGCAAGCAAGACCATATGTGGGAGCAATCCAACATATAAGACCTTGGTCAATGCAGCGTCAAGCCATCATACCAATCGTCACAATCCAGCTCCCCTATTCCCGGGAAGTTGGTCCCCATTTCCTCTTCAATCGTCACATTAAAAATCAGCCTTGTGCCTAATTTGCTCGGTGGGGTAGCAAATAAATACCACCCCCTCATATAAGAACTTGGTCAATGTAGGGGCAACCCTTCATACCAATTGTCACTATCACGCTCCCCTACACCCCGGGGAGTTGATCTCACTTTGCTCTTCACTCCTCACATTAAAAATCGGACTTGTGCCTAATTTGCTCGGTCGGGAGGCAAATAAATGTCAATCCAACATATAAGACCTTGGTCAATGTAGGGGCAACCCTTCATACCAATCGTTTATATCCAGCTCCCTTACTCCCCGGGGAGTTGGTTCCCATTTCCCCTTCACTCCTCTCATCCAAAATCGGCCTAGTGGGTGATTTGCTCTATGGGGGAGCAAATAAATACCAACCAAACATATAAGACCTTGGACAATGCAGGAGCAACCCTTCATACCAATCGTACTATCAAGATCCCCTATTCCCCGGGGAGTTTGTCCCCATTTCCTCTTCACTCCTCATATTGAAAATCGGCCTCCTGACTAATTTCCTAGGTGGGGGAGCAAATAAACACCGCTTTTCTTGGACTTTGAGCCGGGATCAAATTGTAGTATCTGTTCCGGAAGATACTGCAAACAAAGGGCATATGTTGGGACAACCCCACATATAAGACCTTGACCAATGTAGGGCAACCCTTCAGACCAATTGTAACTATCCAGCTCCACTACTCTCTGGTCCCCATTTCCCCTTCAATCCTCACATAAAAATCAGCCTTATGCCTAATTTGCTCGGTGGGGAGCAAATAAATACCAACCCCAAATATAAGACCTTGGTTAATGTAGGGGCAACCCTTCATACCAATCGTCACAATCCAGCTCCCCAACTTCTCGGGACGTTGGTCTTTATTTCCCCTTCACTCCTCACATTAAAAATCGGCCGTGTGCCTTATTTGCTGGATGAGGAACAAATAAATACCAACCCAACGTATAAGACATTGGTCAATGTAGGGGCAACCCCTCATATCAATCGTCACTATCCAGCGCCCCTACTCTGCGGGGCGTTGGTCCCTATTTGCCCTTCACTCCTCACGTTAAAAATCGCTCGGTGGGGGAGCAAATAAATACTGCTTTTCTTGGCCTTCGGTCAGGTATCAAAGTGTAATATCTGTTCCGGCAACCTCACATATAAGATCTTGGTCAATGTGGGGCAACCCTTCATACTAATCATCACTATCCAGCTCCCCTACTCCATGTGGAATTGGTCCTCATTTCCGCTTCATTCTGCACATTGAAAGTCGGCCTTGTGCTTAATTTGCTCGGTGGGGGAACAAATAAATACTGTCCCCAAATATAAGACCTTGGTCAATGTAGGGGCAACCCTTCATACCAATATTACTATCCAGATCGTTACTTCCCGGGGGACCTGGTCCCCATTTCCACTTCACTCCTCATATTAATAATATGCCTTATTTTCTTAGTGGGGATGCAAATAAATAACAACCCCGCGTATAAGACCTTGGTCAATATAGTGTAAATTTCATAACAATTATCACTATCACGCTCCCTATAGTAACCGACGATGTAGTCCGTATTTCCCCTTCACTCCTCACATTAAAAATCGGTCTTGTGCCTAATTTGCGCGGTGTGAAAGCAAATAAACACCCTTTTCTTGGCCTCTTGGCCAAGCTATAGTGTAGTATCTGCCGGATCAGATACTGCAATCAAAGACCATATATGGGGGCGACCCCACATATAAGACCTTGGTCAATGTAGGGGCAACCCTTCATACTAATTGTCACTAACCAGCTCCCCTACTACCCGGGGAGTTGGTCCCTATTTCCCCTTCACTCCTCACATTAAAAATCGGCCTTGTGCCTAATTTGTTCGGTGGGGGAGAAAATAAATACTTCAAAGTGTAGTATCTGTTCCGGTATGTACTGCAAGCAAAGACCATATGTGGAAGCAGTCCCACGCAAAAGACCTTCATACCAATTGTCACTACCCAGCTTCTTTACTTCCCAGGGAGTTGGTCCCCATTTCCAATTCACTCCTCACATTAAAAATGTGCGTTGTGACTTATTTGCTCGGTGGGGGAGCAAAAGAATTTTGGCCTAGATCAAAGTGTACTATCTGTCCGTCATATACTGCAAGCAAAGACCATATGCGGGGGCAAACTCCACACATAAGACTTTGGTCAATGTAGAGGCAACTCTTCATACCAATTGTGACTATCCTACTCCTCGGGGAGTGTGTCCCAATTTCCTCTGAATCCTCACATTAAAAATCGGCATCGTACCTTATTTCCGCGGTGGGGAAAAATAAATACAAACTCTTCATACCAATCGTCACTATCCAGCTCCACTACTTCCAGGAGAGTGGGTCCCGATTTCACCTTTACACTTCACATTAAAAATCGGCGTCCTGCCTAATGTGCTCAATCGGGAAGCAAATCAATACCAACCCCACATACAGGACTTTGGTAAATATAGGGGCAACCCTTCATACTAATTGTCACTATTTATCTCCACTACTCGCCGGGGAGCTGCTCTGCATTTCCTCTTCACTCCTCACATTAAACATCGGCCTGGTGCCTAATTTCCTAGATGGGGGAGCAAATAAATACCCTTTTATTTGCCTCTTAGCCCAGATCAAAGTGCAGTATCTGTTCCGACAGATACTGCAAGCAAAGACCATATGTGCGGGCAACCCCATATATAAAAGCTTGGTACATATAGGGGAAACCCTTCATACCAATTGTCACTATCTAACTCCCCTACTCCCCTGGGAGTTTGTCCCCATTCCCCCTTCACCAATCACATTAAAAATCGTCCGTGTGCCTTATTTGATCGGTGGGGGAGCAAATATATACCAACCCCATATATAAGACCTTGGTCAATGTAGGGGCAAAAATATCCCTTTATATCAAAGTGTAGCATCTCTTCCGGCAGATACTGCTAGGAAATACCATATGTGGGGGCAACCCCACATATAAGATCTTGTTAATGTAGGGGCAACCCTTCATACCGATTGTCACTACTCTCCAGAGAGTTGGCCCCTATTTCCCCTTCACACCTCACATTAAAAATCGGCCTTGTGCCTTATTTCTTTGGTGAGGGAGCAAATAAATAACAATTCCAAATATAAGTCCTTGGTCAATGTAGGGGCAACCCTTCATACAAATTGTCACTATCCAGCTCCCCTACTCCCCGGGTAGTTAGCTGCAATTTCCCCTGCACTCCTTGCATTAAAAAGTCGCCACTGTGCCTAATTTGCTCGGTGGGGGAGCAAATAAGTACCATTGTCTTGTTCTTTTGGCCACCATCAAAGTGTAGTCGCTGTTCTTACTACATGCTGTCCTTATGTTTGTACCTTTCTCTTGGCCACATAGCTTATATAACGTTTAAGATCCCTAAACTAAATAATTTTGTGATATAAAATGGGGGATCACTTTTCCGTATTAATTTTATGAAATGATCACCCACTTTACAACCAGTCAGGGTGAAAGCCATTCAAGTCATTCTCCAGATCATTCAAGTTGGTTTTAAAGGATTCCAATTATTTTTTAAGCAATTATGTCATTCTTAAGATCATTCAATTCATTCTTAACTAAGTTCATTAAAGTCATTCTAACTCATTTACTTTTTATTTATATAAGTAATTTAAGCTCATTCTTCGAGCATTTCATTTCATGTCAATCCTGCATTCACGCATTCATTTATTACACGAGAGCACGCGTCTAATGGTTATCGGCCTTGTTTAAGCATTCAAATCATTCTTAAGGCCATTCAATTCATCCTTAAGTTCATTAAAGTCATTCTAACTCATTTACTTTTTATTTATTTAACTCATTTCAGCCAATTTTTCGGCCATTTTAGTTTATCTTTAAAAATTTCTTGCCAATCATATATTCACGCATTCATTCATTACACAAGAGCACGCGACTAATGGCTATCGGTCTTGTTTCGTTTAAAGAAAAGGTCTACTTTTATAAAACTAAAATATTTTCACTTTCTTTTAGAATTGTTCCATTATTTTCCCGATGAGATTTTTCTTTTTTCATTGTTCTTTTATTTTCGAATGGGCAGCTATGTCCAAACCCAACTTTATTCCACTCGGGCAACGATTCTATATATATATAAGTAACTAGTCTCTATATATATATATAAAAGCGAAAATGTATGTATGTACGTATGTGTGTGTTCGCTTTTTGTGTATGTCTACAAAAGGCTTTTTTGCCGTGATTCTCGATTGGCTCGCTCCTTCTTAAAACTTTTTATATGCTGTCTAAATAATAATATCTACAACTAAGGAACTCGGTTCGCAGCTATCTTTAATTTACCCGACTTTTACAAGTTACTTTCGAGGTTATTTTGATCGCCGCGTAACGGGGAAAACAGAAACTGGCTTCCAGCGCAAAACTAGGTCTAATATCACGCGACTTAAAGTTCTCGCACCTGCTAATTTCGGCTTATAAACATCAACTTGACACACTTATCTATTCCTCTATTCCCGTGGTCAAGATGGTTAGATCCCAGTTTTTCCCCCATTTCCTTTCCACCTCCTCGTCAAATGTTCGGAGTTCATGCCTCCCTTTATACTAAAACTTATTTTTTCTTTTACACCTCCAAACACCCGGCCAACGTGGTTTTTTTTAAACAGTGTTGTTTTGATCTACCCACTCACACCCACATCTCCAAACACCCGGGCAACACCGGGTACCCCCCTAGTCTATATATATAAAAGCGAAAATGTGTGTATGTGTGTATTTGTGTGTGTCTGCTAAAAATTTCGAGGGACAGAACAAAAATTTACAACATTGGTCACATATGAAAACCCCATCCTTCGCCCGACAAATATCGAAAAATTGGCCAAAAACCTTCATTCAGCGCTTTTCTACAAGGGGGAGTCAGCTAAAACCGTACTCTCATGATGAGATCTGTTCTTCGCATGCATCAGACGACGTCATAACCTGATTCAATTTAAAAAATTTTAAGAACTGACACAATTTCATGTACGTCGTGTTAACTCAGTTGGGTAGAGCGTTGGGTTCTTCTCTAAACGTTTTGGATGCGAATCGTAGTGTGAAATGTCTTCTTTTTTTTCGATTTTTTAAATTTAAATATTGAAGCAAGGTTATTTAAGCCATTTTTCACGTAACATTCGTTTTTTTTACTTCGCTTATTCTTAGGTTTTCATTAATACCCACACCCCGAGCGACCAGACACACCCCAAAACACCCGGCCAACGCTGGTACCCACCGATTTTTTAAATGTTAATATTGAAACAGACTTATTTAACCCATTTTTCACGTGTTTTTTTGGGGAGTTCATATTTTTTAAAGAGTTTTTAGCCATTTTACACGTAAAGTTCGTTTTTCTGTTTTCTTTTTTGTTTTCCCGATTTTTACATTTAACATCGCTCGTTTGCCTTACGTTATTTTTTGTGTGTTTTTTTGTCGATTTTAACTTTTAAAAATATTTACTTCGCTTATTCTTATGTTTTGATTATCTCCCCCCACCGCCTGCGTACCCCCCCCCCGCTTTATTTTTTAGATAAGTTTTAACGTTCGTTTTTCTGTTTTCTTTTTTGTTGTTTTTTACTTCGCTTATTCTTATGTTTTGATTAACACCCCTCTTCTCCGACCTCCAAACACTTGGGCAACGCCGGGTGCACCCCGCTAATATTAAATAACTCTCAAGCGTTGGTTTGTGTGTTTGCCTGTGTGTTCGTGTGTGCGCTAAAAACTGTCGTAACCTGCATCGGACCGGATCGAAATTTGTACCATTTAAAAGAGGGATCCGTCTTACGCATAATATCTTAAAATAAGAAAAAAAAATATTCTGTTGTGGTCAGCAAGACCATTTCTTGTAAAGTGGTCACTATTCCCGACGCAATTTTTGCAAGTAACGTACGCGTATCAAACTGAAACTATGAATATCTCCAGTATCAAATATTATTCATACACTGTGAAATTTACTTTATGTATGGAGACCATAGAGGGGAGACATAACATATTAGTAATATCTGGAATCAAGTCCCCCACTGTTGTTATTTCAGATCATTTGAAACCATAGCAACAAGTTTTAGTCTACGCTTATGAAGCCAAGAGGTGTGGGAAAATATAAGATATATTGTAATTCAAATGAAAACATGGAAAGCAAACGACTATGCTTTCAAATTTGGTAAAGGTGCAGTATCTCTTCACCCTAAAAAATCTTTTAACATTGCCACTACTAAAAACTTTCAGGGTGATTAAAACGAAAAAAATGTTTAAAATTTCAGGACTCGATTAGTTCAAAAATATGAAGATACTAGCATTTCAGCCCGGCGTTGTCCGGGTGTTTGGAGGTGTATGTGTAGAAAAAAAAAAAAAAAAATAGCCGTCACTTTTTTAAAATTATGATCCCTTAACATTTATTGTTTTGGGCTCAAATCACAGTATTAAGGTAGAGCCATATTCAATGAATCTATATCTAAAATTTCAAGTGTTTAAACCCAAAATTGGCGGAGGTGTTAGGTAGAGTTTTCAAAGGTCAAATCGTTGCACTTTGTCCCCTTTACAGCCAAAAACCGGTCACACAGACTTTCCCAAATCTCAGTACGCTGTATATCAAATTTCGAGTCTGTAGACTAAAAATTGACAGGGTTATTGCGTAAGGAAATGTGCACATATAGACACACACAGACACACACAGAGATACGTTCAGTTATATATATATATATATATATATATATATATATATATATATATATATATATATATTGTATTTTTAAAAGTGGGGGAACACTTTTCTATATAAATTTAATGTAAAATAGGCAGCATATTTATTGTTACCTTTCTTTGGGGGAGGTCTATTGAATTTTGTAGAGGTTGATGTTCAATTGATTATTGTTGTGTAGTAGACCAACACAAAACCTGCCTTTTAAAACTTGCTTTCTATAGGTTTCTTATGTACTGACAACGATATATCGCAGTAAAATTGTTCGCAAATAAGTATTTCCTCCGTATTAAGCTATGTAACTCTTTCTGCTATAAGTGGGGGCAATTGTTGTATGCGCAATTCCAGGCACATTTTACTTAATATCCGGAAAATACTTATTTGTTGAATTTTAAATGTGAAGGTCGTTTTCAGAAAACCCGAACACCTATCGAAAACCAGTGTTTAAGGTAGTTTTTGTGCAGGTCTACAAGGCCGTAATGAACAATACCCATAAAAACATAACAGACCTCCCTGAAAAAGTAGCAATAAAGTGGGGTCTTATTTTACTTTAAATTATTATGTAAAAATAATCCCCCACTTTTTCAAGCAATCATTTATTTATATCTTACTCTTTTTCAGGAATTGTAAAGGTTATTTTCATTTTTAGAACCCTTGAAAAATTATAATAGTGTTAATTTATAAAGATATTTTGAGGGTGGAAGAAAGATTGTATTGCTTTAAAAATGTGCTAGACATAGGTTCCGGATGATCTGTGATCCTCTTAATGTTGAGCATTAAGAGCAAATGTCACGAGCCCACTACAAAAGGCAGGTAAGTAGCTTAGTCGCTGAAATTTCGAATTTATAACATTGCCAAAAACATGGTATATCTATCTATCTATCTATCTATCTATCTAATAATATATATATATATATACATATCATATATATATATAATCTATCTGTATATATCCTATATATAATAATTTAACTCCAGAAATCTCCGTACTGTATTAAAATATCGTAGATTTGCAACACCTGATGCCACATACTTTAATACATTTAGATTATTAGCAAATATTATATGTAGCTTTCGGCCACCATTACACCCACATCCAGTCGTGATATGTAAATGCTATGTGACATCCGAAGAAAGCAGCCAGCATAATCGTAACATTACAAGAGGAAGCAACCCCTAGTTTCCTCTATATATGTTTAGTCCTTACACTGCTATCAGTTGTCACCGGATCCGATTATGCATTTTTCTACTACAGTTTAATTAGACCGTCCTTAACTATATAATTACAAGCATATACTTACCTTCCTTTTTCCGGTTTCCACATCTAAATTAACAATTACCCCTACGAATGTTCCGCCGTTTACATTGGCTGATACCGGGCATTCACATATTTCAGAATGAAACAATTTCTATCATCAACAACCCGCAGACTATTGTCCGTCTATGCTTGCACGCAAGGAAATTTACAATATATGTAAACATAGCCCTGGTTGACAAATCTAAACATATCATCAATACTGACACGACATTAAGTAAATAAATAGAAAAAAGTGGGTAAAGGTACAAAAGAGAGAGAAAAAAAAACAATCAGAGGCGACGTCATGAGCAAAAATTATCACGGCAAAGAGAATCACTTTTGTATACTCTCTCGACATAACTCATATATGATGGCATGCTACCCACGCTTTCGCTATGATTTATGAAGGTGCAGGCGATGAAAATGTTCTATGGTAACTAAAAGCCAATCGGAGGAAATCCTCTGCAAAACATCACGGTAGAAAAAGGTGCTTAACAGCAATAGTTTCTGACGTTCCTTACTTAATATTGAGATGTTTGAACACCAGTTATTTTGTTATAACTTTTGTTTAGATAAACTAAAATTAAGATTTCCTTTACTTCAAAATATAGCTGACAAGGTGACCTATTATAAACCGGAAAAAGTTGTTTGAAATTTGGTGGCAAAATAAGGGAGCGCTAAAACCTTAAAGCAGTTCTACATGAGTAAAACTTACTTAACCATATAATTCAAACACCGTTGTATTTGAATTATATATATATATATATATATATATATATATATATATATATATGTCTGAGGTTCGATCCCTAGAAACAGTTGAACTACTCTGACGAGAGGTAACGACCTCGAAACACGCGTGTACGTAGATTACTGTTTTAAAAATAATACATAAATAATATATATATATATATATATATATATATATATATATATATATATATATATATATATATATAGGGTGATCAAAAAAAAACGCACCCAACTTAGTGTTTTGTTCGAACGAAATTCAACACTTTAACACAGTGTATTCTTTGTCCCAGCTCCCACTGGGGACTTGGTGGAATTTGTGTCGTTGATTCTGCCATGTCCTGTAATATAAGGGCAATCGGTGAATAAATTAAGGAGATATCACGTTTTATTTGGGGGGAGTCACCCGATATATATATATATATATATATATATATATATATATATATATTCATAAATGTGAGGCAGTATAATAAATCGATATAAAAAAAAAATGTTACTGTTGCATTGTAGCGCCTCTAAACACCAATCAACGGAAAAGGAAACATAACTTTCAGCATGTATGAATAGTTCTAGCTTGGTGTTTCATTACTAATTTCATGTCTATGTAGGTAATTCTGGTAATATTTACGAAATATATACCAAACCTTCTTCCCTATTTATTTATTCATTTTACCTTCCTTAATTAGACGACCCGCCCGTTTTCCCACTTTAAATCGTCCGCATAACCTGATTAATAAAAGTCGAGTCTCATAAAGATATGAAACTAAATATCCTCCACAATCCGCCAAGCACTCGATCGCATTACCGCAAATCCACGAATACGTTCCGACATAAATAGCCTCATGTATTTGTGTATGCTCTAAGCAAATTATGATATATATGGCCGCGACAGAAAGATACCAAGGCGAAATTACATTACATCGTAGACGCTTTACTGTATACGCTCTTTCGAACTAAAGAGAAGAATCAGCCTGGAGGCAAATATTTATAACTTTAAATGATTTAGTAAATAACTCGTCTGGGAAATTAGAGTCACTTTAAAGATACCAAGGCATCAATAAGAGAATAAAAATTTCTCTTTAATTACAGGGTAAATACACTTGAAGGCACAGTTAGGAGATAATTCAAATTGAATATGTACGAAACTAAGTTGTAATAATTAGAAACTTATGTAAAATATAATGTCAGGATCTTATTAGCAATATAACAGGCTTAATTGGTTCAAATGTTATATGCGATATCCATCTATCTATCTACCCACACACACACACACACACACGCATATATATATATATATATATATATATATATATATATATATATATACAGAGTGAGAAAGAATAAAGAAGGAAAGAGAGAAATGTATATAAGGGTTACTGTAATATGTTTATGTTTAGAAGGGAGGAAAACAAATGAGTTTATATATATATATATATATATATATATATATATATATACTCATCCACATACAGTACTGTTTCGCTGTTTCACAGCTCATCAGTGCGGCTAGACAGGCAACTACCTCAAGCCAGGATTGAAACCCGACCGTTTGTACGCAGTCAAGGCTCCTAACCATTACGCTATTGGTGGCTGCTTGAACGAGTAGTGAGTTTAACGATGTTTTGACATCGTCCAAAATACCTCCGCTCGATTTGTTTACACAAAGAGCGTCGCTTATATGCTAATGGTAATTCGTGTTTCACTTCTCAATATGCTCAACTCAAGGTGAGGAGCATTATAGTCATCCACATACAGTACTGTTTCGCTGTTTCACAGCTCATCAGTGCGGCTAGACAGGCAACTACCTCAAGCCAGGATTGAAACCCGACCGTTTGTACGGCAGTCAAGGCTCCTAACCATTACGCTATTGGTGGCTGCTTGAACGAATAATGAGTTTAACAATGTTTTGACATCGTCCGAAATATATTATAAATTAAGAGGAAATTATAGATAGATATATAAATACACGTTCACATACACCTTTCACGATAAAGCTAGAACTAAGAATTAGATAGAATCGAGCAATTGAATCGACAACGGACAACGCCATGCTTCGTAGGGACGCGATGTCCCTCAACAAATAGGTTGTTCCAAAATCGTGTCTGGGGAGTCGGTTAATTTCAGTTAAGGTTTGTAGATGTGATATCTACCGCCTGAATACCAGCAGTAACTATCTTAGTTGTATAGGACGCGTTGCTTGTCACATCGTAGAATGTATAACTGGATAAAATAAATATATAAGAATTTAAAAATCGAGGCATAGCCAATAGATTGCACCGTGGCCCATATGGTTAGGTCGCCAGTATTGCACACTTCATACGTGCGACGACTTTGGTTCGCGCCTATGTCGGAGCACGTCACTGACGAGATGCAGTACGTTGAAACGCACTTTGGGTCTGGCGTTTTCCGTTGTCGATGCAATTGCTTGATTCTATATAATTCTGGGTTTTACCTTAATCGTGAAAGGTGTATGTGAACATGTATTTATCTATCTCTCTCTATATATATAATCTTCTGTAGAAAACCATTATAACCTTCTAATAGATCGTAAATAATTCCTCGAAAAAAACTTGTTTATCAAAATTATGTCTTTCAAACCTTTAGAACACGTCTTTAACAGATAATATATGGTAATATCGCACTTCTTGCAAACTTTTTTTTTTATTTTGGGGGATAATTATGTAAAAATGTTTATCGTAGGAAACAAATAAATATATAGAAATCACTCTTTTCTGATTTCTTTTCATAAGCATTGATAATCTTATAACGTTTTCATTAACCAAACTAATATTATCATATATATATATATATATATATATATATATATATATATATATATATATATATATATATATATATATATTATTCCTTAATTGGAATTCATTTTTTTTTTTTAGATGTGCATTATATGTTAATTTTTATTTTTATTTCGGACTATTAGTCTCATCTTTATTAGTTGTTGTTTTTTAATCTTTTTATTGGTTCACAATGTTTCGGCCAACTTCCTCTGGCCTACTATTATCATCTTCAGGGTTATTTTTTACAACGTTTCAGAAGATGACACCTCCAGTCCCGGTTATGGTTTTAGTGTGGTTTCAAGTGAGTGCCACATCATGCTACCTCACATCTTCGAAATCGTCTTGAAAGTCAATACCTAAGTATACCTGAGCATTGTGATCATCTGCTGCAGTAGGTGGCCACTGGCAAACCCTGGGCGTGGCAACAAGACACAAATCTTATGAGACCCAGGCTTGGCTTCAGAGGGAATGCTACGATATTGTATCCTTCTCACAGGCCGCACTCCTCCTCCAACCTAAACACGCTGGACTAGTGCGTTTGATCATACGTTGAGAACCTCACCAACATGATCTGCCACAACACCAAAGCTAGCCTGATATCCGCCATTCGCCGAGTAATCGTCGAGGTCCCGCCCGCGCTGGTTAAAATGCTTGCTCCCAATTCCAGATCCGTATCGAGATGGCGATTGAAACTGGAAGCGGCTACCGTGAATAGATCTCTGCTCCACTATATAGTTAAGTTACCTGAAATTATTTGTTAAATAAAACTGTATTGCTGTTTTATTTAGGGCAACAGCTTTATCGTTTCACCCTAATTATATACGGGCGGTCCTTTTTTCGACACAAAAATTGTCAATAGATGTTTATGGTTATTTCCTTTATTAGTATTAATCTGTGTAAATATCGCTAAAACTTTACAACTGTGAAAATAACAGCCGCATTTGCCAATAGCGTTTTTCATCGGGCTACAGAGATACTGACGAGTTTCTCGTGAGACATAGATGTGACGTCATTTTTTTATTGTATCGAAATCCTCCCGGCATGTAGGTGTCCATTTCCTCACACTGATATTCTTTAGCTCATTTAGTAGGGTGCGGGATTGTACATATTGGGATGAATGTCTGCTAATCGCTCGCTTACACCTCAAAACCTTTGTAATTCTATAATATTCTAGAAATCAAGCATAATTCTTATAGCTGTGATCCTTTCTGGGACCAGTCTTTAACTGTTTTCTCTATCACTGTTTTTTTTTCCAATATAGAAATCGCATTTTTCTGATTTTTTTTTTATAATACTGTATTCGAGAGAATATGATGTAGAGGCGCCCGTGGTGTTGTTATCTCGTCTCAAATATTACAATGCAATCTTTGAATGCTATCGCGAAATCAAGGATGCTGAAAATGCTATCCATAATTACTTGAAATATGTTGTACGCTTTCTTCACACCTAACGCTAGGCTTTCAATTTGCATACCCCCCTTAGAGCTATTTATACAAAGCCAGCTGGAGATTATGTAGATTGTAACATGCATCACGAGGATCGGCTTTATTTTAGTGAAAACTTCTTTAAGGCTAGGACGTCGTTAATTGTATTCTCATAGTACTGAGTTTAAATCCATGCAGAACTACATGCAAACGTGCCTTTCTGTTTTGACATTTTTACATGGATTGTAGAGTTTGCTCATTTTTCGAATATAGTTTTCGATACGATGCCGGCTTTTACGAACCTTACAAGCTCCTAGTAAATGTTCTTCAATAAGATGAATGGTGCATTTTCTTTTGTTTTTACCGAATAATGATTGCGTATTTACTTTGAGTTCGAATCTGGCTGAGATTTTTTGCATTTTCCGTACCGGCTGATAAAATTTCAGGGAAAAATTATTTTAATCCTTACTTGTTTGTTTTTCTCTGTCGGTGATTTTTTTTCATATTTTATAAAACTTATTTATAGGTAAAACATGATTTGTTGGATCCGATTTGTCCTTTAATAATTACCTATATTTCTAAATATAAACACTTACTTTTTGCCGTACTTTTCTAACATTAGTAATTAATTCAACTTCAATATTTACTTCTGACCAATCGTTGTTCTGACTGTTTTGCAAAACTATAGGATCGTAGACGTATTTAATCTTTTTCAATGATGGATAATGAAAATGAAACTTCATGTTGTTATCTATATTATCGCCTATACATTTTTTAGTGTTTTCTACTGTATTTTTCGTTTGTCCTAGTATGTAGTACTCGATATTTATTTTATGCCCTCTGCTATTCAATGTATGTTTTGATGTCTTATTATTTTATACATCAATCAAGTTTTCGTGCGGTCTGGGCAGTCTTTTCACCGATGCAGTGCTTGCTATCGATAACATTGTTTAAGTTAATTGTATTTTTGTGTACAGCGGGAACATTTCTTTTCTTGTTTTTTGTTCACTGTGTAGTAGGAGTTTCATCTTTTTTATGCATCTTTCTTACAGGCACGACGCCTGGCTCATTAGTGTTCCTTGAGCCATTTTAAAGCTAATACTTTGTTTGAGTTTTGGTGCCAACTTTTGTAGTAAGCTTGGGTCCTATGACATCGTATTTGTCGATATTAATACTCGTTCAAATAGCAGAATTTATAATCATCCAAACTCATGTCAGCTAGCTGTAAATCGTCGATATATCTTATTATAATTGCAAGTATTAAAATGTTTCGTCATATTTCTAGGTTTAATTCAAGCACTTCTATTTTTATAAAATGACGTTTTCAGACTGAAGAGTTGAGTTAAGTATTTTTGTGATTTCGATAAATGTAATGTCATTCGTTCTTTACGCAATGAAATGTAATCCAACATATTTTTTTATGTTCTGGGAATCTCAGTTTTAGAAGCACTGAACTTTGCCTAATCAGATTAATCAATGGAATACAGGTCCTCGTAACTTCGAAAAAGAGAGCCAAAATTATTGTCTTCGTCTTGGCGTGAGTCAAATTTACAACAGTTGTCCAAACTGTTTTTGACGTTATATTACTTTTCCTGACTTAAAGTTGGATTTATTAAAGTTCGCTGTTATAAGTCTGTTTTCTCTTATATTTTTTCTTAATTTTCGCCTCTGCTCATTTGATATTAAAACTCTTGTAGTATGATTGAGTAAAATCCTCAATAGTTTCATAGTCTTTCTTTAGTTTAAAAGGAGAGAATCATTCATATGGTATTAAACATGTAAAAAGTAAGATTTTCACATAGACTTTTTTCTCTAAATTAGCACTACGGTGTAGATGTCAAGGCCGAAAGAAAAAAGTGCATTACAAAATTATTATTCATTTCTTATTTTCTATGGCAAAAACAAATAAAATAATGTTGTCATAACAATTAATTTGTTTTTAGTGTTTTGCTTGTTCAGATCATTATTCTCATCTTGGGGAATTATTGTTAACTAATTATATTAGTGAAACATGTTTAACGAAACTGTAGATAGACAACCCACGTATGCTTTCGTTTTTTTAACAATGTGCAAGGGAGGCAAGTACGGAAAAAGGTTTATTGGGGGAATGATTTCGTAATTATTTTATGTATATACTGACACTTAGCATAAAGATTATTTTAAATTTGAATCATGAGAAAATCTTAAATAATACTCTGATGACCCCTCTAAAGTGCACACTGACATTTTACTTAAATAAAAAATATATATTATTTAATACTAGCAAGACGTGTAGAAATTCTACGGGAGTTGAAAATTTTTAGAAAACACTATATTTTAAAAAAAATGAACGAATATAATATAACACAAATAACATATTTAAAACATTTTGTAAGCAGCTTCATTTTTAACTTTTTAAACCCAAAATCTATTGATTCCAAAATTTGAATATTTTCAACCAAAATTAAACACACTACACAGTAATGTTTTGTTTTATCAAATTAAAACAAAAAATGAGAGTTTTTATTGTAACGTTTATGGTCCGGGATCATTTTTCCATCATAACATTCTACTAAATTGAGCACCATTTTGTGGCCATCACTCTGCAATGACCGGTGAATATTGCCGTCTGAAAGGGTAACGTTTTTTTTGTTTTTTTTACTTTCTGTCCAACTCGAGTACAATTGTTAGAAGTGCTCTTAAAATGAACATCACAGTAATGTCCTATTTCAGCGTCGGAAAAAGTTCCAAAAATATTCAATTCAAACAAAAACTTTAATAAAAAATTTAAATTGTATAATTGTATAAAAATATAAAAAGATACTTTTTTATTGTTATGAGTAAAAGCATCCGACACGTCAACGGGGCAAACATTGCATTTGATACAAATAATATTAAATAATACATTTTTTCGAGGTTAAGAGAGCACTTACAAATATATCATTTTTGAAAGCTGAATATGTCAGTAGAGACATTGCATGTTAACAAGAAGTTTTGCCTGTGAATTATGTAACACTATTTTCCATATAAATTTTGCAAAATATCAATTCTTTGATTGGCTATTTCAATTTGTTACCAAATTCTTATTTTTATTACAATTTCTTATAGTTAGTATTTTTTTTCAAATAAATAAGAGACAGGGGGTTAGAGGAGAGTTTATAAAATTCCTTTCTCAGGCCCTTTTTTAGACAGAAATATTCGCAGGTCACGTAAAAGAGATGACCACAAAGTAGGTGTTCAATTTTGTAGAACGTTATAATTGACAACTAAGTCCGGATGATAACCGTCTTAGAAGGTTTCATTTTTTTTTTGTTTTAATCTAAAAATTAACTGCTAAAAAATAAAAAATAAATAATGTCCACTATTGAATTTACAGGTGGGTTTCAATTTCCTAAACATCCGTTAAATTAAACTATTAATTGACGTATCGTAACTGAATTAAATTGTTATAAAACTAAGTGTTGTGAATGCAATGTTGTTTCTCAAAATAAATGTTTAGCTATTAACAAAATATTAAAAATGGCTGACCTATTTACGATGAAATTGAAATGATATGAATGTTGTGTGCTTATCCCGTCAATTAAAAGTAATTAAATACTGGAAAGTCTGAATGTAATCGTTATCACATTCTAAAAATTAAGTAAAACAATATAGTATATGTTTTTATATAAAAATATTCAAATTTTACCACTAAGCATATCATAGTGTTTCCGTCAGTCATCATGAAATTTGGTTAATTAAATAGAGTGACGTTATACAAATCAAAGTGTCGATGTAAGAAAATAGTCGTATATTAAATACAGTACACTTATTGCGGTAACATGACCGGTTATTTAATGATCAATTGAACTAAATATTTATAAAAGTCTTAAAAGTAATGATGTTTCTCAATAAAATTTATAGCAGTAAATAGTTTTATCTACTAAAAATATTAAAATGACTGACTGACGCCTATGTACTTGGCTTCTCTCGAGGACAATGTTACACTCAAAGTTTATAATGTGGGGAAAATCCCACTCCCCAATGCGAGGTAATCTTAATAGGAAAAGAAATAAGACTTGTCTCAGTCTAGATCGGTTTCTCTTCCATTGACCGAGGACAGAAAAACGAAGTGAAGTATCGGATCAGATAGTATACTTTGTTCCCAGCCTGAATTGTTTACGACGGAATTGAACAAAATTGGATCTATTTTATAGGATATTCTATAGTTTGTTTTTGCGATATCGCATTTTCTTTTTCAATAATATTTGATGAAAAATATTTTTTCACAATACTGATAGTGACGAAATACTAACGTTATTATTAAAAACCCATTCTTGACATGATAAAATGTTAAGTTTGTCCAAAATAAATGGCTGATCACCAAAATGTATAAACATTCTGAACTCTACCCTTAACTTAAAAGTTAGCTCAAATTCAGGACACTAACCAGTTCTAATGAAATGTTCAATATTTTTTAATAAATGATTACGAAATTTATTGGGACCATTATATTTTTATGCAAGCAAATAATACCTTGATTTAACTACTAAGAAAAACCATGAATATATGTTTGCTTTTTTATTATCGGATTAAAGCATCTTAGATATTAATAATAAAAAATTAGCTTCTAATATTATGGACGTTATTATTTAGAAAGGCATTCATAACATAGGAAGGAGGGTGCTTCGTAACGTTTTTTTCTGTTTTTCTCTTTACAATTTAAACAAAAATCTCGCAAAAATTGAATTTAACCCGAAAATACTATTTTAAAAATAGAGCGGTTACGTGACAAACCACCCAAAATTCTGTATTTTATAATATTTTAATATTTCATTAACATTAGAAAAAAGTCTTTAAATTAGTGTTAATGAAATTAATACATTCGCAAAAATAAATCTGTCCTTTTCATTGATAAATTGAATAAACAAAAGATGCCGAAGAATTTAATTTAATTTGAACATCCCATAAAAAATAGCACAATTTATATTCTTAAAATCAATTCCGTTTGTTCATTTCAAATTTACACTTACGAATCCTTATATAAACAATTCGAGTTTTATTTCTATATGTCTTCCTATTAGTTTTTTTATGAACAAATCTTAATACGTATATTGTATAATTATTTAAGCCAGGGGACACATTTCAACAGAAATTTAAAACCCCATGTTTTTTTATTAGTGTTCATAGCTAAACAAGATTCCTTTTATCAAAAGAGCATGTGCTTGGGTTTTCAACATCCAATCAGGATGTGGCTGAGTTTTTCCACTTAAGCGACACCAATTTATTATTTTTTTATTAGTCATTAAAAATATCCCACCTTTTGAAAGGAGTGGCAAGAATGAAAACAGTCGAAGCGACAAGAGTAATGATATATAGACGATAAATACTGATCAATTATAGACAGAACATACAAAGTAATTTATTTAAAAAGTAAAAACTTGGACACTCCATTGAAATATTATTTAAAATTTATTTAAAATATCTCAACCATCAATTTTCTCTCTGATTTTAAGAACAGGCAAGAACTAGTGCGATCAACACACTAGATAAAATAATTTATACATTTATTATTAATTTTACTAATTACTTATATAGATAATTTAAATGATATTTTATATTACAATTCAATAAATTTTAAATGAGTTATACTATTAATAATTTAACATAAAAGTCACGTTTTAGAAATTAAGTTTTATTGAAAAGCAGTTTAATGATTACTATTACATCTGGATAAAACCTCCAAAACATTAATGATTTTCTCATTCACATATTGACTATATAATTTTCAGTACAGATAATCTCGCAATATTTTCAAAGAAAGATTTACGTTTGCTTTAAGCAGCCGCCCAACTCTCACTTTCATTATGTTGTGCTAGAGGTTACCATTCCACAAAATATATTTCTGACAAAGAGGGAATAATTTCTTGGTCAGAATGTCATTTATCATTGACAATGGGGTTTTTAATTTGAAGTACTATTTTCTAGTTCCTTGCTTTTTCTTAAGCGATATTCGTTAAATATAATCAGGGTGCGAGTACAATAATGTCCGAATAAATTAAATAAGTAAAACTCACTATCTTTAAGGATGACAATCGTTCAACATATGAAATTACCATCGACATAAAAAAGGATGATTAAATTCCGATCTATCTGTAATCAATTTTATCCAAAAGTTTTAATTACATTAGGAAAATTACAAATTGAAATATAAATGACTTTTATAGATTAAATAATTAAACATGTATAAAGTTGGTGCAAAAAAATCGTTTTCTCACATATGTTATTTTTATATTCAATTAATTACTTGATATATATAACCATGTTATATATCTTTTTTGAAGCGCGTTTTTCGCTCTATCGAATCATGTTATTTGTTACCATTCTCAATCTTTTTATTCATTTTGCAGGCTTTTCAACAGCATGGACAAAATTCAGTTCCGCTTGATGTACATGTTTCAGTTCGGACTGGGCCAAAAATCTGCCAAGACAGCTCGTGATGTCATTAATACGTTTGGGTAAGGAATCATTAACAAACTTGCGGCACAACGGCAGTTCACGAAATTTTGCAATGGTGACAAGAGCATCGAAGATGAAGACGGCCGTTTATAACGACCATTCTGTTGAAATCGAGGTCGATCACTAAGCAGTTGTTCGCCATTAAAAGCAAATCGGGAAGTCAAAATTATTGCATAAATCGGTGCCGCATACATTGAACAATAATCAACAATCGTCGTTTGGAGATGTATTCTACGTTCCTTCTGTGCAACAAAAACGATCCATTTATTCGCTAGATTGTTACGTGTTATGAAATGTGGATCCTCCACAAAAACCGACAACGTTCGGCACTGTAGGTGGATGCATAACAAGCTCCACAACACTTTCCGAAGCTGAAATTGCACAAAAAATGGTTATGGTGACTGTTTGTTGATCTGCGACCCGTCTCATCCATCACAGTGTTTGAATGCGGACGAAACGATTACGGCGAAGTACTGCCAGCAAATTGACGAAATGCACCAGAAGCTCCACTGTATGTGCCAGAGATTTGTCAATAAGAAGAGACCAATTTTCTTCCATGACAAAGTTCGCGCGCATGATGCTCAACTTCTCCGAAATAAAATTGTTTGTCTTCAGTTGTGGTGTACTGCCATCCAGTAGCGGGAAATCTTATCTAGTAGTAGGCACTGTAATCCAGTTGCTGGTATGACTGTTATCAGCGGTAACAGGGAAATAGTTCCCTTTTAAGATGATTCTTGCAACTAAATGGGACAGACGATCATTTTTTTTTTTTTTTACAAAGGAATCACCACATTATCAAGGCCCAGAGGCCACTCAAGGATAAGGGTTAAAGAGTGTACAGTAGAAATTGGTCAATATAGTAATCATTAGTAATGAAAATTTGGTAAATTTAATAACTTATATGGAACGGCTCATCAAGAACTTATTTACTTTAGACTTGAACACAACCATATTGTAGTCAGCCGGAAAGCAGGAAAACGGAAGACAATTCCACAGGCGTGCAGTTCTAAGAAAGAAGCTTTGTTCATGGAATCTACGTTTAGGTTTAGGCACAGATAAAGAGTGAGGGAAATTATTGATAGTGTTTACAGCTAGACCACTGTTGTGCATTTGAAGTTACTGATGTGCACTGGTGAGCACTGATGGAATCCGCGGGGCACTGACTGACACTGATTTATTAAAGCGGTCTCTTGTGCATATTCATTACATTAACAATTCTAAGTGTCGCTGAATGGCAGCTGGAACAGATGAAGTGATGTTTCCCATTCCTCTGTTAAGCAAAAGCGTACACTATTCTTCATTCTACTAAATAGGGGGTTTCTGCTTTGGTGTAGATATTACATAGCAACATGATTTTGTACTCATGCAGAGTACGGACCGAGCTCGTTATTTCCATGGCAGTTGCTTGTCTGAACTCCAATCTCTGGTCCCCCCTCGCCAATCTTTTTACGAAAAACACCCGTCTAGCTGAATCCACTGTCAAAAACTTTCCCCACTCTTTATCTATGCCTAAATCAAAATGTAGGTTCCATGAACAAAGCTTCTTTCTTTGAACTGCACGCCTGTGGAACTCTGTTCCGTCTGCTTGCTTCCCTCCTGACTACAACTTGAATGTCTTCAAGCCTAACGTAAACAAGTTCCTGATGAACCGCCCCCTTAAGTAGACATTTTAAATATCCACACTAACGTACTATACTTACAATAACCCTTATCCCTGAGTGGCTTCCGGGCCTTGATAATTGTGACCACCTTGTAAAAAAAAATCACATATAATGTTAAACTAAAAATAAAGTCTATACGGTAGTTCTTGTTTATTAAATTGTTTTGGGTTTTGGCTGGGTGTAGAAATAATTACGTTATTATTTCATTACGGTCCGTATTATGTAAAAGTGCTCGTTTGTTACCTTAAAAGGGAATGAAGGCAATACGAAAATTTAACTCATGCTAATATGTATTAACTTGAAGCGAAAGCTGGAGAAGATGGTGATAGATTTTGTCGCAGTTCGTAACAGTTCAGAGTTGCTCCTTTTAGCACGGACACGATATTGGATTTTAACAAAAATTAGAAAAGTGTTCGAAAATGCAATCTTAGAATCCGTGACCCGACTTTGAGCAGCACATCAAAGTGCCAGAATGAAGAAGTCCATCATTTGCTTCTAAGTTGAGTGTGAGATGACTGTTCAATAATCAAAATGATGGACAGAAATAGTCACGGACGCGATCCAATGAAATACTTGTAAACGGAGTAAACGTAGACAAAATGACACCATAACAATGAATGACGAAGCACTGTGCTAATATCTCTAATTATAACTTGTTTGTAAAAGTGTTTTCTTCGGACTTGTTGTAGTGTTTTTGTATATTTAAGAAAATCAATGGATAATAGTAGAAATACGTTTAAGGAATAGGAAAGTGGCATGGCCATTTTGTATTAATGTCTGACCTCGGTGTTTTCTTTACTATACTGTGTTTTTTGTAAAAAAATAGTCGTTTGAATTTTCAATTGTAACACACACGTATATATATATATATATATATATATATATATATATATATATATATATATATATATATATATAACTTCATGCCAGATTCAATAGTCTCATCGTTGCTTGAAATCGTAGTAAGTCAGTTTACATGGCTTTCTAATTGACTTTCATTTAAGGGTTAATTTCTAATGGCTGATTGGAAAAGCAATAAACTGCAAAGCCAAGATGACTTTGGTAGCTTGGTTTGAGTTCCGGGCCAGCAGTAATTATCACCTCCCGCGTTGATAACTGCGAAATATGAAACACTAGTGTTTGCAGGTACGGAAAATTAATTAATATTTAGTAAAAATATATTAGAGGAATATTTACATATTTATGTGTATTTGTGTGTGCACGTGTATATATATATATATATATATATATATATATATATATATATATAAGAGAGAGAATTTAGGATAAATGATAAAGATGTAAGCAAATACCGTTTGAGAAAAATATGAAAGATGATACATGAAAGCATGTAATACGTTTACTAAGATTTATTAAACTTTTATTTTAAACACATTATAACTTGTTCAAAGGCTCCTCTACCGTATTTATTGACATATTTCACATAACAAGATAACAAGACCTGACATTGTTAATCTTTTGATAAGTTTGACTTATTTTCCAATCTGTACTTACGAATACATTAAGGAATCGATCAGTCATTTCATTCTTTTTTACGTACATGACAGGAAAGAAGAAAAGCAATCACTGGTTATAAAAAGAAAGACGCAAACTACAAATCTACGCTAAAAACGGAACATAAAACGTAAGACATATGTTATAAATATCAAAACTTAAAAAATGTAAATCTATGCGTGAAGAATGGATTATAAAATGACGCAAGACATATATTCTTACTTACTTAAACTATATGTAGCGACACGGTCACAAATATCCGTATGGGAATGGAAACTCCCAGGCTTATTCGATTGTCGCCCTTTAACAGAAGAGCGACCTAGTCACGTGACTTCCTGTTTCTGATATTCCTGTTTGTTTTTCCACTGAACGCTCGACCAGTCAAGATGTGACAAGAAACGATCTGGTGGCATTAGCCACAAACAACTCTCCTAACTAGCAGTTAGCCTCTGGCAGCTATCAATCGCAAGTAACAAACTCTTATTCTGTCTATATATATTCTTAATATTTTTTATGTAAATAAATTGGTATTCTTTCGCTGATATATAGCGGTGTGTTTTCGTCGTCATTATGCGACCTTTATGTTTTCGATCCTTCTACCATTTTTTTTTAATGTTTTCGATCCTTCTACTTTATGTTTTCGATCCTTCTACCATTCAATTCCATACACGTTGGGAACGAGATCGTCAATAACACAAGCAGACCATCCCGTTCCCTCGCCTCCTTTACATACGTGTGCATGTGTCGGTACGCAACGTTGAAACAAATAACCTTAAAATAAGACAACAAAACTTCACAAATGATTAATTTTCACAGGCGTATTAAATAGACATTAGTCTAAAAGTTACAGTATACCCACAGCTTACAGCAATACTACACTATATCCATGTATACCAGCTTCATTTAGATGTCGACCATCTTTGACCCATCCCTTGCTCCAGCCACTTGGACCACCAAGAATGACACGCACATCATCTGTGAACAAACCTTTGTAAAAAATCCGTTTTCATGTTGTTCTCTGCCCATTTCAATCGGTGTTGTATGTGATGTTGCTTTACTGGAGGCTTTGCCACAGGCTGAACAGATTTTGCCACATCTTTCAGATGGTGACATCGAGTACTTTTTGAGACATTATTCAATCCGGTTAGTCAAAGACTTCTCAACTTGCTTTCCCAAGGTTCTTAACAACTTCACGTTAAATTTCGAGTAGCGAACAGCGTGAAATAACTCTAGATTTTCCTTTATCAGCTCTCTTACGTACCCTTGTAGGGTCATTGACAAAGTTCTTCAGAGTTTGATAGTACCTTCCTATTATTTCTAATATTTCAAGGGTAGTTTTACCTTTTACTACCTGTTCTGTAATAGTACGTTTTTTTAGAAATACTCAAACCACATTTACGACGCATTTTATTTACGAAACAAACTGCCTTTTTAATAATTAATGACGTGGGGTCAGCACTTACGAGGGCACGTTGTTTACATTGCGCGAAAGTAAGAAAATTTCACAGTACACGCATCTCAGCAATGCCACCGTTTCCGAAGCTTTTGATACGAAACTACCGGTAATTTTCTGAAACTGATCCAAAAATGTTATCTCGTTGATAATTTGACATGCAGTTTATATATATATATATATATATATATATATATATATATATATATATATATATATATATATATATATATATATACAAAGCTGAACGCCTGTGTGTGTGCCTGGTCACGATTAGGCTCCTATATGGTTGACTATTATAGAAAACTGATCAAATATATTGATAGAAGATGCATCGAGTCATAGAAACGGGTATGCTTGATCTGGCATAATGATGGTTCATTAAAATTGTGGAGTCTGCGTAATCGCCTTATCCACAAAGTATGGCAATAAAAAATATAAAAATTAAAAAAAAAACGTTTACAAGTGTTTTTTATATAGATGTACATAAGAATACTTTTATAAGTATGTTTTAACTTTAATAGGGATGGTATAATAAAATTGTGGGGTCTGCGTTTGCGCCTGAACTTTATAGAATGGAAATAGGCACAACCTATAATAAATATTTTTTATATCTATCTGCGTAAGTACACTTTGATAATTATGTTTCAGTTTGAAAAAAATATGGTATAATATATTTATGGGGTGTTCGTTCGCGCCTGACCTCCATAGAATGGAAATATGTCACAAACTGTAACAATGTTTTTTAATATAGATCTAAAGAGTATTGTAATAGGTTTTTCAGTGTGAACCGGTATGGTATAATAATTATGGGGTTTATGTATTTTATTTTTACTTTCATCATATTTTGGTTTGGTTTTATACCCCCAAATTCGAAGCTATCTCTTTACAACCCTTCCTTTTCATAATCTATCATACTTTCATAAACCAGAGTCCATTTTCTGTAGGCTGTTTTTGAACCCAGTCAACGACGGGTACTTTTGGTTGGTTGGTTGTTTTTGTTTTACGGCATATCAACACTTTTCGGGTTATTTAATGCCGAATTCAAAGATTTTGAAGAAAAGTATTTTTTTTAATAGAATATATTTGTTGATTTCACGTCGGTTTCTATTTAACCAATACTTGGGATCCTAACAGGTACTACCACTCCGGCTCAGAATGGACCTGGGCGCAATGGTAATTAAAGGGTGGCTCCACACTCCCCAAAGCCCACACGCTGGGGCCTCACCACTGGATATAGTTTAAGGTCATATCCAGGACCCCCTTTGTGGGACTTTTACCCTCTGCAGGGGGCAGTCGGCGTATTCTAATCCCCCACCGACAGGGCCACAGGTACTTTTGCTAGTATATATATATATATATATATATTCGAGGGGTGTGCAATAAGTAATGCCCCTGGCCCACTTCCAGTTGTCTGATCCTGCAGAAATTTTGCATGTGCAATGATTGCTATCTCTACGGGTTATGTGGCAAATTACAGTTCTGAACTAATTTTGGCTTCTGTTTTACAGGTGTTTGAACTGAGTCAGGCGTGAAATATAGCCTGTTGAATATCAAGCAGTGATCCGGTTTTTGTATTTGAAGGGACGCACAACACAGGAGACTGTTGATGAAATGAAATAAACTTATGGTGATAATGGGCCATCATATGACCTTCTAAAACGCTGGTATTGTGAATTCAAACATGGCCAGAAGTCTGTGGAAACAGCTCCAAACCTGGTCACCTCCCTTTTACCATTGATGAAGCATCTGTCCGTCAAGTTGAGGCCGCCATTTTGGAAGATCGGCGGATTACTATTCGCCAAATAGCCCAAGATGTCAAGATTAGTGCCGGGCCTGTGAAAACTATCATTCCTGACCATTTGCCTATGTATAGGGTTTCTTCCAGATGGATTCCCAGGTTGCTCACACCATTTCAGAAGCGAGCACCCGTCGAGTGCTCGAGGATGAATTTAGAGATGTGCTAAGAAGATGAGTCAAAATTTTTAAAAAGACTGATCACACAGGATGAAACCTGGGTCCATCATTATGATCCAGATACCACAGCCCACTCAATGCAGTGGAAGCACTTGGACTCATCACCGCCAAAGAAGGTAAGGGTGCAGCCCTCCGCTGGCAAAGTCATGCGTAAAGTCTTCTGGGACGAGGACGTAGTGATGACAGATTTCCTGGTAAAGGGTACCACAATTATAGGAACCTATTATGCTTCACTTTTGAGGAAATTAAGGGAAGCTATCAAAATCAAGAGGCGGTACAAGATCAGCAAAGTTACCCTCCTCCTGGAGAACAACGCTCCGGTCCGCAACACGTGTGTCGCCCGATCAGAAGCACGGGCGTGTGGTTATGAAAATCTTCTCATCCTCCCTACTCGCCTGACCTTGCAAACTCTGACTTTACCCTCTTCCCAGCCATGAAGTTGTTTTTTAAAGGAAAGCGTTTCCCAGATGATGCAGCCTTGATTTCTGAAGTCAAGTCATGGTCTCCATAGCTTCATCCAACAATGCGAGAAATGCATAACTCTGGATGATTCCTATGTAGAGAAAGACTAATAACGGTGCAACGTTTTGTTGATCTACTTCTAGGTGAATCTTGCTGTGTGTGGTCGTGCATTGACCTGATGAAACATCACTTCTTTTTGATTCACTAAAGCAGGTCATTTATAACTTGCTTCAAATGCTCTAATTTCTTACAGTATATTTGTGCATCATTGTTGCATTAGGTTGTAACAATTCAAAGTGGATTATTCATTGGCAATCCCACTATATTGAAAAAAGAACTTTATTCCCATGAAGTTATCTTTTCGCATTTTTCCTTTACCAAGCCATTTTCTACAACGCTTAACATTTCCATAAAAATCCTTTTTTCGTCATCAGTCACAGGTCTATCCAAAAAAGGTTAAACACTTAGCCGAGAATGGAGAGAAGAGCAGATGTTGACTCGGGACTTGAGATTGTTTTCAGACAATTCATGAGACACCTATTTTCCAAGTTTATGAACTTTTCCAAGTTGTTGAAGATGATGATGAAGAGTTGTATGGTTTAAACAGTTTATCCCCCCAATCTCATAAACTAATAAAGAAGAATTCTCTTCAATAACTGCTTTAAGAAACTTAACATCAAATTTAACTGGACATCCGGTTCGTTCTTCATCTTCAAGAGTGAAATCTCCACTTTTGAATTTCGCAAACAATCTTCTGCAATCTTCTTCACACATTTTCATCATATAAACTGAATAAATATCTCTAATCCGTTCAGCTGCTGAGTTTCAATTTCTTGAGCCTATAAAGCATCATTTGCTTCACATGATTCTTAGGCAATTTCATGTTAGTAGAGTTTTAATCAAGCAACTTTCACTTTTATCGTTCTGTAAAAACATCTAATCAGTTAAAATGGATCTAAACATAAAATTACACAAGCTACACATTATTCTGTTAAGTGCCGTTCAATTTATAAACAAAGGTACACATTCGGACAGAATTAATAGGATGACATGATACTATTTCGTTTATATTATTTATTTTATACGCCATTTTATATGCCTGCAACACTAATGTTCTACATGACAATCAAACATAAAGAAAACAAAGCTGCTTGAACGATATAACAATAATCAACCAAATAACATACTCGATATGTGTAATTTAATCTTTTTTATAGTGCGTAACGTATATACGCCGATTGTATTCTCACTTTTTGGTAAATCTTATTATATAGCTACTGTAAACTGGGTATCATTATCAACATGTACAGATGTACTTTTTCCAACCAAGATTCATTAGTATTACTCACGTCGACGTTCAGAGATATGTGCTTAATTATTGTTTTCAAAAATTATTCCTTTTTATATATATACTAAAGTCTTTCCGAAAGTAAAGCCCCCTTTTATATCTCAAAAAGTTAGAAATTATGCATTAATTAAAGTCAGTTAATTCGCACTCAGTTTTGCGAAATATGAACTATAGCTTCTCATGGCCGCCCGGAAGTCACATTTTCATACGAGGTTTGTTTCTAATTAAATGTTTCCTATTTTTTAAATTAAAACAAATGAACACCTACTAAAACGTTACTGGTACATTTAAACGAGCAACCTTTTGCGTTCAAAGAATTATTTGTTTTACATAGTCATCGTCATTCTCAATGCACTTTAGTCTGGAATTAAAAGAAAAATATTGCCTTTCTGACATACATCAATGACTGGAATTGTTTCTTGGTGTATAACCGCATCTGCAAAAGAAATATGAATTTTTCAAGTCAAAGATGCATATGTTCAGTCATTATAACAATGCAATTAGCAATCCCTATCTGAGCAACTTCGGCGGAATGAAAATAAGAGGCATTGCATATAGGGCACCTCTCGCATTTTCACAAGAATTAAATGTTTTACTAAAATGCTTTCGATAATTAATTGTGATTTACTTCGGATAGTCATTTTAATAATGATGGAAAATGAAGCGTAAACTTTGACGAAGGAATACATACTGTCTAGAGATTGATGATTGCAGCAATGGTTTATAATACAATGATGAGTATAATGGATTTTTCTTAATGTATTGGTAGAATGTGTGCATTCACGGGCTCATGTATCGAATGCATTTTAGTTTAAAACAATAATTCTACTTTGCTATAAGCCGGTCAAGTCTAATAAATATTCTCACGTGTCCTTCATTCATGCAAAAAATGTTTGTTCGATTGTTGATATCGTCGAATGAAAGCGCTACTTTATAGTGGTTACCTTCACGACTAGTTAGATTCTCTTTATTATCTTGAGACCATGTCTAAACCGAGCAATAGATATTCGCGTCTCTTATATATTACTCTTCTTCGCGCACTTCTTCAACAAACCTTTCATGTAACACACCTTACACGTAAGATGTTTTTACCGGTAAAATATTTAGATGGTGGCATACACATAAGAGTTACTAACTACGAAATACTAAAATATATTCTTCATTTGAGTAGTAGCATATGCAAAGATTTTCTGTCCAACAATATTATCATTAATAAGGTAATTCTATATTTGAAATTTAACACGACATAACAACACCCGTACCCGCAAGAATAAGCAAAACGTTGTACTACCACTGTGTTCTGTTCAATACACGGAAAACAATATTATATGTCAATTTTTATTCCTGTGGGCAGCGTCGAATTGTTGAATATAACACATGAGTATAAAGGATCTTTTGTATGTATCAGTGCGATGTATTTTCACTAGTATCACAGAATGTATTTCAGGTCCAAACAATATTTAAACTTTGCTATGACTCTATCAAATCTAATGAATGTTCTTATATCTATCTTGTTTAATGTTAATCGGGTTATTATCGTCGGCGAATATTAGCATTTCTGTAAAAACATCTGAAAGTGTGTATTTTAAACTCCTCGGCTCAATGTTCACAGGAAACATAAGTTGTAACAATTACATTGAGAGCGTTGCCAGGACCGCTGCGAAAAAAGGTAAGTGTTCTCTACCGTGCTAGAAAGCTACTAACGTCCGAAATTATCCTGTACATTTATAAAGCCCACCATTCGCCCATGTATGGAGTAGTGTTGTCATATTTGGACTGGTTCATCAGCAACTAGTCTCTCGCTCCTAGGTAAGGTTCAAAAGAGAGTCGCCAACCTGCTAGGTCCTGAGCTGTCATATAGGCTTCTGCCTCTGTTCCATCGCGGAAATGTAGTATCGCTCTGCCTGTTCTAAAAGTACTTTAACGGCATATGCTCCGACGAACTGCAAGCAGTCGTACCGCCCAACATAAATAGTCCCGATAAACCCGACAAGCAACTAAATCCTATCCCTTCACTGTAGAGATCCCTAGATATAAGAGAGCCTTCTACTCCAGTAGTTTCTTCCCCAGAATCGCTAGAATTTGGACTTTCCTAACGGGTTCCTGCTTCCCTAACTGTACTGACATGCAGAAGTTCAAGTGTAATGTGAACCGACATATTGCTTCCCAATTCCTCACAAAGTATCCCTGTATATTATGTCATTGATAGTAGCCCCCTACTCAAAGTGGCAATGTGCCTTGTTTGGGATGAAAATGTAATAAAAAAATAACTAAAAATAAGCCGTAGCATAAAACTTAAATTATATTGATTTGTTTGAATAAACAGTGATATTTTAAACGATCTCCAATTTTAAAGTATTCTTGGCCAAACTCCTATGCTAAATAAGGATTAAATACTGTTTCATGCCAAATGAATCCGATTTTTACAAAAAAAATCACTCCTCATCCAACCTACGTCCGTTTGAGGATTCGAGTTAATCAGTATTAAGTCTCCGGTGTAACAAAGACTGATTATATGTAATTGTAAAAATGGGGTAAAATTTTACTATTCAAAAGAACAGCTCCGCGTGAGCTTGTTTATATTGGACTAGAAAGCAACAATGTAATAGTTATCTGGAAAGCAGTCCGGCGGTATGTGTTCGACAGGCGGTAGTTCTAGGAAATATATTTTGCTCATTAAAAGTCTGTCACTTTCAGGAGGAGGCAGAGAGCAAGGAAAGTTGGTAACAGTAGTTGTAGCTAAAGAAGGGTTATTGTGAATGTTTAATCGTATGAAATCATATATTGAATGTCAGTAATATCTACAGGGAAAAAGATAGACTAACAATCTCTCTACTGTTATTTCATTTTATTTCATTGTTATGAATTGCTGGTAGAATGCTCCTGGTATTTGCCCTATCTGTGTCATTATTGACCTTATTGCTTGCCACAATATATTAAAAACAGATGAATTTTCTGATAAATCTGAAACTGAGGAAATGTAAGAAAGCCATACATAGCAGGTCCAGTTTATTATTGTGACAGTTCTAAAACCCCTATGTAATGGCATATTTGGCGAGTGCATGTCTTCGGTTAATATTAGTATGCAGACAATCATGTGAAAATCAATTAACCATACAGGAAAACTCGGATTGATATACTAACAATATATGTAAGAAAATAACTAAGTCTTTCACAAACTAAACTACTAAAGTACACCTACGCCCGTTATATGTAATACCGAACGATTATAGTGAACATTTATCTTTAAATGTTGTTTGTAGGGAAGTTTAGACTTACTAAGGCACGTTTCATCTTAATCTAATGAACTTCAAATTATTTACAAAAAAAAAAATTCTCTGACACCATAATTTGATTCATGTTAGTTTAATACATCTTCATACTATCGGAATATTTTGGGATATCAAATACATTTAATAAATAAATAAAAATCTAAAACGAAAATTTTATTTTCATAACCCAGACATTGCTTTATATTGGTTCATCAATCAAATTGTTTTTCTCCATCCTGTGTTTTTTTAACATTTTTTCAGCCCGTGCTTTTCAATATAAGCGTCAATCGATCTGTTGCTCTTACAGGTTTCGTTTTCATTTATTTAATGGATGCATCTATAAATGTATTATACATCTCTATTTTGCTGATTAGTCAGTCTTGAACGCTAACATTCAAAACAATATCCGGACATTAGATTTACATTTTAAATAGAGTTTCCTCATTTCGTCATAATTAATTTTGAAATAGCAGTTTTGTTTTCTCGTCAGGCTTTATCTTTAAATATCATCTCCTTTCATCTTTTTTTATTTAATTCCGAAATGGAATATCCTTTTTTTGATTATGCTTAATTTTCAAATGGCATATCTTTTCTGCGCTGTAGTTAATTGTTTTTAATGCAGTTCTCTTCTTCGTCGTGTTCAATTATAAAATAGAACGGTATTTGTTTCTTATACATTATTTTGAAATATGATTTCCTCGTTCGGAATACATAATTTTGAAATAAATGTGCACACCTTATGCTGAATGTTGAAATAGTATTACGGTTGTCAGCCTTCCTTAAGTAAAAACACTATATTCGTGTTTTTCTTTATTATCTCCGTGTAATTTTTAAATAGCATTTTTGTCTGCACTACTTAATACAGATAAAAGAATGCATTTTCTTTGTAAAGTGTAATATTTTTAAATTACTTCCTTTCATTATTGGGTTTTGCATTGCAATATCATTTTACCTCTAGAACATGCATATCTTTCAATGAGAAATGTTGTTACTTTGTAACATTGCGTTCCTAAAACAGGTTTTTGTTTTATATGTTCTATAACAGCTGAAGACGTTATAGAGTTCCTAAGAATCACATTTCGGTCACAGTAACACGAAATGTCCAATTTCCCTAGTGTAACAGGTGAAGAGTTTATAGAGTTCCAGCTAGTCATGTTCTGATCAAACGGCAGCAGATGTAACAGGATGAACACGCCGAAGTGTTCACCCGTACGTAAATGTAGTTCTAGGTAGCTTCAGATTTAAAATACCCAAGAAAATTCAGTAGTGTGGCGTTGATCGCCGGAATTTATGCGCGATTCCAGTCATTCCTCCTTTCGGGAGTGGCCCGATTATATAAAAACAAAATAAAAATGTTTTTAAAAATATGAATAGAAACAAAGTAAACAACGCAAAGTCTTTGGGGAGATGGGATTGCCGGTGCCGCAATCTAGATTCGGCGCAATGGTAGGCTACTTTGCTTTCTGTTTCCTGAAAGAAATTCACTCAAGTGGATGTTTTCCTTTCGTAATTAAATCACGAATTCCATAGACAACAAATAAAATAAAACCCCAGTCTTTAGTCATTGCTTTAATAAGGGTAAATTATTTATTAAACTTCTGACTTTAATGTTTTGCTATATGCAGTAGAACTAAATAAAACAATATATGATTTTTCTTTTTCTTAAACAACGCAGATATCTACCACCGCGTGAACGGTTCGGTCAAAACAAAAAACTATTTGCAACACACGAGTATCTTCTTTCCTCTTTCTATCTCTCCGCACATTCAATCAATGAGAGTGGTTGTATAGCCTATGTAAAGGAGCTAGTTCTGACTCAACTCTTTAAAAACAACTGCCGAAATTCGCTTCCGTCTACCCACTTATAAAGAGGTAAAAGGGGAAATCTGGTGATGTCCAGGGTAGCTATCAACCCATCGACGTTCGATGACGAAAATTGAATTGATTGGCCAATTTTGTAAAATAAATTGTGTATATTAATAAAGTAATTTCCCATACAAACTTTCCCACCCGAAGTAAACATTTGGGATTGACCCTCGGGTCATCTTGTTTCTTAAGTTTAGAGAAAACAATCGTAAATACTACCCTACTCAATTGAATATATTCTTTGGTAAAACGCTGTTAATATAAAATATTATTATGAATCCTAATATCTGTTCAGCTGAAGTCATTTTTCCTATTTTGGTTTGAGTCAACAACCAAACAAATGTTATCAGCAAGGCAATCGTGAATTACCCCTGATTGCTTACATAATAAAAACTCTAACTTAGCTTTACTTTAACCGTTATTTATGCAAATTTCAAAACACCACAGGTGAATGGGTCACAGTTAATATAATTAATATAAAATTATCATTTTCCGTTTTCTCATTAATAACCATTTCAAAATAGAACGCCCGTTTCTTCTTCACACTTAATCTTTAAAATGTAGTTTATTGTTTAATATTTTAAATAATCTTCTACGTCGCAATTTTTATGTTTTAAATAATATTTCATAATTATGGTGCAATGAATTTCTTAATTAGTTTTCCATCGTCATGCTAAATTTCTATTTTGCTACTTAATTCAAAAAATAGTAATTTGCTCCTTGCTATACTCTTTCTTTAGAAATACGACTTACGTTTTCGTCACACCGCTTTAAAATAGTATAGGTTTTCCTTGTACTGCTTAATGTTGAAATAGCATTTCATTTTCTATTACGCTTTTAAATAGATGTTTCTATCTTAGTCACGCGTATATTTGAAATAAACTTTTTTGCTTGGAGAAAGCATTTATTTTCTTCATCACGCTTCATTTTGAACAGCCTTGTCCTGAACTAAAATATAAAGTGAATACGTGTTTTACCTCTAAAGATGAGAGGTGGCGGTGGCCAAATGGTAACGACCCTAACTGACGACATGTGTGTGGGAAGTCTCAATTCAGTACTTCCCATAAAGCAATTTCATCTTGTAATGTTTGCAACCTTCTCTTTGTATCTACCTAAGTACCCAATGTACTTCTTGACATAAATCTGACTATAAATATATCGGAGAAACCAACGCCACCAATAGAATCTTCGGATTCATACGATATGGTGAGGATGACCCTTTGTTTAGTTTTGAATTATTGTTTTCCTTTTCTCATCAAACCCACTTTAATAAAAGTATATCCGTTTATTCCTCGCGATTAATTCTTAAATAGAAATTACGTGTTTATGTACTTATGTTTGAAAAAAAAAACTCTTTTACGCATAGAGACACATATTAACATGACTGCATCTTTTTTTATTCCGTGTCTATATTTTATCGATTTCTATTTCTAAAATGAGTTAGCGCTCGGCATTTCAACCATTTTCCTCACGTGCTTAATTTATCCAATCATCGTCCACATCTGATACTCATCTTGACCTAGCAGAACTCTCAACTTACGAATATTTTATCCCCAGACTGGCGCCAACATGACAGTTGATGATTCAATCTCAATTCTCGTCTCCTTCGCCTTCTCACACATTTCCTTTCCTGTTCGATTTTACTTTTTTACTGCTTTGTGTTCAATCGTATTTCCTTTCATATATTTTTTGCAGCGTCTTGGCTTCATTTACTTAATTAATTAATTATTTTCAAGAGATGTTTCTTCGCTCATCAGATAAGTTTAAATCGTATTGCTATAGCCGAAATTGCTTTTGTTCTCTCGTTCCTATTTTTCTTTTAGTTTTTTTTATTTTGTTTAATTGAGTTGTTTTGATTACCTAGTTTAAAATATCTGTAAATATCTACGTAAGAAAGAAAACAGTAAAAAATGCAGCCATGAAATCGTATATAGCATAATATATTTATTAACAGACAAAAACTCAACAGAAATGTATGGTAGCAGCCAATTATTCGACAGACATGTATATATATGCATATATATATATATATGTATATATATATATATATATATATATATATATATATATATATATATATATATATATGGTGGGTGGAACAAGTAGTTAGACGTCCTCACAGAAATTCATACATAATTAACATGTTTGCTTCCTTCATCGGCGTTTTTTACGTGAATCCGCACAAAGTACATAATCAAAAATTATGACAATTACATTGCTGCTGTCGGACGGATAGTTGTTCATATTTAGTTTTAATATAGCCGTGTCGTTTGCATAACATCTCTTAATTAGAGTCTTGTTTAACGCAATTGCTTGAGATGTCCGCGGCGAGGAATGCCAACGGGGGTCGCTCAGTCATTTTTCTAGGCATGCAAATACAATTTAACTGGATTTTCTACGTACCTGACTTTGTTTATGAGCTACTAAAGAGGTTTATGAATTCAGTGATATTCTTCAATTCAAGTTGTTTTTGATGCTTCATGTAAATATGGCTTCTTGTTCTAGTACTTGGTTTTCCAGAATTGTAAAATTATTGACTTCTGTTAAAGATTTCTCTTTTTGCCTCCTACTTGCAACCTTGATCTTTTCTAGACAAAGGCTAATACGCATCTACTTTCTTTGATCACTTGTCGTTCTTGTTAGCGGATTAAATCAAGTTATTTTACGCTTTACCTCGAACAATTCATTTAAAAAATATGCGAGACGAAATTGAAAGTCTCTCTCATTCACATATAACATATAAGGTTATGACATGGAGCAGAAAAGTTTAGATATTTTTCCGCTTCCAATATAGCCATATTTTCTTTTTACAAAGGCGTCACAATATATCAAGGTCGAGAGGCCACTCACGGGCAAGGGTTAAAGGGTGTACAGCAGTCAAAAGGACAATATAGTAATCGATAGTAATGGAAATTCGGTAGATTTGTTAACTTAAGTTGAACGGCTCATCAGAAACTTGTTTACATTGGACTTGAAGACAACAATATTGTAGTCAGCTGGGAAGCCATATTTAAGCTGATTAAAAGGTGGAATTTACCTTAAATCGATTCAAATATTACGATTCTGGGCTTCACTAGTAAAAATCGTAAGCGATGATAGCAACGGTGTATATTTACTTCATTACTATTTATTAGTACCTAAAGTTAATAACATTACATTGTAAAGAAGTGATTACATTTTAAAGTATAGATCAAAGATACAAATTACCCCGGGAGGCTTATTTTTCATTCCAGAAGTTAATTCTTTGGAAACCACGTCTTTTGCATCCAACGTTTCAATCTTATATAGATGTGCATGTCCTGAAACTTTTAAATATGATCCAACAAAAATCAAAAGGGCTAACGAATCTTTTTCTTACGTCTGAATCACCAATTATCAAGGCCCGAGGGCCACTCAAGGATTAGGGCCATTGCTTGTACAGTAATCAATGGGATAATATTGTAGTAATCATTAGTAATGGATATTTGATGAAGTGTCTTACTTAAGGGACCGGTTTATCAGGAATCTGTTTATGTTGGGCTTGAAGACATCCATGTTGTAGTCAGGTGGGAAACAGGCAAACGTAAGAGAGTTCTTAAGGTGTTCACTTCTTAAAAAGAAGCTTTAAACAAATTATTCTCAATTTTACCACCAGAAACTTTTAAACAATTTTTTTAAAAATAAATAGAAGTTTTATATTTTTCATAGTTTTCGAGAAAAAGAAAATTGCTACCTATATAAACAGTCTTACACACACACAAACACACACACATACACACACACACACACACACATATATATATATATATATATATATATATATATATATATATAGCAAAAATGGTAATTAGTAAAAACCTAAAGAGAGTTGTCAGTACTATTTCAGAGCTAATATACATATTTTGATTACCTTTTTATCTGTTAGTTACACATGTTTCGGTTACCAAATCGTATCAACGATCCAATAACTTCATCAGATTTTACAGAAATTATTATTATGATAAGGAAAACGATATTAGAAGTAACACAAAAAAGAAGAAAAAGGGGAAAAATCCAATTCTAATTCGACAGCAGTTCAGTTTAAAGATTTCAGAAACATTGGAAGGTGGCAAGGGGCGAGAGGGGAAGTTGAAAATATCAAACATAAATATTAATAGAAGGAGGGGAGAGAGAGAAATGAAGGGTGAAAAGGAAGGGCATAATATGGGTAAATCTTTGAAGGCGAGGTAAGGAGAGAAAGAGAAGGATAAGAACTAAAAGGAGAAAGAACAGAGAAAAGTAGTGAATTATGTGGCGCTAACATGTGGACTGTAGGTTGATATAGAGGTTAGTCGCTTGATACATGGCATATGGAATTTCACACGGTAAAGATCTATGCGGTTGGGGGGGTTGCAATTACTAAGATGCGTCATCTCAAAGCAAGCTTAGTTACATCCAACGTAAGTGCATTTATCTATTTAAATGCATTGACTATAAAAGATCGCTAAGAAAGTAAGTAAATTAAAAAAAATTGAAAGATATGAATGGACTTAATATAAAGGATATAAAACTATGACAATATGCATGTAGAAGGATATAAATGTTAACAACAACAACAACAATAATAATAATAATAATAATAATAATAATGGTAAAAAATAACAATAATGGTATCAACGGATATGAAATAATATTCGCTAAGTAATTTTATAAATACAGTGGATATAGGATAAAAATATATGAACAAGTATATTTAATTAGGCGAGGTTAGGCAGATGTAGGATAAATTATGTTCCTACAAATATGGCTGGTTTAATATTTGTAAGTCTGTCTGGCGTTGATCGGATATAAGGGTTAATTGGTTAGGGGTTCAGATGTCCTAAATGCCCAGGTAAGTCTATATTAAGAAAGAGAGAAAGGGGGTCGACGATAATGGTTTGAGGAAATTACCTGGTTTAGTACTCTTGTTTGGGGTACATGATATTAGGGGTCAAATGTATCAGAAAACTTGCACAAAGGGACGGTTAGAATCTTAAACAACTCTCTTGGTTGGAGTTACTAAACTAATGGGAGAATGTTTGGAATCCGGTAGAATGTCCCATCTCCAGGAAAAATAGATAAGAAAAATAAAAAAAATAAAGCACAACTATTCAGATATATACTTATATATATATATATATATATATATATATATATATATATATATATATGTGTGTGTGTACATATTGAGTCAATTGTAAATGGTCAAAGAGATGAAAGCAAAAATATAAATAATTAGTATGAAATAAAGACCAAAGTAGTAAAGCTGCAAAAATATAGGGATCAAGTAAAATTCGCTTAGATAAAGTGTTTAAAAGTATATATGAATAAGAAATATAAATATGAAGATGTTGAGGGTTATAAATTAGGCAGGAGTATTTACAAGTAGGTTAGGCTATTATCCTAGTGATATGGGTAGTAGAATATTTAGGAGTTTAAGTATGGTTGGACCAATATAGGGGATCTGAAGATATAAAGTTACAGGTTATGATGGCAAGGGTTAAGGTATAATGGATCAGGCGTACTTGTAGTTCCGTTAAGTTTAGATGCAAAAGGTGTGAGTGTTTAAGATGGTGTTGGAGAGTAATTACGTGGTTAATTTTTTTAGTCTCAGGTATTAGAAATTTATTGCGAAAGTTATCTTTTATATATATATATATATATATATATATATATATATACATATATATATATATATATATACTTATGCCAATTTCTCACTCTAGCAACTCAACGCACATTTTCTCATTATGTTAATTTTCTGGGGGTTTTTTATTGCTTTTTTCTATTGGATTCGAGTTGTTGTCCAACAGGAAATCTGGTACACTGGCAGAGAAAGAAGGTGCGGCAGAACCTGAGCAGCTCTCATGGGGTCAGCTTAGTGAGAACAGTATGATGTTGGAAAACCCGAAACTACCCAAGCATTGCAACCATACCATCACTGATGACACCTCTCCTTGCAAAATTCACGTTCTTAAATCCAAAGTGTTTCATTCAAATTTGAAAGTGCTTTGAAACATTTCATTAGAAAATTTGCTCATCTTCAATAATTCAACTTCGAGGTAGCTTAATCTGAAACAATGGAATTGAAGGTTGGATTGTGCATCGACCAAAACGTTTTCAATATATAAATAAAGATTACAATAATAGTCTAAATAATCTAATATAAAATAGCAATTTAAGTGTGCATGTCTGTATACTGTTTTCGATATATACTTTGTAGATTGCATTGTTATTGATTTTCTCTTTTTTCTAAAATTGCCACATGCTATATTATAAGTAATAACATGTCATGGTGTCCTATTTCCTGTCCATATTTATCTTCATTAAATTGGTACTTAAAATATTTTCACTATTAACAACTAATCTGGCTAATGCTTTCTTGTAATAGTTTTCTTTTTATGATATATGTGTTATTTGAAACAAAACCTCGATATTCTTTTTCAGATGTTTGATCTAAAAGCTTTATTCTCTGAACTTAACTATCGCTTCTCATAATTTGTCCCACAATCTCCGTTTAGAATACATGATTTTTCTTACAAAGATAGAAAGAAAATCTGTAATCAAGGTCGGCAGTTTCTTTTTGCGTGAGAAGATGTTTGGGAGGTCCAAAAATTTTCGTCAATTGCTATCCTTATAGTATTTTCACTAATAAGGGTGCTGAATGTAAATGTTTTAACTTGGCTGACGTTTTTCGCTTGTATGCCATGGACCAAAACCTAGGAATTAGCACCAAAAAGGCCGTCCAATCAGCAAGTGTAATATACTAGGGTTGTTGTACTGATATTTGATGAATGGATTCTGGACCATGTTGTAGCTTCTGGTAAGTATATCGATTCCATATGATTGCATGATTTTACGGTCTTACCTTATCATGGTCTACAAAATATATTTCTTCTTTTCATTTTCTTTCTTATTTCCTTTTCTGTCTTTTTCTAACAAACTCTGTCGACCTATTTTGCATATCCCAAAACTTTATCATAAAATGGTAAAAAATTGAACCCAGAAGTCCAACTTCCAACGTAAACCCCACTACCAGATATTCTTCTTCATCATCAGGGGTCTTCGTTACATCTTTTCAGAAGTCTAAACCCAATTACATAAGACCAAACCAGATCTAGTTTTCCTTTGCGAAAGTGACACTGGACCGACTTCTTCTTTGATAAGTTCCTGATTAAATGATACTTAACATCAAAATCTGACGCTAAAGATCGTCATGAGCTTGGAATATGTGCCTACATAAGAGACTGTTTTCCATGTGGTAAGGACATCTCCAGAGAAACCCTAATAGACCCTATCTCTGCTTCTGGATTGCACAGGCTCAGATCACTGCGTTTTATCGGGCCATCAACAGCTGAGGTACTATCTTTTAGAGCATATCTAAGAAAATTGGCCACCGTCTGCCTGCTCCTTCCTCGATTAACACTAGATACAGACTTCAATATTACGAAGGTGGAATATTGGGCCCACTCAAATATAACAGATACAGCCCCCCCATATTTACGAAGCTTTTAGAACGTTCTCTTTAGAATAAACGCTTTTCAACATCCTAGAAGATTTCATGAGTATGTCCCGTATTTAAGAATTCAGGTGATCGGTCATATCTTTCTCACAACCGACCGATAAGTCTCCTATGTGTCAGGAGTAAATTCCTGGGAACTCTCTTTAATAAAGTAGTTAACTACCTAAGCAAAAAATATGTTCCTCAATTATATGCAGTATTGTTTCCGTTCTGTTAGATATACAGCATATGCATTAACTGGTATACCTAATAAGGTAAGCGATTATCTTGATGGGAAAAATTTCAGAACCTCACAGTAATAATGCTGGATTCCATCAGAGGACCATCCTCAGCTTAATTCTCTTTCTGATCTACATCAGTGATCTCCAAAATCAGATCCTAAGATAATTCGTAGGCATTTATGCTGGCGACATTAACATCTATTGTATTAATACTCAGGTCGTAAATGACCAAGATCTATGAATCTCTCTCCTTCAATATTGAGCATTTATCTTGCCATCGTCCACGTTCTGACCCTCTTCTGGCATTAATTAAATTGGATGGATCTCGTCTTGGGTGGGCTCCATATTTTGTCAAGCTTCTGCGCCTGACCTTTACTCCTGATCTTAAATGGAACACGTACATCAGATCTGTGACATAGGCTGCTGGAAAAAATGCGGTCTCATTCTAATGCAACAGTAGAAATGTCACTGCTGATGTAATTTTCTGCCTGTTAATGAGTCAAGTAGGTCCTATGATTGAGTACTGTTGCGACATGGGGGCTACAGCTGCTAAAAGCATGTATCATGCCTTGACAAATTCGAAAATCAATTTCGTAGCCTAGTAGGGACACTTTTCTTTTTCATTAAAATTTTCTCACCACAGAAACGACGTTGCAAGCCTATTTCTGCTATATCGTTGTTGTCATAGTAAGAGAAAGCCTGAGCGCAAATCTATGGTTCCCCATTGCAAACTTTTAACAAAAAACACACGTACTGCTAAAAGCACTATTAGTACTTCCTACGCATTTATCCTTGCTTAAACCGTAAAACAGATTATATCAATAAGTTTTTCTTTGAACTGCAGGCGTGCTGACCTCTCTTTCAATGCCGGGTATTACAACTGACTACAATACGTGCGTCTGACTATAATAAGTCCAATGTAAAGAAGTTCTTGATAAACCATCCTCTTAAGTAATCCAATGTACTAAATCCTATATTTATAATTTATTAAATTTACTAAAGATTACTACGTTGTTCTTTTGATTAATCATTAACCTTTACCCTCGAGGAAGATCTGAGCCTTCATAAGAGGTCACACCATATGTAATATATATATATATATATATATATATATATATATATATATATATATATATATATATATATATATATATATAAAGACGGGTTGTTCCTTTTTATTTCTCTATTCATCGGAATACTATTTCCATTATTCTCATATATATATATATATATATATATATATATATATATATATATATATATGAGAATAATGGAAATAGTATTCCGATGAATAGATAAATAAAAAGGAATCGGCATACTGAATAGAGAAATAAAAAGACAAAACATTGATGAGCACATTACACAGTGTTTTCCTTGTTATTCCTCTCTCAATCTTCCTCTCTCATTCTCTCTTTCTCTCTCTGCCTCTCTCTCTTTCTATATATATATATATATATATGTGTGTGTGTGTGTGTGTGTGTGTGTGTGTGTGTGTGTGTGTGTGTAGAACTATATATCATCATCACCCCTATCGCAACGTTGTCGTAATCTAGATGTAGAAAAAACTGAATCGTCGGTGTTTATTAAAATGGCCAGCAGAATATAAGTAAAGTATGCGTATTTATTTATCCAATAATTATCGGAGTCATGTCTTTATATCCGATACTGTCGCGTATTATTTAGAAATGTAGTGTCATCAGGCTGGATCTTAACTGGTAGGGACCCTGCTTTATTGCGCTGCATTTTCTGAGAGTTACAGGAAATGTTTTTTCCACATGTAGTTGATCATGTTTGCATAAAAAATAGATGTACTATATATGTATGACCTGTGTAGACAGACGCATGTTTTTGTCTCATCGGTTTTGGACTGATAGATTCTAAAGACGGATATAAATCGATTACGATCATAATTTTATCCAATAAATTGCATATTTTATGTTATTTTTAACACATATTTTATGATGCTGTAACTTTAATTCTACATCGAAACAACTATTTCCGCCAGCAACAATTATATATATATATATATATATATATATATATATATATATATATATATAGTCATCGACATACAGTCCTGTTTCGTTGTATCACAACTCAGCAGTGCCGCTAGACTAGCATCTATCCCAAGCCGAGGATTGAACCTAGAACTATCGTGTCGACAGTCAGCAGTTCTACCGGTCGACCCACGGGAACGACGGTCGTAAATTATCTCGCCAAATGTCTATTCAAACAAACATTTGTCCACCACTTTTTCAGTACGTATATATATATATATATATATATATATATATATATATATATATATACATACACACGCAATCATATATATTTATATATATGCATATATATATATATTGTTGTGTTAAAATGTGTTTTTCAGATGTATTCACTCTTTGTTGTATACTAATCCTTTTTTTTAGAGGCTCATTCTTTTCAACTATAACAACAAAGCATATATGGAATATATCAGTATAATTACATTCCGAGATCATAATATTAATTTCTTATGCTAAAGAGCTGCTCCAGCATGTTAATATATCATGACATGTTTTACAGTCTCTTTCAGTGTATATACTATTTACAAAATGTAAAAAATATTTTCTTAGATAGAAAAAAGTTATGACAGTATAATAAAAAAAAGTTAATAGATTAACTCAACCACGCGTGTTTGTTCCAGCATTCTCCAGTTTGGTTCCGTATAGCAAAACAGATCTGTAAAAGAATGTACCTAAATTTTAACATGCTGGTGGAGATGGTTAGCATGGAAAAGAACTATTTTTATCCTGAAATGTGACTTTACTGTTTATATTATAATTATGTATATATATATATATATATATATATATATATATATATATATATATATATATATATATATATATATACACGAGCAAACAGTTAATAAGACATGTTATAAAAACACTTTGAAATGAGTTAAAAACATATTTAATCTGGAAAGGAAACACTAGATAAGTGGATAGTCTTTAATCCGCGGAGTTTCGAAGAAATACTTTCCTTCTCATCAGAGGGTAAGAATTAGCAAAATGCGGGATCGGATTTTGCATGCAAAAGTATTTGATGAAACAACAAGTAAGTCAAAGATCTTACTTGAAAACAAAAAAAAGTGAAGCAGAGGGAGTATGGTGAAGAAAAAGGTGATTACATATGAATGGATAGTCTGGTTGAAGATAAAATATCCAGTGACGGTAAAATCCAAATGTATAACTTCAAGAAAGTTAAAAGAATTTCCATTTGCACAAGTAAAATCCAAGGAGATTTATCATTATTTATCATGTGTGTGCGTTTGTGTGTGTGTGTGTGTTTAAAGATATTTGCTTTATGATATGGTCTACCGTATAGTCAGGATCGAAGCTATGCGATTGAAATACAATCGTTGTTTCCTCCAGTTCTACTCCCTAAGCTAATTTGCCACTTCTAGTTGGTTGACATCATAATCTGTTTAAATCTATTCACTTACCTACATACAATATACTTTTTCCGGTACCGACCACTAAATCCACTTAATTAGTGTTATAAAAAAATATTTCTAAAACCAGCAACTCCTTTAACCGTGTACTTTACAATGTACTATCCATCTATCTTTCTTTCTATAATATAGTCAGTGTTTTGTGCATGAATCAATGCATAACATGTCGACTAATGCATTTATATTGTTTTTGTAAACAGAGATCGTTTCCTCAACAAAAAATATTGTTTATAGTTATGTAGGCAAAGCAATCGGACTATAACCGGACAAAGAACCATTAATCTCGCGCAGGTTTCAGCAGCATTTTTACAGAAAGATTTATGGTTCAACGACTTACTTTTTAAGACACATAGGGCGCACATGTTTTTACTTAGCTTTCTTATTAAAAAGATCACTTCAAATAAAAGTTGACCATAAATATCCTACAACATTATATATTCTTTTTAATAATAAAAATAAAATGTCGCGACGGTTATGGAAGACTGCATACTGCTTAAACATCCTTTCTTGATAAATACTATTTTCAATTTAAAAAACGTTAGTGCTTAAACCGGTCTAAAGATATTTTCACTAAATGCAAGACATATAAAAATAAATAAAGGTATTTTACTTATCTTTAGAGAAATAAATATATATAATGTGTAATATAAGTTGCGTTTTGTAAGTAGAGCTGACCAAAATCTTATTTTGAGTGTTATTTTATTGTAAACCAATAGGATTGGAATCAGTCTTTTTCGGCATTGGTTTAGGCAAATATTTGATGCAATATTTTAAAAGAATATATATTATATTTCCTTTGCTTTTATATAATTTTATATCTATTTTCTCTTACGATAGTAATCTATAGAGAAAGTCCTGAAATTCTTTCTCGAAGAGAAATAACGTCGTTCATATCTAAAACAACACGCCATTCCTATAGTTTGTATGGATTTATACTTATTTTTACACACTTACAACTTTTTAATGTATGTTACATATTCTATGCTTGCAATAAAAAGGGAAGCAAAACTTTAATATAGGAAGCGGCCTTATTAACTACTCTAAAAAGTTTTCCTAATATTACTTAAGTAATTGAGAAATTAATAGATTGTAATTTACCAAAAAATCTTGCCCTTTGTCTACTTCGATTATTTTAGCATATGTTAAAATAAGCATCTTTGTAAACCTTGAATATCAAAATATTTAATTAACAAATTAGTTTTAGGAGGACGTTTTTTAATGTGTTTATTTTGCATAAAATATTATTGGAACCATAAACCAGTTCCGTTTTCTTACAACTCATGGCCATATACATTCTATTTCTTTTATCATACGTACATAAGAAAATAAATAATTTAATTATTCATTATTATTTTGAAGATAGATACCGTTAAATCATGACTGGGATATTTTACATTACATTAAATTGTTTATATTAAAAAAAAATCGTATATGATGTTTACTTGGCGATTTGGTTTAAAAATGTTTTCCACAGATGTGTTTTCGGTCGTTTTTTTGGCGACATTTTGATATTGTATTTTTATTAATATTATATTGCAATTATATTTTTATTCCTATTATACTAATGTCACCTCTGGATATTCCACAGTGGACTGATTTTATGTGATACATCGATGTTGGCATTTTGTAGATGTTTAGCGTAAATGAGGACGCTCTGATATTATTATAGTTCTTTTGCTAAACTAAAAAGTATTCATCTAGGATATATATATATATATATATATATATATATATATATATATATATATATATATATGAGAGAGAAACAAACCTCAATAAGCTCTTCTCTTTATTGAGTATTGAGCTTTATATATATATATATATATATATATATATATATATATATACATATATACACACACTGTTATTTATATTAGTTTGAATTTACCATTGCGTATATCAGGTAAACACTACATCCCTTTGATTTCATTAATATATATATATATATATATATATATATATATATATATATATATATATAACGTCAAAGAATGAGAGTTCAATATAGAAACGTTGTTTTAATTTGAATGAAATAAAATACGCATCAAATGCGCTTGAAACCAACTCACAACGTAATATTAAGAAAATAAACAAATATTTTACTTGTTTGAGTTTATCACAAATATATTTCGACAGTAGCTTTCATCTTCAGACTGCTTGTGCCCATTCCACTACAGTGATTCTTCCATTTCCTTAGAGATGTGTTCATTTGTTTTCCCCTCATGCCTGTTATAGAGGGTGGTATCTTCGGCAAATATACCCATTTCAAAAAATAAATTTATCAGGGAGGTCATTTATGAATATCAGAAACAATAAAGGTCCAAGGATAGACCCCTGGGGTACTCCCGGATTTATATCATATTGTTTAGATGTACGACCATCGAGGACAACTTGGATTTAATTATATTGTGTATTCTTCCAGTGATACCATATGATCTAATTGTCCTTAGAAGACCATCGTGCCATATCCTTTCAAAAGTCTTAGATATATAAAGGTCTTCCGCCCTAACCTCCCCTTATTTGTCCAGTGAACGATATGTACGTTCAGAGACTACTGTTAAGATATTTGCTGTTGAACGGGCTTGCCTGAATCCATATTGTTTGTCGGTGAGGGGTTTAGCAGCTGTTAGGTGTTGGACTAGGGATTGATTAACTAAGGACTCAAATATTTTGGCGAAAATGTGAGGAGGCGAATGGGGTGATAATTTAGTTGGTCAGTCCTTTCACCATAATTCTTGAAGACTGATACCACAAAAAGCAAGATTCGTGAAGCCATTTATTGTAAAGTTTGGAGAGAACTGGAGCAATCTCAGCAAAGCATTTTTTTATTAGCACAGCCGGGATGAGATCTGGTCCACATGCTTTTGAGGTATCTAAGTTTTTTATGATATCATGCATCTGAGAAGGGGTGATTTTCAAATCGTCTAGTGTTGCGCCTTTCCGCAAAGGAAAGTTGGGGAGGGGGGTGTGCCGGGTCTAGTGTACAGTTTGAGGCAAACCGACTGGCAAGCAGACTTGACTTGTCGGTTGCCGTGCAAGCAACTCAGGATTGTTTGATAGTGGGGGAATCGTTGACTGCGCATTATAAAAAATCACAGTAATATTCAAATATATATTACTTTAGAAAATCACTGTAATATTTGGAATTTATTTTACCCACGTCTTTCACTTTAAATGAACCCTCGAACTCATTATCAAAGGTAGCAGCTCATATCATGATACCACAACCCCTTGTCAGTATTTAAATAATCTTGAGAGATATATTTCAAAAACACATCCGTGAACCTTTTTCATCGAGATTATCGAGTGTGATCCTGGATTAATCTGTAAAATACAACACTTTATTAAAATCGGATTTCATGTATTTTGTACCACAGCAATCTTATTTTGTCATTTTTTTAAATTAATTTATGACTATTTTTTAAGTCATCAAACTCCCTTTATTCATAATTCATTGGTAATCTTGATTATTTGGAAGATCTTGCGGTTTATAATACGGACGCATTTGCATTTTCTATCAATGCTCTTAGGAATTGGCAGTGGCCAAATGCTTAAAGACACGAACTGAAGAACTTGCTGCCCCACGTTTGAATCCAGTTCCTTCAGCAAAACTAACTATAACTTAGGATGCGTACAACCGTCTCATGATTTCTCCCTGTCACTACCTACTCTGTTTAGCAAGGAGTCTGACTAGGAAACTATCGGGAAAAATAATGCTAAGAATTAATTAATAAGGTTCATAGAATATGATATATAAGGTTCATAGAATATGATATTTATGTTTCATTAGATCTCATTTTGTAAAATTCCTTAATTCAGTTCGAGACTTTCATTGAATTCCAAGTTGACACGTTTCCGTAATTTTCGACCATGCTTATTTAGATTATTTAAGGAATATGCAGCGAAGTTGACTCTTTGATAATTTTTTTGACTATATAGTTATTTCTATTGAGTGTTTTTTCTTTTCACAAGTCATATTACTAAATTCTTGTCCATTCTAAAATCTCTTGACACTGCAAGTTTCTAACAGTTGAAAACATACTAAATATAAATATGCAATTAAAAATTTTAAAAAATTAATTATGTCATACTTAGTCGCTATATATATATATATATATATATATATATATGTGTGTATGTGTGTGTTTACACATACATACATACATACATATATATATATATATATATGTAGAAATATATTTTCTGATTATATATATCAATCCTTATTTAAGAAGCTCAATGTAATTACAGAGCAATATAGAGAATCAATGACAAAAAGTTATCTTCCAAAATTCATGATGTTGACCATCTTATAATTTATTCCTTTAATTCAGTTGTCTTGAACTTCAATATGGCGTAATGGAAAAATATAAAGGTATCTGCAGCTTCTCTTCCAATTTTCGAATGTGTACCATGTTAAATCACATTTCAATTCCTTTGACGGATTAATTGTTGCTATTTCTTCTGATGAGTTAAGGGCATAATAGATGCACTGATTGATATAATAATTAATTGATTGATGTTGCGCTACGAAACAGATACTGTAAAGATATATATAAGTCAACTGAATTAAAGGAATAAATTATAAGATGTCAACATCATGATTTTTTGAATATAACTTTTTGTCATTTAATCTCTCTCTCTCTCTCTCTATATATATATATATATATATATATATATATATATATGTGTGTGTGTGTGTGTATGTGTGTGTGTGCGCGTGTGTGTTTTAAATACAAGTTATTTAATTCGATAGCGCATACCTATGAATTTTACATAAAATATTTGCCAATGCCTCCTGTGATTATTAGCTTTGGCCAGGGTTGACAGATGCACGGTATTTTTATAGTAGCCGAACATTGCTTTTCAAATATGGTTGCAAACCTGAAAAATAACATAGAAAAATGTGTTTCTCTTTCTATTTCTCCTATTGCAATTTTATTGCATGCCATTCACATTTTTACTGTGTAGCAGTGCTCTGTGTTTAAAACTCCGTTTCAAAATGCAACGTGTGAAACCTTTATTAGAAATTTATGAATCACACCGTAATGTCCTTATTGACACGCGTGAATTCTCTTCTAATTATTAAGCGTCAACAACAAAACATAGCTTCATATAACGAATAGATGCGACATACTGAGCAATGTCTGATTCTCATAGGAGACTTAAGATGGTTTTTTTTAAGTAGTTTAATTTTGATAATGATTGCTGACGGCCATTAATATGATGATGGGATAAATTGTACGGCGAGTCTTTTCTAGAAAACAACGCAGTAACGCGTATTCATTGTACGACGAGAATTTTTATAATAGACTCCATGTGTGTTTTGTAACAATAAAACTGCAGAATCCCTCTTTAGATTTTAAAAATTTATTTAAAGATAATTTCATTTTAAACACAGTTGACTTAATTAGTTTAGTTTATTATTTAATCTATATATATATATGTATATATATATATATATGTATATACATATATATATATATTATACCTACTTCATTTACTCACATAAAACTAATATACGAAAGTATAGATTCATGCGTAAACTTTAAGTATTTACTTCAAAAGTGCTCAATACGTAGGTAGAGCTAGTTAGTAAGTTATAAAATGTATATGGCGATTAAGCTACACTGAATATTAAGTGTAGCTTAATCGCCATATAAATTTTATAACTTACTATATATATTATATACATATATGTGTGTGTGTGTGTGTGTGTGTGGGTGTGATTGTATAACTGGAATACAGGAAAAGCCCTGGGTACAGTTTTTCAGGTTACGATGTGGAATACGATGTTTCCCTGCCCCTGGTTACGGTTTTTGCCACACTTTACAGGATTATTCATAAGGTTATTATATACATGTGCATCATATACTGTACTGTATCTTTTACTAAGTTTTAATGCCGGTTCCCAAGGTTCTACAGTAATAATTAACACATCTATTACAACTGTCATTCCAAAAATAATGCTATTATTTTTTTAACTCAAAATATTGGAAAAAATACTACCACAGGAGTGGTATCATTAACAAACAATCGACCTTTTCTGCTCCAAAATTTCTTTGATAACGTAATTATTGCATATTTGCTATACATTTAATGGTGCATATCTACTTCTGATGTATGCTCTATTAAAGAAGCTGCTTTCGTCGTGCCTCTGCAACACAAGGAACACACTTTCAGTTCACTAGCGCTTAGTTTCAGTAAATATATCAATGTAATATATAATCCTCTGATCTATTCCGGCAAAATAAAAACTAAGAGGCATTACTTTTCGAACGTTTCTAGTATATTTTAAAAAGCGTATAGTATATTTTGCTTGTTCCTGCCGTTGTTATTTTTTATACGTTTCTCTTTAAATGACCAAATTCAATTGTTAACCAAAACTGCTGCTAGAAACGCTATATTTGATTAATGTTGTTTAAAAAGCTAATATGAAAGCACTTTATGAGAATATTAGATTAATCTCCCTTTAGTGAACCCTTTTTTTACACGATGGTCACCACTTATCAAGACCCGGAAGCCACTCAGGGGTAAGGGTTATTGCAAGTACAGTACGTTAGTGTGGAGATTTGATGAAGTGTTTACTTAAGGGGGCGGTTCATTAGGAATTGGCTACCGTTGGACTTGAAGACATCCAAGTTGTAGTCAGGTGGGAAGCAGGCAGACGGAACAGAGTTCCACAGGCGTGCAGTTCTAAGAAAGATTTTTTCATCGAATCCACGTTTTGATTTAGGCACAGATAAAGAGTGGAGGAAATTTTTCACAGTGGATTCAGCTAGACGCGTGTTTTTCGTGAAAGATTGGCGGGGGGGCAGAGATTGGAGTTCAGACGAGCACCTGTCATGGAAATAACGATAAAACAAGGATAGGCTCGCAACGTCTCTTCTGTGGGAGAGAGGTTTCAGGGTAGAGAAAAGGGTATCCACCACTAAGCCACGAAGTCTATTTTGTACTCTGTCAAGGCAGGATAGGCTGTTTTTAGCAGCTCCTGCCCAGATATGGCAGCAGTATTCCATCCTTTTGATTAAATTTCCTTATAATAACATACGATGATTATTCTAATCGTGTGAGAAAAGAACCCGTAGTAATTTCGACGTGTATAACGAATCAGTGAAACTGTAGTGGAAATGAAACATGCGAGTAAAAAACACGAGTAAAGAAAAGGAAAAAAAAATCATTAACACAGGCTGGATTAACGAAGATGCCTCTTACAATGTGGCTTTATTATTAGTATTGAACAAAATATTACTTTCTGAGTATTTAAACATAATTCATTTTGGTCAGTTATATATGTAAAATTCAATAGACACCATTGGCATAGAAAATTTAATAAATTCCTATATGCTGCATGTTATTAGTTGTTGTTTTTAAACTAATTTTTGTGTTACCTCGGAAACATCAGTTTTATTAAAAGATATGAGTGTATTGAATATGTTCCCCATTCTATGGCATATCTATGTTATAAAATAGTAATTGGTATTTTGTTGCACTTTTTAAGATTTAAAATATTTATGAATGTTCTCATTATAAAAACTATTATAATATTGATTATAATTTTTAGACAGAAGAAATCAAATTAATTGCATATAAAACATTAGAAAAGAATTAAGCGTGAGAAAATCCAAAATCATTAAGTTACCAATAAATATTGTCGTCATAAAATATGATTTTAGTTTAATTTTTCTTTGCAAAAGAAAAAAAACAGCATTGCTAAAGAACCCAAGCAAGCAAAGTATTAATATATTTTAATTTAAAAATGATTATTGTTTTATTTTATTAAATGTAATGACAAAAATAGGTGTTATTTCATTAAAATAAAATAGTATACACAAATTGTGTCGAATTTTTATAATGAAAAAAGTTAATGATAATTCGTTGATTTTGTATTTTATACTTGTGTTTTCTTTTGCAAATTAAAATAAATTCAATCATCCTTTTTATGATGAAAAATGTATTGAAAATTTATTGATTTAAAATATGTCAATCCATGTTATATTTACTTTTAAAATTAAATAAATTGCAGATTTATTTACTAAATAAACAGCTTAAAAAAATTATTTAACTAATTTACTAGAATTTTATTATATGATTGGATAATTTTGCATTTTTCTCTAATGTTTTATATGCAATTAATTTTATTTCATCTGTCTAAAAATATAATATATATAATAATAGTTTTTATAATGAGAAAATTCATAATTATTTCCAATCTTAAAAAGTGCAACAAAATGGCCTATCATTTTTATTAGTGCATAAGGCACATCTGAATGAGTGTACATATTTTTTTAAATTCTAGTATCTTCCTTTTTAAAGTTAAATATTAATAGTTTTCTGTAAATTAAGTTTCCGGGTAAACATTTTGCTGAATATTTTTCTTTTGAGACAGACATCACTTTGCAAGTAAATAGTTTGTCAAACTAATGCAAAAATATAATAGACTATTTAAAACAAATTTACCAATTTTAAAAATATATTTTTGCTACATATTCAGTTTTCTTTTCAAATAACTCTTTTTATTTTTTTTTTGCTTTTAATTTTTTTGCAGCAAATTAACCTGTGCGTCGAAGATCAAACGTGTTGTTTAATAACATTTCATTAAAATGAATATATCTTGTGAGTCTTCTCCACAGGTTCTCGATGGGAATCAAGTCAGTTATTTGGAGGTCCAGTCAGGGGAGATAAATTTACAAATTCCCTTCCATTCAACGAGGAATTAGTAATCTTTGATGCATTAATTGGTGCGTTGTCTTCCAAAAGGATCATAGATAAACGGTTACGAAAAGCCTGGTTATCAAAACATGTAAATAAATATTGCTTTAGAAAATCACAATAACGTCCTGAATTTATTTGAATTATCGACGGTGAACATTAATTTTTGAAAAAAAATACTTTAGTGAAATCAGTTTCAAGTATCCATTAACTACTGAAATCTTGTTTCCTCATATTTATTTTGAAGTATTACGCAAGAAAAAATATTAATTGATAACACGCTTTAGACCTTGTAAATATAGGGGATCAAGCAGCACCAAATACAAGCGCATTTGACACATGGAGTTTCTTATAAATGTGAATTTTTCTTCAGACCGCGCTTTGTTATATACCTGAATTGAGTCCCAGATGTTTCACTTACCTGCATTCCAAGTTCAGACATGTTCTTTATTTTTCGATCATCCCTATTTAACTTGTTTGAAATATACTTTCCTAATTTATTTGAGTATATATTCATTTATATTGACTGTTTGTTCTTTTCATAAGCCGTAATATAAATTTTCCGTGTCCAGCAAATAATCCTTGATACTGTAAGATTCTCACTTCTGAAAAAAATATTAAATATTAATATGTAACTGAAAATGTTCAGTGAATTTATTTCATGCTAATTCGCTGTGTGTATATATATATATATATATATATATAGAGAGAGAGAGAGAGAGAGAGAGAGAGAGAGAGCAATAAAAAGGAGCACACCGTGTTATGTGTTCATCAACGTTTCGTCTTCATTCCGAGGCTTCCTCTCGAAATAAAGAGGAAACGTTGATGAACATATACCACGGTTTGTCTATTTTTATTTCTATATTTCGTCGGAACACTATTTCCATTATTTTCATCATATATATATATATATATATATATATATATATATATATATATATATATATATGTGTATATGTGTGTATGTGTGTGTGTATGCATATATGTATATTACTAATTATTTCATTTGATAGCACATGCCTATGAATTTTGCCTAAACTATTTGCCAATGTTTCATTTGCATATTATTTCGTAGACAAAGTTGACAGATGTATTTAAATTTTATTAGTAGCCGAACATTGCTTTTCAAATCGGGTGACGAACATGGAAAATTACAAAATAAAATGCGTTTCTCTTTCCATTGCTCCCACTGCTATTTTATTCCGTTTCATTCACATTTCACAGTGTTGTGTGTTATAACTCCGTTTCAAAATACAACGTGTGAAACATTTATTAGAAATTCATGAATCAAATCGCAATGTCCTTATCGACACCCGTGGAATTCTCTTCTAATTATTAAGCGTCAACAGCTAAACATAGCTTCATATAACAAATAGATGCCATGTACTGAAGAATATCTTATTCTCATCTTAAGATGAGTTCTTTAAAGTGGTTTCATTTTTTATAAACTTTATGTGTCTTTTAGTAACAATAAATGTCGAAATTCTTCTTTAGTTATTTTTTTAAATAAAATTTTAACTAATTTTATTTCAAACACAGTTGACTTACCTATGTTAATATGTGAATACTTAATTAACATGTCTATCACGATAGTCGTTACAAAAATAAAGTCCTCCTATTTTTTCATTAGAAATGTTTTAGAACTACGATCACGAGCGATCTTTTCTGCTCCAGAATTTCATGTATAACATGACTGCCACCATTATTAATGCATATTTGCAATGAATGAAATGCTTCTAGCACAAGCTATGAGATGAAAGTTCTTTTCTTTGTGTCTCTGCAATACAGAAAAAACAGACACAGAGATTCAGTAAACATAGCAATGCAATTTGTTATTTCCTCCGATATAGTTTGGTGAAATGAATTTAAAAAGAATTACTTTTAGAGGATTTTTAGTAGATTTAAAAATATCTATCTATCTATCTATCTATCTATCTATCTATCTCTCTCTCTCTCTCTCTCTCTCTCTCTCTATATATATATATATATATATATATATATATATATATATATATATATATATATATATATATATACTGCTTCTTCCCTTTTATAGGCCGTCCATACTTTTATCTTTAAATCAGTCCAAATGGATTTTAAAGGCAAACCTCCATAAAAATGCCATATTCGAAAAATTAAAGAAAAAAGACTAACACGAACGTCCTGGCAATAATATTTGAGTTATCGCCCTTTAATGAAGCCTCTTTTTCGAATTCTCCTATAATAGTATACGATGATTATTGTAATGGCGTGAGAAGTAACATCGTAGTAATTTCCAATGAAAGCAGCGAAACGGTGCGTAAAAATTAAACTCTCGATTAAAAAATATGGTAAAGGAAACGAGAAAATTTCTGCTAATCGGTTCTGGGTTAAAGAAGTAAATTAACGATTGTTTCTTACAATTTAGCTTGTATTATTTTTACTGCGTCAAGACATGATAATAAAATTATTATTTTCTGAGTATTTATTTATACATATTAATTTACCATATTTTATGTTTTGAATTAAATAAACACTATTTTCACATAAATATTAATACACTGATATTCTTTGCGTTATTTAATCAAAATTAACTTTATGGAAAAATATTAGTTGATTAAATGTGTGTCCCATTTTGTGAAAGTCGCGTAGTGAATTGTTAGACATAGTAGCATCTAATTTTATAATGATATTAAAATACATTTTTTGAATGATTTCCTTGACATAAATTAGAGACATCGAAAATTATATATCACGTGGTACGATGTTATCCCCATAGTTCTTAGTAACTTCGTAATTCAAGTGCACTTATCAATGAAATAGCAACCGATATATGGATTTTATGTTAATATATTACAAACTAACAGCTTATTATAAGCCAAGAATAAAGAATCTGCTCTATGGATCAAATTTAAGAATAATTAAATATATTACAGAGCCCATCTAAATCTTAAAATACACTGCGTAAATATTTCTTTTATTTCAGATAAATCGCCTTTCCGTCCAAATTCCCGAATTCGACAGAAATATTCCCGAGTTCGACAAGATACACCTGAAGAGGATCGAAGGTTATATCGATTGAAACTTTGTAAAATCACACACAAGATGAGAACAGTATTCCTATAAATAATCGTACAAATAACCCTGCCTCATTTTAAAAATGCAGGAACGTTTTTATCTTTATTTATTCTTCTCGTTTATATCTGATAATTGTTTTCTCTGATACTTTGTTTATTTATTCTGCGAACGTTTAATTCCGCAACTATTTTTTGATCGATTTATATTGTTACTTTTTTGGGTCGGATAACAAACAAATGCTATGTAGTTTTCCCTTTTTCTTTTTATTTATTTCCAAAAATATAATAGTTAAATGTGGTCATTTATATTCACCAATTTAGCCCAAGGAAAATATTTTAAGAGTATTTTACGATAGGGCAATGCCAAGCAGCCTGCTCGTCTATATATATATATATATATATATATATATATATATATATATATATATATATATATATATATATATATATATATATATATATATACTGACAGACCGCCCGGTGTTGCCAGTTCGGAAAGTATACTTACACATAATATTCAATTCATGCAGTATTCGAATTTAATGTTATAGAGCCAATTCTCTACCGATTTTTACATTTTACCAAAATATATTAACGATTTCAAAGTTGAAAAAATCTTAAATTCCATCAGCTAGACTCGAAAGTTCAACAGTATAATAATATAATTAGATAATTATTTATTTAAAAAAAAACTGAAACCAATTAATGTTACATGAACAATATACAATTTAAGTTTACGAGATATGAGCTTATATTGAAATTTGACAAAAAATAATATATATTTTCCGGCCAGCAATTCGCGAAAAATACTATTTTAGAAATTCTATCGTCTTGTATTTAATTCGTACAGTAAACTGACTCCCATCGCAATGAAAATTGAGAAAATATATTTTATGAAAGAGAAATCAATATACAAAACTGATGATTCAGAGTATAATGTATTAAACATTTACCTTCATATATATTCAACATGATATTTCGGATAGATCAATAAGGCAATAAAAACAAGAATCCTTCTAAAAATATCAACTTTCAGGTATCATTTTGCGTTTTTTTTACATAGCAAAGTACTATCACCGCGTCTGAATATTTGATGATTTAACGGCATTATGTACAATTTTATGTTTAATTTATGACAATATGCTGATATTTGAAAAACAATTTGCTTGTTTTAAAGATATTTTGTTAATTCCAAATGTAAATGTTACGGTTTATCAACAATACTCTATAACAGGTTATTATTTAATTCCACGCATATATTATATATTATAACCAACATTAAAACCAATAAGTAATAAGTATTATTGTAGAATTATTCCAGACGATGCATGAAGCCATCTTCTGTAATAGTTTTAAACAAGAAGACAAAATATTACTTCAAATGAAAAAAAATAGCTTGCGTTAATTATTATATTAATATTAATCTTTTCTAACAGGTAGATTATTTAATTCTACCCAGCTATTATATATTTAAAATAACATTAACATTAATAAGTAATAAATCATCCAAGACCAGGTATGAAGCCGCCTTAAGTAATAATCTAATTTATCTATTATTTCACATGATAAGCTAGCTTGCGATAATGATTATATTAATAGATTTCACCTCAGAACGGGGAAAGCCTTCTCGTTTTGTCTGAAAAATCGATCAGTTAATGTGAGGATGTTGGCGTGGAAAAAGGGATTCGAGGGTGTAGGGGGGAAGAAGTTTAAGTGAAATTAAATATTTCTGCCACAAACAAAATAATAAAAAAAGGAATAAAATGAAATGACACCTTCTCGTTTAAAATGTATCGCATTTATTTTTCAACAAAAATAACAAGATTGACAAGCAATTGTCCGATCGGTAAAAAGTTCTTCAGAACACATAATGATTAGAATGTTAGATGAAAGTCCATGGTTGAATTAATAAGAGTAGAAGATGAAAGTCTTGTATGAAAATAATGTCCTTATTTCAAGGTTTGTGTTTTAACTGGAGAAGTTATCCTTATTCAAAAGTCCTATGAGGAAAGTAGTCCGTTGTTATTAATTCTTATAGAAAGTGTACGGAATGCGTGCGTGTGTGCACAATTGTGATTTTTAAGTGCCCTCGTGGTGTGTGCCATTAAAGTTTCGACAGCTTTGAAATGAAACGATGAGATGAAAACTAGAGTCATGTTCTCGTGTAACATTGAAGCGGGAAAGAAGTGAAAAGGGAGGAAAGAAATAATGTTTGATGCGTTTAAATACTTTACCGGCTCCAAAACATGATTGCTACTGCTGATATTTTGGTTCGTGGAAAAGCGTTAAAAAGACAATATTCTAAATTTTCTCATTGGTCGCTTTTGTCATGTGATAGTCCCTTCAACTACGTCCGCTAGAAAAATGTTATTTTTACTTTTGTTGTGAGAAAAGCGTGTGGGCGTATTTGAAATTATGTCGTTGCTGGAAGAACTTAGTTTTGTGGGAGATGCGATGGGAAATTGAAATGAATAAACGTTCGTTTATGTGCGTGCGAGCCTATGTTTGTGTGTGGGTGTGTGTGTGTGTGTGTGTTTAAGTGAGTGAGTGACGGCACAAGATTTATGAGACTTCGGTGTAGTTTCTACTACTAAGGAAACAAATATTTCTGTCCCGAAAAAACAAAATTGCTTCTTTTGCATATACGCTTTGTTAAAAGAGGAAACATATCATGTTTGTATAATCTAGAGATATTGATTAATATTTTTTTGTTATTTAGAGTGTTTGAACTATTGTTTCATCTTCGTTGCTTTTTTTTAAGTCGTCCGAAACTTTATGGATAGAAACAACAAAGATTGAATAATAGTCCAAACAATCCAAATTATACAAAAAATAATTAAAAATCCTCATCTCAAAAAATATACAAACATTATATCTAAAAAAAAAAAAAAGGTAATGGACGCGGATTTATTAAAAGAAAAAAAGAAATGGATTTGGAGCTGTTTATCACTATTCACAAATAGCATCCAGTGTGAATGCATTTGAAGAAGGTCGATGGTTACATCGGCCGAAACGTTGTGATAAAAGCAAGCAAGATGAGAACAATAGCGCAAAAACAAAGCAAACATATTATTCGATAGGAAGAATAATACACCTGATAATAGAAATATAGTTATATTGTTCACTATATCTAAGAGCACGCACTGTCCAGAAAAGGCATGCAATTGTAAATAAGAACTCATTCGACTTTACTTGCTATTATTTGGATTATGCAAACTGCTGTATTTACTTTGAGTGTTATTCGCACAACGTTTAGTAAACGCCGAGCGTCTTCAGGCATATATTGTTGTACTCGAAATATTTATGAGGAATTCAGAAGTAATTAAGAAATTTAAAACGGACCCAATGCTGAACGGATTATATACTCTAGAATAAGAAATGTATTTTGAATGGCATTCTTTCAGGGGGTGAAGTTTAAACTAGCAGTAGTTAGAATAAAATTGCAACTTTTGTACAGATTCTATCTGATGATTATTTAGGTAATGAGAGCATACTACCTTCTTTGATTAAATGAAAGACCATTTGGAAAATACTGCGCAAATCCCCAGCTTAAGAGAAAGATTCCACGGTTCGAAAAGTGGCACTAGAAATAGTTTGTGGCTACATCGACGAAAACATCATTACTGTCAATAAATAACAAGGTGTTTGTGCATCTGTCAATACCGTCGCGTGTGTATACACATCATAAACCCGACCCTCTTCTATTGCAATCAAGATTCCGGGTATTTTTGTGTATTTTTTCATTTTAGCATGCCCGATACATGTTTCTTCAATTTAGATAGCTGAAATAGGCATTCTATTTACCCAAAGGCAGACAAAGACGTTCGGTTACAGTTTAACTTAGTTATTTGAAGAGAAGATAATCACACATAGTGTACTCTGTTGCAACCATTGATTCCATGAATTTAAAAAGCAAAACTCGACATCTCACCCAAACTTGTTTCCCTAAAACAGGTACTCCCAAAACTGTAACTTATATATGATCATTACTTACCAAATATTCGTTACAGAATGGGCACTTGCGACATTGTTTGTCATTTAATATGTATTACTGAGTTCAATTATTAGTTGTATTACTGAGTGTCATTTTTTTTTTTAGTTCGGGAAATGCACCTGGAAATGTAAAAGATTCATCGGCAGTTTTGACGGGTGCCCTTCTTATTAGAATATCGTGTCCCTAAATGTCACGTGAAGAGCCAACGTCACAAGTATGTCCCTAACATCAATTACTGTCTATACTAACTATTACGAAATCATCGTTATTTTCTTTTTCAATTCTCCAAGAACTTGTATTGCGAAAAATACAAGTAATTCACATTGTGACGCGTACAATTACACTGAGGCTGATTTGCCGAAAAATACGGTGAATTTTAAATTAGTAAAGTATATTTACTTACAAATTTACGCGTGACTTTTATTTGCAGCAAACAAATCACTTGTTTTTAAATAGATTTTTAAATGACTTTTTTTACAACAATTTTACTTGATAATATAGCAAGCAATGTGGAAATATTCATATTTTAACCCTATATTTTCTGAGGATCTTATCAGTAAAATTTTGTTCAAAATGTTAAACATTAATTTTTTGTAGCTTTTAATACTTTTAAAAATAACATATTTTAACAAATTCTTCAACTCATTCTTCTATAAGTTTGATTCAAACAAAAAGAGTGGTATCTTACCAACTTTGTTTTTAAATTATTTCTCTGAATTTAAATCGATTTCATTTTTTAAGAAAATTATTGTTCGATTTTAATTTGTTATTTCTTATTTGCTATTCTGGTTGGTGAAGAATTGATTTTTATCTTGCTTCAAACATACATAATCATACAAACATAATTCTTAGTTATGCTTTTTAATTTGTACTGCAAAAAGTTCAGTTGGAATATAAAATGAATCTTGTCCTTTATTTTCTCTACTATTATATAAAGATCTGTGGATGATATCTTTCCTCAAAGCCTATCTTTTTGCAAATTTCTGCCAAAGGTAATTTATATATCAGGCAGTGTTGTTAGATATGTATTCTACAGAAATTCATTCGATAATATCCAAAATCGAAAAATGCAATCTTCAAAATTGTCTTTTTTTTCTTAGAGATTAAAAAAGATCACAGGGAACATTTCAGATTACACCGGCGTAATATTGGCCGATGCAACGTAAAATACGTAACGTAAAAACGTAAACTATTCCCTTGTCAAAATTCTTCTGTTTTATCTATAAGAGTAAGTGTTATGTAGCGGTTAGCGAGGGCCAACCGATACATAAAGGTTAAAATAAAATCCCTCTTTATTAACTTGAAAGGTGGACTTCGAATGTCGATAGTCCACTAGTATGAATTAAAGAAAATAAAGAATTCGCAGTGTAATAGAAAAAGTCGGATGATCGTAATTGTTGACAAAACGAGAAATTAGGTAACTGGAATTCGCATATTTTGCACGGCATTCTACGGCGAACAAAAAAAAACAATGATTGGAATTTCCTGATGAATATAACATTTAGTAAACAGGTGAATTATCGGCACGTGCAGAAGTAATCGCCCGACTAAATAAATAAAACAAAAACGTGCTAAGGACTCACGTGGAAACCGAGACCTAGGTCCTTGGAATTGTCTGTTGGTTATATGTAAATTACCTCTAGGATGCGTGACGTCAGAAAGTTGAGCTGAATGCCATATAAGGAACAGACGCGCGACAGAGAGACAGATAGCAGAGAGAGGAGAGAGACGAGAGAGAAAGGCAACAGAACGTCGCTGAAGACTGCATCGTCGAAACGTTATTCCCTCCTCAGATCACTGTGAGAACGCTGTTACTATCGCTGTGAACTTCAAAACCACCAACAGAAAAAGACGAACTATTAAATTGTAAATATGTATGATATTATAAAATATAATTTTATACAAAAACAATGCAATTGTGACTTACGTCTTCAATACATGTTTTAAGTTACGGCTGATCGTTCTAAGTTGTCAACCGATTTGTTTTCAAGTTCAACACTGTTATGACATTTTTGACAATTGACGAGAGGTAAGATAAGAAAAAAGTGCCAGTCTAAGGTGAGATAACTCACTAGTCTTAACTCGTTGTCATGGCAACCGCTTAGTAAACAGGTGAAACCACGGACGATCGACGTAATTAAAACTGCTGTGTGCCACAACCAGGGGGTCCTACGAACTACTACGATTCCCAACCTGGGGGCCACACCACAATACAACATAAGTCTATTAACACAATCAATCCCAAATATCAGCTGACGGTATATTGTAATTAAAACCCAGACTGAATTTGATAAAATACATTATTATTATTATTATTATTATTATTATTATTATTATTATTATTATTATTATTGTCGTTGTTGTTGTAATAATACTTATGATGATGATGATGATGATAATAATAATAATAATAATAATAATAATAATAATGTATTTATTTATTTATTTATTTTTGCGAATTAGTCCAGAGGACAAATCATTCCTCGTAATATATAATAATCAATGGAGGATTAATTCAATAGTTATATATACGCAATCTGGATTATTAAAATATCATGATACAGCGTATTCTACGACGGGGCAACGCCAGACGTCTAGATATTATTTTATGAATACATTTTAATTAAAAAATAGCGAATCTTAATCTTTTAAATCCATTAAATAAAATACGTTAATTTACAGAATGTTGTGTCGCAGAAACAACACCCGGCCTATTGAATTAATTATTATTATCTTAATAAAACCTTAATAAGTACTATTTAAAAATGAACGGGGGTTTGCATTTTTTTTTTTTTACACATTTATTTAAAAGTTTAATGATGTTTTTAAAGCTCTCATGCACTATCAACACTCTGGCAAGACCTAATGCGTAACCTCAGTTTTCCATACAATAGTCTACTATCACGCGGGTGATGTACGTGGTGAGAATTCATACTATGTAAGAATTGTAGTCCGATTGATCGAAATAAATTAAATACAACATTCACTTTTTTTAATAAAGATATGCATCATTTTGTTTAACTATTTACGGAGTGGCGAGCAGTTATATCTTTTGGAATTTTCAATTAGTTTAAAACCAAAGATGTGTATCTGTAACTTTTATCGTCTTGTTGTGGAGAAAAACTACGAATGTTTAATCTTCGATTAATCTTTTTTTTATTTCCCCCTGGATTATCGTTTAGTTCATCCACACGGATTTCATATATTACTGAACATTCTAGCAGGCATATGCATATATTTACGCACACAAACACTAACACACACATAGACACACATACATAGGCATAATTATCTATACATATGTACATATATAAATGATTATAGACGCATTAATATTTATATATATATATATATACTGTAAATATATGCATATATATATATATATATATATAGATAGATAGATAGATAGATAGATAGTGTAAATTTATGTGCGTTGATATAAAGTGTTTTCTGTATGTACACACAGATAACATCTTTTTTATTCTACTTTAAAAATATATTTTTTTTCTGTTAATGTTTATTTTCGCTTTTAAGATAAAGCCAAATATTTTAAATATTACTTTCATCTGGGAATTATACATATTTATTACTCTTTTATATACATATATATATACATATATATATATATATATATATATATATGGGTGTGTATGTTTGTGTGTGTACAGACATACATACATACATACATGCATATATATATATATCTTTACATATATGTACATATATCAATACGATGATTACTACTTATTGTCAAAAGTTTGCCATATTTTCAGTTAAGCGTTGTGCGTCTGTGTGCAGATAGGTTACTTTTCAACCCAGATTTAGTCCTACATATAAGCACACACATATGTGACATAAAGTGAAGGTGATCGTTGATTACATGGTTATATTGCGAATCCTCGAATGTCGTTTCAGGGCACGTTTAGATTTGTAGATTCGACCCCGAATATGCAACCTTAGTGTTGCCGTTCCTTGTTGTAGTTCCTGTCTTTGATTGTGTGATTTTAGATAATTTATATTACCAGTTTAAATATATATATATATATATATATATATATATATATATATATTTATATATATATGCGTATATATATATATATATATGAGATATATATATATATATATATAGTAAGTTATAAGATGTATATGGCGATTAGGCTACACTGAATATTCCGCGTTTCATCCACTCTAGGACTCTTCAGTATTATGCGCGAATTCTGTGGTTGTTTGTCGTTTATATATGCGCATATAAAAATGACAAACAACCACATAATTCGCGCATAGGCCTTAAGAGCCCTAGAGTAGATGTAACGCGGAATATTCAGTGTAGCTTAATCGCCATACACATTTTATAACTTACTACCTAGCTCTACCTACGTATTAAGACTTTTGAAGTAAATACTTAAAGTTGACGCATAATTTATACTTTCGTATATCAATTATATGTGAGTATATTAAGTAGTTATATAATGTTTATATACATATATATATATATATTATTTTGTGTATATATAGGGAGAGAGTAAATAGATAAATACAGATAGTTATATTTGTCATCTTAAATATTAACATTATTTTTTTAGAGATAAACGTGAAAACTTCTTAGATATTAAAGAAAACAATCATCTCTGTGTATAATATGCAGATGTCTTTTTACTAGATTTGCGTGTTTCCATGGTTTTATATATACCGAATGTATCGGTATTGTAATGTAGTATTTTCTGTGTGTATGTTTTTTTTTTAATATAATTAGGAAAATATATAGCAAAATAAAAGCGCACGATTGTTTGTTTGCAGGAAAACTGAAGCGTTTATCCCGTAAATACTTTTTAATCATCATGTACACTATGTTATGTTTGTTTTTGTTTTTTACCGGGTTTTCGGCAAATGTTTTCCATCGTTTTATTTATTTTTTTTATTTTTTATATATTTTTTGCATTTGAATATTTACGAATTCATGTACACAATTTACAGCCTTTTACGATCTCTATCAGTGTTGCTTACATGACAATTTAAAAGTTGTTATTTATACATAAACTAAAAATTCTATACCAATTAACTATTTGGTTTTTCTACTTTTTTATCCCCTGAGGTAAAAAAATAATTTAAGGCTGTTGAATAACCATTTTGACTGTTGCATACATAATTTTTTAACAATTGATTTCATAAATTATAATGTTCATAAATGAATTGCATTAGTAAATAATTCTGTTATATTTTCTATCGTATTAACAACAAAAAATGTACTCATATGCCGACTAATTTTAGATATTTTTGAAACATAAAATCATCACGAAAATACGACATGACAGAAAAACACAACGAAATGAAAATTAGTTGTATGCGCAAGGATTCCATATGATATACTGGCGTTTACACAGCGGTTCCCGTGATATCAGCGATATTACACAACGTTGAACCAGATCAGTACGAGATGGCGTATCATTTGCAAAAACACAAACAAAAAAAACCTAGCATATAAGGAAGAACGAGGATCCCTTTACTGCTTCGACTGATATTGCCATACTGAATTGAAAACTGCCAGAAAACTGTAATCTATATACTGCCTACTGCAATCTGTGTGGCCGAGCCTGAAAATCCGTGGTCGTATGAAAAGCAATCTGAAGGCATACATTGAGCAGAGTGAGGAGAGGATAGAATAACAATGGAGGTAGGGATAAGTAAGGATAGAGAAGAAAAGGCTCAATCAGAACGCTTTGAACCAAAAAAAAAAAAAAACATATTCATCTCTAGAAAATGTTATAAAGCACAGACACCGCGAGCGCGGAGGACGTTATTGGCTCTCAAGAGAAATTCATTTGCATAAAACCATTATTTGCATATAATCGTTTCTAGTAACTTCAATCACATGCAACTTAATGCTAATAAATAATCAAAATGTCCGTTGGGCGTTTCAAAATTAATGCCTCCTAGTTTTGGTTCCGCACGATTAACAAGATTGCAACTCGCTTTGTATCCTGACTGAACGTTATAGCCTGAAAGTGTCATCTTCCTGTTGCAGATATTGACGGTGTGTAACTCTGAGTAAGTTTTTTTTACATGGGAGTCACCACATATCAAGGCCCGGAAGCCACTCGAGAATAAGCGTTATTGCGTGTTCAGTAGTCAAAAGGATAATATCGTAGTAATCGTTAGTAATGGAGATTTGATAAAGTGCCTTACTTAAGGGGTCGGTTTATTAGGATTTTGTTTTATATTAGACTTGAAGACATCTAAATTGTAGTCAGGTGGGAAACAGACAAACGGAAGAGAGTTCCACAGGCGTGCACTTCTAAGAAAGAAGCTTTGTTCGTGGAATGTACGTTTTGATTTAGGCACAGATAAAGAATGGGGAAAATTATTGACAGTGATTTCATCTAGACCGGTGTTTTTTTGCGAAAGATAAGCAAAGGAGAGACAAGACATTGGAGCACTTGCAGTGGAAATAACGATAAAACAAAGACAGGCCCACAACGTCTCTTCTAGGCCACGAAGATTATTTTTTACTTTGTCAAGTCAGGATAGGCTGTTTTTAGCAGCTCCTGTCCAGATGTGGCAGCAGTACACTATCCTTGGACTTACTTGGCTTTTATATAGATAGAGAATTGCATCAGCAGTGAGATATCTTCTGGAGCGGTAGAAAGAGCCTACCATTTTTCCAGCGACCTTGGCAACAGACTTGATGTACGTGTTCCACTTCAGGTCAGAGTAAAGTTCAAGTCCAGAAGCGTATCTAAACATGGAGCCTCCTCTAGAAGAGAGCCATCTATTTCAATTGATGCCAGATGGGGATCAGAGTGTTGATGATGTAAAGATAGAAGCTTGGTTTTAGATGCATTAAAAGTAACCAGCCACTTCTTCCCCCACTGTACCAGATCAGAGGAGAGAGAATCAGAGAAAACTTTGTCATTTAGATGGGGTGCCTTAGATGTGTTGCTATAGATGTTTGTGTCATCAGCATAGATGTCAACGAATGATTTAAGTATGTGTTTGGGGAGATCACTGATGTAGATCAGGAAGAGAGTTGGGTCTAGGATGGACCCCTAAGGAACTCCAGCATTAATACTGTGGACCTCTGATTTCTGCCCATCAGCCACTACTCTTATGGGCCTATCAGAGAGAAATGATTTAATTGTTGAGAAAACATTTCCAGTTATACCGTAGCTGGAAATCTTGTGAAGTAGGCCCTGATGCCATACCTTATCGAAGGCCTTTGATATTTCAAGAACAGTTGCTCTAGAAAGGCAGCCTTTGTCGAGAGATTCACTAACCCCTGTCCTAAACATGTGTCAGAAACAGAGATTCTTCATTAATATTTTTAGCAAAGCTTAATAGAGATGTAATAGAGCTGAATAGGAGTGCAATTTAATATGTTTTAGAGTAAAAAAGATCGCTTATTTTATGGTAGCTTCCCTGTGGTGTAGCTTATTAACTTTTTGGATAGATAATATTAGCATTAAATTTGGAACCACCTTCGTATGACAAAGTGCGCTCCGGACGCCCATGCACAGCCAAGGTTTATCGCTACCTAATGGGCATTGAAAATGATAGTGACTATCAGGAAAAATAAATACAATGGGATAAAACAACTAACAAAACGGGCATTGTCTTAACGATGCCGTCATCTTATATGTACGAGCATTCAAACTGCAATTATTTGCAAACAGAGTTATAGCAACGTTATGCAAAATTAAATTACTACAGAACATTTGACATTTTTGCATTCAATTTTTTGTACGTAATAATTTTGTAGTATTTGAGAGAGAAAATCGAAAAGTAGAAACCGTTATTGACGAAATTAAAGATCATTTAATATCATTCAATAGTTAAAATTTTCCGAAATGTTTAAAAAAGAAGGCATATTTTTTAAACCAACATAATATGCCCATATTTTCCTCTATTTCTAGATGTCAGGGCTTTCAGTCCATCTTAAGATTTGTTGTTTCTGTTGTTTTCCTTGTAGTCTTGCCAGACCACACGCACACACACACACACACACACACACACATAAACACACAAACACACATATATATATATATATATACATACATATATATTAATATATATATAAATATATATTCTGCTTGACAAACGTACGTATACATATATATGCATACTTACGTTTTGAAGCGAAATATATATTAATATATATATATAAATAGATATATATGTATATATATATATATATATAAAGTTATTCCAAATTTCCACAATTAATTAAGTTCAGTGATTTATTTGATATATATATAACTTTCAATAAAACACGTGCAAAACGCAGAAATAAAACACTATGAGTGTGAATTAAGTGAATAATTCTGTTACTTCAGAGTGTATAATAAATTTATACCCCTCTTATTTCAGCAATTATAAAAAGTAATGCAATAATGTTACTGAATATTTTTTGAAAAAATATATACTTTACTATCCATAATATTCAGATCATACAAATCAATAATTAAACAGAAAAAAATAAACATGCGTCTCCTTTAATATTAGCACTTGGAAAAAAGTACAATCTGTATGTGTTATTATAACTCTATTATTATGAAATCTACGTCTTTTTAATCGGGAATAATTTCTGCAAATTATCCAATTGTACTATAGCTTTTTTTTTATTTTGCATCCGACAAGTTTCAAACGATGGGGAAGTTTGATAGAATTTCTACTTTCACAATAAATCAGTTATTTTAATATGCTGTTTATGTTCAATCGATATTCGTAATAATAATGTTTTAATTTCAGTGTCACATAAAGAAATTAAATTGGCTTGAAAATTGCTGCTGAAACAGTCGCTGTCACCTCCTAGCGAATATTACCTTTGCACAGTATCGCCATTTCCGAAGGTACGTAAAAGTCTGCTTTGAAGCAACACCATCACGATCATCAGCATCAAAATTATCACCAGCAGCAGATTCGGTTTAACGTTTTACATACGGGCATATGTTCGGGGGTTGGGATTTCATTAATGATATTAAAACTAATTTATCTCCGGGCACGTCTGCAATTTATACACCCGTTTTGCTCCTGTACAGTATTATATCTTGCTCTCGTGATATTCGCTTTTATAATCCCGTCCATCCCAAACAAAGCAAAAAGTCATTTGAACGTAAAGGACTAACATTTTTGACTCTGTTTAAAGGAGCTGAGCACAGTTTACGTTGTATTTAAATCGTGCATGCCAGTAAATCAGGAAAAATAAAGATAGGAAGACGGAAGACCTATTACGGATTTTTTCCGTCAATTAGAGACTACTACAGCGAAGAGGTGCGGTGTTGTTGTTGAGTGAGTTTATCAGGTTCTGTGCGGAGCCGGGCCAACTGTAATGAGTTTATCAGAGCACATTCTCCTAAAACACTGATAAAACGCTCAGCATTCTTTATCTGATATTATTCTACATTTATTAACATGAATTTCCATCTATTCTTATAACGTAGTCATAACATTCAATTGTCTTTTTACTCAGCATCTCGACTTGTACAACACACCTTTACTCGGATCACAATGGTTAACACAACGAGTCTTATGAATTCTAATAAAATTAAAAATATAAGGATAAACACCGTTATACCGTTTGAATCCACGGAGTTTATTGTTGGAATTAATTTTTCTTGGTATTTCTTAAGCCATAAATTATTTCTAAAAAGACATCGAGTGTTTACGAGAAGGTTATCAACATTTTAAGTGAAAGCGATTTTGTGATAGGAGCTGGATTCCAACTGGGAAAACACAGGTCCTAGTCCGTGACGCTTACCACGACCATCCTTAAATTAAGCTATATGTGATTGCGTTTATACAGTTATTAATCAGATCTCGTTAAGTTTGTGCAAAAAATAAAAATTAAAAATAAGACTAATGCGTAGAAATCCATCGGGAAATCTCAGTGTTTGCGTCTCAAAAGAATATATAGCGAACACACTGACACAGAGCGTTTTGCGTTTTATTCTCACTTCAATCTATAACGACCATTCTCTTTTAAAATCATTCTTACACTTTCTTTCCGTGTATGTTTACGTTTATGAATAAAATATATCTTCGTGTAAATAAAATTATAAGAACACTTGCTGATTGTCTGCGTGTGTGTTCTCTCTTGCGTTACTGTAGTAATTCTGCAAACGATTATTTTTATTATTTGATAGTGATTAATATTTAATGAAACTAAGATATCACCACTTTAAAAAATAGAATATATTTTTCATTGAATCAACCAGAATTCATTCTATCTTCATCAGAGACTACCTTCATCAGTATATTTAGTTATATCTTTTCGCTCTACGAGAGTAGCTAGTACGATTTTATATATACAGGTTAAACAAATACAAAGGTATATATATATATATATATATATATATATATGTATATATATATATGTGTGTGTGTGTATGTGTGTACAAATATATATATATATATATATATATATATATATATATATATATATAAATTCAGGCTTGAGATGTTCAAACGTAGGTTGTTAGATAGTGCTCGATAAAAAAGAGCAAAATATTTTTTTTATTTATTCGGAGGTAAACAGTCACATTTGGTCGCTACAAATTACCATCTGTTTCAGTCAATGAGACTTCATCAGGCGACGCTACACCATTTGACGCCATAGAAAAAAAAGAGAAGCCTGAGCTCAGTTTTGTATATTTTTACATTCCTGTATATATAACCAAGTTTGTAGTCTACGATGATTTTCGGGAGTTGGTAATTCCGATTTGAACAATACTGCCAGTTATAAATGTGTTTAATTCTGACTTCAATTTGATCATGAGGTTGTTTTTAACGTTAAAGAATTTTGAGGTGTCATCGAGCATCTTTTGCAGTTTTTTTGTGGTAATCAAATTTGTTAAGTACACCATAATTATATGTTGTATTTTCCTTTTTTGTTTTATTAGTATGGTTGCTTTTTTTAAGTCGGCCGATTCGATTGATTTGGAGTTTCGCTTGTTCACATATCATTTTGTTTATGCATATATTCTCCGTATAGTAGTTAACGTAAACCATGGTGTATGGTGATTTTTTTTCAATTTCGAGTTTTAGTATGTTTTCATATGGATATTCAATTTTTTTCTTTATGGTTTGGTGTTTGACGCAATTGAATAAGTGGCAATTCGGTGCGAGGTTTAGAAACTATTTTAGGTGGCCTGTGAGTTCGTAATCGGATATGTTGGTGTAATACTGTATATGGTTTGATAATAAGTTAGTTACATTGTATAGATAGTTTAATATTTGATGAATTTTAATTCGGTGTGAGTGTTCAAAGTTGGCTACGATATCTTCGAGTCGATGCTGTATTTCGAAGTAGCCCTGTGTGTATATTACTGTGAGTAGGGCCAGTAATTTTTTATATATAATAACAGCGGAAAATGCATGCGATTCCAGTGTAGGAGAGAACTGTGTTCAGTTCATTAAACATTAGCTATTAATTTTATTATAAATATCAACATTATTGAATGTTTTCCAAAATAACTCTATACTAAATTCTTGCCTTTTAAATTTTTAGAGGGAATTCCCTCAACATTACAAAATAGCCATCATCAAAATCTTATTATTCGCTGCAATCTAATCTCCTATGATAAAATAAACTTCTCCTCAGACTAAAAAATATCAAACAAGGTCTAATCAATAATTGATTTCTATAATATATTGTCGAACATCGTTGGTCACATTGGTTATACAACGACTACCATGTTACGTCGTCTTACAACGCATAATACAAAATCAAGTCCACTATTACACCATTAAAAGAAAAACAAATCCCTCTCCTCAGAAGTTTGTTCTTGTCAGCAATATCAAAATAATATGCCAGGAAACCAATGTCCAGAAGGTGAAAATACCTGAATCTATATACATTAAACCGCAAAAATCTCCCGTTAATAAGATTGCATTCCAATCAAGTTGAAACATACTAAAATGCCATTTGTAACCCTTTCAGCACGCTGCCTGTCCCAGCTAGACCATAGAACTAGGTATCCCTCTCTCACACACTGGGCTTGCACGCATTACTCGACTTTAAGAGTAAAATAATGTACATTTTAGACGGCTTTCTTAGTGAATTGTTTAGCAATCTGTGCAGATGGTTTTATTGCGAGATTTCTTGGCGATTGCCTTAATGGCTTCATGCCTAACAAACTTTTGGGCAGATATTTTTCGCGATCTTGGCTGTCTTGGCAACTGATGTCTTTGCTTTGGTTGCTTGGCAGCTAATATATATGTATATATAATTATATATATATATATATATATATATAGAGAGAGAGAGATAGATAGATAGACAGACAGACAGACAGACAGATAGATAGATAGATAGATAGATAGATAGATAGATAGATAGATAGATTTCCCAAACCACTCTGGCTGTGATGGAGGGTTACTAAAACTTGCTGCTTTGGTTTCAAATGATCTGAAATAACAGCAAGACATGCTAAACGTCCGATCTAGCAGCAATGCAAAATCCTTCGTAGGAGCAATAAAAAAAACTCCAGTTGTTGGTTTTCTTTTTATAAAAAAATATATATAAACAGAAATTATATGATTACAAAGTTCTAATATAATACCACTTTACAAAGACAAATGTGTAGGCAGTCGAAATCAAAGTACTTCAGAGTTCACAGTAAACGCATGTCGCATCAGATGTGACCGATAGCGCTTAGTAATGATATAACACCATGTACAAGATAATCATATAGGCGAAATTAAATCACTTCAGTGTCCACAGTTCAACATGTGTCGCATTATCTGGAACCGACAACGCTTTCGCCTGGAGAAACTGTCACCCATATATCGGATTGAAAGGTCGTACATCGTAATCTCGATAGATGAGTCGTTTACAGCCACAATTACGTGACTGATTTTCTTTTCTACCTCACAAGGGCTGTGACAACAGCTTATTCTTTTCATTATTTTGACTCCTGAGTACATATCGGTTATTATCTTAGGTGTTTTTATATAGACTGATGTGGTTCGTAGTTGATTTACTGTGTCTTACTGTGCCGGATATATATTTAAGAGTCAGAAGAATGAAAAGAATATTCTTTTGCCACAGTAACAGTTATCCCTAACAGTTTGAAAGTGTGGATATTACGGGAAGACATTGATGTGGCAATGTTAAACGAGAAATTACCAACGGTGATGGTGTTTCGCCTCACAAGTCTATTTCTTCTTGTTTGTGCAAAATACGATATCTGATGAAAATATTATTCAGCTTGCGAGTGAGAGAGATTTCAACGGTATATATGAGCTATTTTAAGCAGTGGAGAAGTGGAACTAAAGAGAATTTCACAAAGCCTCTAAGATGAAAATACCGCTGAAATCTCTATCACTCGCAAGCTGAATAATATTTTTATCACATATTGTATTTTGCAGAAACAAGAAGAAATAGACTTGTGAGGCGAAAAAACCATCACCGCTGGTAATCTCTCGTTTAACATTGCCACCACAATGTCTTCCCGTATATATATATATATATATATATATATATATATATATATATATATATATATATACTTGTTTATTGTTATATAAACATGCTCACATCCCGCTGCTACAAATAGCCACTTGTTTCAATCAAACAACAGATATCATCAGGCAGCGACTTGACTATTCAAAAGTTCAATGAGATTATTCATTGAACTTTTGAATAGTCAAGTCGCTGCCTGATGATATCTGTTGTCTGATTGAAACAAGTGGCTATTTGTAGCAGCGGGATGTGAGCATGTTTATATAACAATAAACAAGTATTATCAGCTCTTTTTATTGAGCACTATCTAACAACCTCGTTGAATTCATTAGTCCATTACTTTTGAATATAAAAAACCCCGAGTATATATATATATATATATATATATATATATATATATATATATATATATATATATATGTGGAGGGGGGGTTAGGAATGAATGTTTCCCGATACAAACTAGCGAATCAGGGGTCCTTATGGCATATCCTCTTCTCTTTTGATTGGTTCCTTGAATAATCGCGTATCGAAGTAAATCCATATCGAACCAATTGCTTTCTTCGCAAAACTATATTTATATTACATATTATTATAAATCTCAAATCCGCTAACTGAAGCTAATATTCTTCGGTTTCTTTGCATCATCAACCAAATAATAGTGTCGTAAGGTAATCAACTCTTGCTCGTGATTGTTCCAATAATAAGAAGCTCTAACTTAGAATCTGCCCACCACAGAAAGTTGGGTCAGAAAAATGTTATCATAAACAATCTATATAATCGGAGAAGAATCCACAGTTTGCCCACCACATTTCAGGAAAGAAACAGTTTACAACAACAGTGCGTGATATCGTGCTCTCATACTTCTTTAAAATATTCAGATTTTACGGTAAAGTTTGGAGGAATGACCCCATGAAATTAACATCGACGAAATGTTGCATCCCTCTGCCGGTTCTACAAGTATTTTAGTGGTGAATGCTCTGACGAACTGCAATCACTTGTGCCCCCACGACGTGAGCACCCTCGACAAACCCGACAGGCTGCTAAATCCCACCCAACACTGTAGAGATCCCTAGATGTAAAAAATCTTTCTACTCCAATAGGTTCTTCCCCAGAACCGCTCGACTTTTGAATTCCATTCCAGATTCCTGCTTCCCCAACAGTACTGACGTGCAGAAGTTCAAGTGTAACGTGAACCGACATTTTTCTGCCCAAATTCCTACATAGTACCCCAGTAGTTGTTGCCCTTGATAGTAGCCCCCTACACCAAAGTGGCAATTTGCCTTGTTTGGGGTGAAAATGTAATTAAAAAGAACACGCCGTCTCTCACAAATAATTAGCATTTCGGGAACATCCGCTTTGAGGATTATCCTCGAAAACCATAATTTTTAGAGTTTAAACATTCAGATCTTTTAACGACCACCGGATAAAAATAAAAGCACAAGAAACATTTTTTGTACGTAACAGTCAAAATATGTAAATGATCCTATCTTATGAAATTCGTGTTTCTTTTAGTCGAGCTTCATCTGTTACGGATACGTACACATCAACAAGAGGGTTATGCGCTTCTGTCCTTAGGATCATTTCTAGAAACATATCCATCGATTCTTACTGAACAGAAAGATAATGTGTAAGGTGTTATCGGATAAAATATCATTGTGTCATACATCTTTGACGATTGCTCAGAATCTTGTCACGGTGGACACAGACTATTGCATTTCAGTTATGCTGACTAAGTTTATTCCTGCACTAAAATGGAAAATAGGGAGTAGATATCAATACAGTTATTCTCAAAAAATACAAAAGGCTACTAATTTTTCAAACAGAAATCTTCAATTTCCCCGCCGAAATATTTCTGGAAATACATTCATCTCACGTTGCATTCACGTTCCTTGGCAGCCTTAAACACTTGGCCGTGATCTATGGGAGTACTGATTGCGTGGATACTTAAAGACGACATCTAAGACAACAATCCCTAGATAATGATACATTTTAAGGATAACGAAAAGGAGGGCAATATGCATATAGGCTGACAGGATAAGACATATTATCAGAATTTCAACGCTGTAGCTGCAAGAGATTTCCTTCACGCAGCGCCTCGATAGATTATATTATTTACTATTAATGAGAGAGCACTAAAAATTGGTTAAATCCAGCAATCTCGTTCAATGGTCCATAATTTTACTAGAACCAATGATGTTCAATAAGTGTGTGGGAAAATTGGAGGACGCTTTTTTGACCAGCCTACATTTCTTTATTGGAAATAAACGACATTTTTATATTTTGCGACAACCACACGTCTGCCATATCTTTTGAATCAGTGCAGTATATATGTTTGTATTTATTTCTTCGTTGTACGCCTGATAACCTGCATTGCTTTTTTGCAGCAAAATTACCGACGTCAAATAGTGTATGTCATGTTTTTTTTTTATATTTAACATTTTTAAGATTAAGCTCATGTTTTTGCACCCGCCACTTCTTTTTAAGATAAATGAATTCCTCTCTTCTCAAAGGAAAAAAAAACTGTGGGTTGTGATTTTGGTAAACTTATAGTATTGACATTAACTCAAGACCTGAAATAGAAAGCGTATATCAAAGATGTTGCTACGGTTGCTAGATAAATAGATAGATCATTCTTCCGCAAGCAAAAGTACGCCACAGGTTTTGTAGACCTCTACAGATATACTATCCAAGTAGGCTCCAAAATGGAGTTCTACTGTTATCTTTTTATCGTTCAAAGGTTTTTTTTTTTACTGGGAAAGCAGAAAATAGACTTTGAGATCTAGTATGAGATGATTATTCTTGTTCATACATCCTCTCCTACAGAGAAAAAATGTTGCTAGCCTCTAATTTCTGTATCATTTTATTGGTAGATGCTAGCTTTTACTGTTTATCTTTATGGTCAGAAAAAGCGCTCCAGTAAGTTCCAATCACTGTTACTCGCTCTCAAATCTTATCACCAAACATCTAGAACAGAAGCGTTAACTTTTTACTGCTCTCTTATTTTTCACCAAGTTTCCTCTCGTAGAATTTGTGTTGGACAGTATATCAGGAATCTCCTTTCCAACTCTTTACTGTTAACATGCATGGGCTTGACGAATCCTAACGTGGATGAAACGCGGAGTATTTTGTGTAGCTAAATTACCGTATGTATATATTTTTATAACTTACTACCTAGCTCGACCTATGTATTGAGCACTGTTGAAGTAAACACTTAAAGTTTACGCATAAAATAATACTTTCATATATTAATTTATGTGATTAAATGAAGTAGACATACTCATATATATATATATATGTATATATATATATATGTGTGTGTGTGTGTGTGTGTGTGTGTGTGTGTGTGTGTGTGTGTGTGTGTGTGTGTGTGTGTGTGTGTGTGTGTGTACAACTACTGATCTGAAACTGTATAAAACATACTTGGTCGTTCGTTAGGATCAGCTCCTACCAGATACCTTCCGCAAATAGCAGAGAGTGTTTAGCTTTCAGAGAATTACAAACGACTAAGTAATATACTACTTCATATAGAAGATTAAGGCGTATTTATAAAGTTTTACTCACAATATAAACCACTTTCTGGAGACGAACCAGAACGCGGGAAATGCAACGGTACGTTGGCGTATCCGCATTAGCGTTTTATGTCTGTGTGTTCGGGGCAATAAATGCACGTGTTGCTTGATAACTGACTGATTCTATAACGCACACGATTGCTGAACTCGAGTGTCGATAAAAACAACTCGCTGTGTCTCATTGTGCCGTCGATCATACTACCCAACGAGACATTAATTCATCCGTGTTTCGTATATCCTTATTAGTCGTATGTGTAACTGTACTTGGCGTGCTGTCGTTGTAGACGTGATAAAACTAGGGTGGGGCCTTATTAATTCTATCGTTGGTCGAGTTGGAATGATGAATATTACGATTTAACATCCGCGTTATTAACATCATTTACAGTAAGCCCCGGACAGGAATTCTACGTTTACATTCTCATTTTGTATTTCCTGTTCCGTATCTTATGCATATTTGTTTCCTTTTTATCTCGTCATTAGTGTTTTGTCTTCCTACTCCATACAGTTTATCTTATATTTATTCGGATTATTCGCCGTTATATTTATTTATTTTTTTTTTATTATTATTATTATTATTATTATTATTGTTATTATTATTATTATTATTATTATTATTGTTGTTGTTGTTGTTGTTGTTGTTGTTGTTGCTGTTTTGCTGGTGTTGTTGCTGTTCACTAGAAGTTTCACACAGGCCACATTCAAAATGTATTGCTGTAAACAACCTTTGATTTTCTCTGAAATGTAGGTAACAACGGGTCTCCTCAGATTTCAACTACTCTCAACCTCTTTTTATAATATTTGCAAATTCTTTTGCATTATCACAACAGCCGTTAACAATGGATTTCTCGTTCGTAGCAATCATTGGTCTGCACTGGAACTTACGTAGCAACAACCCTCCCCTAAAGCCGTCTCCGAATTCATATAGTGGAAGTCAGTTTAGTGCTTTTCATCGTCTTTCTTTTCATCCGTCTTGACGCACCTCGATTATTTGGTGTGCTATTATTTGACACTTTCACTTCTTTTTTTTAACATCAAATCAAGCACAATATACACAAAAGCGTCATTATTTCTAATCATAGCCACACATATTTTTATACCAACAAACATTTCAGCCTACATAAGTGAATTGTTGGCAACTTCTGTTGGTAATGGTGGTAAAAACGTAAAAATAATTACATTTTTGAAGGTAAAGGTTTGATCGGTTTACCGCTCTTATCTTCGTAGCTTTTCAAATTCGAAGTAAAAAAAAAATAGATGGTTCTACTTTAGTAACTACCCTAGTATGGGAAAAGGCGCTCCGAAGGGGCATGCATACCCGTGGCTTATCGCTTGTAAAACTGCATTAATAGCTATGTTAACCATGTAGTAAAATTTAAAAAAAACGGTCGTTTGTTTTTATAGTACTATTCCCTCTTCGTAGATCTTTCTATTTTTGAGGGTTTTTTTACATAGGCATCACCACTTATCAAGGCCAAGAGGCCACTCAAGGATAAGTGTTAAAGAATGTACAGTAGATATTGGACAATATAGTAATCATTAGTAATGAAAATTTGGTAAATTTGATAACTTATATAGAACGGCTCATCAAGAACTTATTTACGTTAGACTTGAACACAACCATATTGTAGTCAGCCGGTAAGCAGGAAAACGGAAGACAATTCCACAGGCGTGCAGTTCTAAGAAAGAAGCTTTGTTCATGGAATCTACTTTTAGTTTTAAGCACAGATAAAGAGTGGGGGGAATTATTGATAGTGTGTACAGCTAGACAAGTGTTTCTTGTGAAAGTTTGGCGAGGGGGGACCATAGATTGAAGCTCAGTTGAACACCTTCCATGAAAATAACGATACATCAGAGACAAACTCGCAACATCTCTTCTGTGAGATAGAGGTTGCAAGGAAGAGAAAAGGACATATCCTACGAGGCTACGAAGTCTATTTTGAACTCTATCAAGGCAGGACAAGTCCTTTCTAGCAGCTCCTGCCCAGATGTGGCAACAATATTTCATCCTTGGACGTACCTGCCTCTTATATAGATAGAGAATAGCATCAGCAGTGAGATATTTACCGGATCGATAGAAAGATCCCACCATTTTTCCAGCGGCCTTGGCAACAGATTTGATGTACTTGTTCCATTTAAGATCAGAGATAAAGGTCAAGCCCAGAAGCCTGTCAAAACTTGAGACCTCCTGAAAACGAGAGCCATTCATTTCAATTGATGCCAGATGTGGATCAGAATGTTGATGATGTAAAGAGAGAAGCTTGGTTTTAGATGCATTAAAAGTAACCAGTCACTCCTTTCGCCATTGTGCTACGTGCTAATGATCAGATGAGAGAGAATTGGAGAGAACTTGGTCATTTACTGTCTTAGATGTGCTACCATAAATGGTAGTGTCGTCAGCGTAAATGTCTACAAATGATGTAAGGATATGATTTGGAAGATCATTAATGTAGATCAGGAAAAGAGTTGGGCCCAGGATGGACCCCTGAGGGACACCGGCATTAATACTGTGAGCTTTTGATTTTTTCCCCTCAACTACTACTCTTATGAACCTATCAGAAAGAAATGATTTAATAATTGAGAAGACATTTCCAGCTATACCATAGCTAGAGATCTTATGAAGTAAACCTTTATGCCATACCCTATTAAAGGCCTTAGATATGTCAAGAGCAATTGCCCTAGAAAGGTGGCCTCCGTCGAGAGATTTGCTAATCCTATTAGATATAACTGTAAGCACATCTGCTGCAGATCTAGAAAATAATATAGTAGGCTTTACATTTAAAAATATTCAGTGAGTCTCTGAGTAGATGCGATTCATCCGTGCAGTTTAAAGGGGCAATCGAAACCGCAAGTAAGGGTAGTTGCGTGTGTAATTCTGAGGCAAGAGTTTCGCAATTCCTAACTACACCTCTCCTGAATCAGCATTATTTGGGCACATTGGCAGGAAGGGCTCCAATACTGACATGAAACGGTGCCGATATATGCAGAGGTGATACTAATTTATAACATTAAAAAAATGACTCGAGTGAAATCAGCAGTATACGAAACATAAGCATTTACCGCTCCTTCGAATTTTCTCGTTTAGAAATCCTGTTGCGTTTCGGCTTAACCGACAGATAGATAATAAAGATATTAAAGAAAACAAGGTTTAGAGATGATTAAAAACTAATAGACATGCCACCAAGTTGAAATAAATATTTTGTCTTTCAAATTCTGTGTACGTTATCCATCTATCCGTACAAAGATTTTACTTATAATATATCCTCGATGTATCATTATTATTTACTGTTAATTTAAGTGTTAATGTGACCAGTAATTAAAGACGTTAGCGGTTAAATATTCACAAACAGATAGTCACACACACAGACCCACAAACATCTACTGTTTTAATAGCATGTAATGTATGCTTAAAACATTTTAAAGAGATTTTTATTGATCAGTTGAAATGAAGTGAGCCCCGGTACATTATTCATTAAAAAAACAGCTAACATCGTCACTTTTTTAACCATGTTCACCCCTTACAAAGCATATCACCACTTGGACGTAGGGAGCTACTATTTGGGGCCACTGTGAATGGGATGCTTGTCACAGGTCACCAAGTGTGACCTTCCCGTGTCACTGGGTACAGGTCTGAACCCTCACACATGTGTCTTGATCGTCTTTCACAGGGAATTCTCCGTAAGTTTTTTCGGCGCAGAGGGATCTGGTTGGTCGGTTTCAGTGTCGATGTCACCTTCGGTTTCATATTCCGTATCACGCTGGAAGTGAAGGGATTTTCATGCACACAAAATAAAGAAAAACTCAGATTTATCTATTCTAGGAGTTAATTCAACTCAAATTTGCAAAATATAACATAAACGTATATAAAAATGCCCAATGTTAATTTCTTACCAAACACACAATTGAATTTTGCTCTCCCTATTTTTCGGTGGTGAGAGACGAGGAATGGGGGTAACGACGACTCTTCGATTAGTGTTAAATTCCCTCAAGATCCAGCTTCAACTAACTGATTTTTGGCGCCGTCATTTGATAGGTGGGGTAGGTTATTCCCTAGACCAATCGCCATTGAATACGTAATTCCCGAGAGATTCCCGATCCGATGCGTGTGTGTTGGTTCTTCCCGCGACCAGGGAGGGTAATTTTTGACCCCTCGTCTGGCCCCAGAACCGAAATCATGTTCGTAATGGTCTACAAACGACATCAAATTGACATATTTCCCCCAAACAATATAAAGTGTATGTCGGTTTTACAAAAAACAATACATTTATTACTTAACTCTTCCTTTAAGCAAAGGCGCCAAGGTACGCAACTATGCTTAACAGTTTATGCAAGCGTGATTGCCTGGCCTTCTTCAGTCTTAATCTAAATCCCCCCCCCAATAGGGAGATCTACCGCTCCGTGAGGCGGTCACGCAACACCACTTCTAGGAAAGAGTAACAAGATATCTGTTTATGTCACATTTAATATTCTGCATGAGTACAGTTAGGGAAGCAAGTAGCAGGAAGGGAATTCCAAAGTCTAGCTGTTCGACGGAAGAAACTATTAGAATAAAAAGCTTTCTGGCATTTAGGGAGAACAACAGTGAAGGGCTGGTATCTTATTGCTTAGCGAGTGTTTTCGGGGTATGTGTGTGTAGGGGGTACAAGTGAAATCAGTTAATCAGAACAGATTCCATTAAAATATTTCTAAAACAGGAACGGTGATGCAACATTGCGGCGATGAGACAGGGGATGGAGCTTAGTTGATATTATGGAACTGATTAGATATACAACTCGTTTTTGGACTTTATCTAAAACGGAGACGCTAGTGTTAGATACGGCAAAAATACTCCATGCATGGGCGAATGGTGGCCGTGCAAATATACAGGATAATTTCAGACGGGAGTAGTCTTCTAGCTCGATGGATTGAGCCACCTTCTTTGCATCAATCTTTGCAATGTTCCCTATGCATTTGTTCCAGTTCATAATGCTCGCAAATGTTAGGACGAGGTGTTTGAAGGTAGAATTCTCAGGTAGGATGCTGTTTGTCATGGATTTAGGTGGTTGTAGAGGCGTCTTGTAATTGTCAAAGGAGAGCAGCTTAGTTTTACTAGGATTAAATGTTAATATCCATAGGCGAACTCATTTTACTATAGCATTTAATTCCTCATATCATTTTATTAGGAAAAGTTATGGTTGATCTTGATATTGGTATTTGATTTAAGTACATTTCCTGATAGGCACTGCGACGTATATATTTTATATATTTTGACGTGTCTTTTGACTAGCACCGTCTGATTGTCGGCATGTTCTCAGTTTGAGCTAATGCTACATAATTCCAATTGAATGATGGTATAGTTACTGTTTCTTTTTTTATCGCCATTCGTAACAATGTCTGCTTTTGTTAAGATTACAGTTACTCTTAACGGAGGGGAAAATATCAGGTTTGACTGTTCGATGGAGAGAATATCACGCAGAAATAAAACGATGTTTGTGAACGCATGCATGTATGCTGCAAGGTGTCAGCTTAAACCCGTGCGTCTGTATCGATAAAAGAATGTATTTATCATTCTTACAATCAAATTGAGATGTCAATAATATACTATGCTAAAACCGAATCCCTCTCTGGTTGTTCGGAATTTAGTTTGAAACAAAAATTACACTATTTCACATATGAATTTGCATAATGAAAACGGATCACTTACACTTTTATTGTAGCATGATTTCTATATAGACTATACATATTACATTAATGATATTTTTAAATAATTCACTCGATGTTATTAATTTTTGTTGCAATAAAATCCTTGTAATTGGTCTATTTAGAAATGTTATTTAAAGTTCGTTTATCTAATGATTTGTTAAAAGTAAATTTATACTTAATTTATTTTCATTTATTAATATCTTAAATTTGCATTAAATAGTACGTTAATTTGTTTAAACTAGGTGCGTTATTAGAAGACCTACACAAAGCACATAATAATAGTTTTACTTAGTTGACACAGGGGATCATGCGATTTCGCCTCAGTTGGAGGCGCAAATTCCGCAAACAGTCTCACTTTAACGAAGTAATTTTTATGCTGATTTTTTTTCATAAACGAGTAATCGCTTATCAAGGTTTGATGCCACTCAGTGTGTGTGTGTGTGTGTGTGTGTGTGTGTGTGTGTGTGTGTGTGTGTGTGTGTGTGTGTGTGTGTGTGTGTGAGAGAGAGAGAGAGTGTGTGTGTGTAAATATATATATTTTCTTATTTTAGTGTACGGCCTCAGAAATCAAAGATCATACCTTGGGCTCATACTTAGTCTCTTCATAAAATAAATACAAATGCCAGTTTTCCATTAAATCTTTGCTTTACACCTCCAACTTTAACTTCGTTATGCAATAATAACATTAATTCTCCTGATCGCAATGGAGCTGTTATCTATGTTATTATCTATCTTACGCTCTTTTTACATTAAGGATTCTAAGGCGTAAATCTATTGTCGTGATGTATTCAGTTCGATATTTTTCAGTATTTGGCATTCGAATGCAATGCTATTTTATTATTGGCTAGGATAGAGTTGTATATGTATATTTGTTTTCAAAAATCCACATGCCAGCTTTTCCTGACAAACTCAAATACGCAGATAATTTTAGCACAGGGACTAATAGGCATCCGAATCCGTTCTCTCTCCCCTCTGTCTTTCTCCTTCTATATATATATATATATATATATATATATCTCTTTCAGTCCATATATATATATATATATATATATATATATATATATATATATATATATATATATATACATATATTCAGTGTAGCTTAATCGGCATATACATTTTATAACTTACTATGTGTATATATATATATATATATATATATATATATATATATATATATATATATAATACGGTAGTGTTTAAATATATGGCAAAGTATTACTTTCACTCATTTAGAACTATTTAAAGCTCCACCACCCACTCATTTTGCAACAACATTTTAAACAGTTTCGCATGTAATTTTCACAGCTATATTCTTAAATAAAATGTTGCAATTTTTATTCATTAAAGGAAAAGTTATAATACAATCAATGGTGTTCAAAAGTGCTACAAAACTATGTAAAGAACGTAAGTAACGTTTTCTTCTTGTTGTTTGTTTGTTACTATAGTAACTTTACAAGCATTGACGTTTTATAAAATGCCTTTTTCTGATTGGTTGTTGGTTACCATAGCAACATTTCCACATAGATGTTTTATCTCCAGTTTTTTTTTCGAGTGTTTTGTCCTAAGAACACACTATTTTTATATATTATCATAATATTAATGTATTGCAATTTCTATAATGTATGTATTAATTTACTCTTTTGTGGTAATACATATATTTTTGTATATACAAATAATGTATGAATGAATAAATATAAAGAAAAGACAAGATTTTAAGATTTTTATTGCGTTAATTAGCAACATCAATATAGAGAGGTTTGAATCATATCTATATTTATATAACAATCAATGTAGTCTAACACTTTCTAGCAGTATAAATATATGTATACGTTTTTACTGAATTTTATATAAATGCATATAATAATTATTAATTAAGACGCACATACATTAGTTATTCATGCTTACCCCAAAATCTATGTAGGTAAAAATTCCTGTCGTATATCGCCTATATATGTGTGTCTCTGTGTGTCTTTTACTCAGTTTAAACTGCTTTAAACTTTCGCTGCTAACTTAGTTGATACCAACTTTCATACAATTTTACAGTTCATAGATTAGCTTTTCAGCTATACATTAAATTAAAAAATACCAGTTATTGTTCATTAAAACAAAAGTTATAATAATATTCCCGGTATTCGAGAGTTCTGGGGAAAAAATGTGAGAGACGGTTCATTCTTATTGACTGTTTTTTTTAATATAGCAACGTTTACCACATTGACATTTATTCTCCAGTTTTCAAGTTTATTTTCATACAAGCACGGTATTTTCATGATATCTATAATATTTCAATTGCAGAAATTCCCCCTAGATCAATTTACCGTAGGCTTTCGGTAACAGATCCCATATGCAAATTTATTGTGGCTAAACTATTACCCTACATCTCTAATCGTTGTTCCATACACATTTATTTATTATAATAAAATGTACATTACATCCTACGAGCGCCACCATCAAGACCGACAGCATATTTAGACGAAGTACTTCGTATTTTTCCTCTACCCCCCAAAATACTCCAACCGTTCCCAATGAAGGCCGGATAAATATATGAACAATATAAATATATTTCCCTGCCACCCTAATTAATTGCATCAATCAATGATAGACATACTACTAGCTTTACATTTCCCTGTTCGGAATAATTTAATTTCGAGTATTCTAGTTACTGAAAAATAAAATCTGTTATTCCAGATTACACACATTTATACTAAAAACGAACACTCCACATCTTCGCAAACATGGCGTATGTGTCTACACGAATCAATAGATTTATGATAATTAAACCAAATAAAAATATTTTAGAACACTCATCAAGATAAATTCGCGGAGTTACACTCTCACATTTAACTACACACACAATATCGCAGCGCATTAAAAAAAAAATACTTTCCTATCGTTTCATTTTCGAGAGGTAAACAACGAATTCTTACATTACCTGCTCGTAACATTTATTTTTCCTTACCAAAAAGTATTCGTAATAACACTTCAGAAATAGTCTTAGTAGACGAGACGATCTATTTTTTTTAATGTTTGGTTTCAGTGTTCTAAATTATGAGATAACGATGATTATTAGTAAACAAGAGTACTTTCTTTTTTTAATGTTTATTTCTAGTATCCAAAATTATTGGATGCTTAAATGTTTGGTTTTAGTGTCCTAAAATATAAGATGACATAATGTACGAATCTTAGTAAACAACACGAACGTTTTTAATGTTTGGTTTCAGCGTTCTATATTATAAGATACGATAATATAAAGACCGCGAACTTTCTTCTTTTAATTTTGGTTTTAGCGAGATGAGATGACAGAATGAATGAATCTCACTAAACAAGACAAACTTTCTTTTTTTAATGTTTGGTTTCAGCGTTATAAAATATTCCATTTTAGTAGACAAGACGAACTTTCTTATTGTAATGCTTTTTTTTTCACCGTCCTAAACAATAACTACATGAACGAATCTTACTAAGCGTGAATAACTTTCACTTTTGATTGTGTGTTTTCAGCGTCCTAAACTAGGTAATTATAATATGATTGAATCTTAGTAAATGAGACGACCTTTCTTTTTTTAATGTTTAGTGTCAGCTTCCTACATTATGACATCACAATTTCAACGAATCTCTTCAAAATCACAGGAATGGATATCTAGTTCGAGAGCCGTTCTTTATATGAGAATGTTGCAGGCGACCAGAGGAAGTTGATGGGTCCGTTCCAAACTCCCTTATTTATATGAAGAGTTAGGAGGTGTCCATTCCGTAAACCGTTCTTACCATAAGGAGCTTGAGGGTGTGGGGGCAGCAGCGGCATAAACCACAGCAACAACAACGATAGCACTTTACTCTTTTAACGAGATGAGAGAGAGAGGGGGAGAGAGAGATAGGTGATGGATTATAGAACATTTTTGAGGAATGGAGATTTGTACCGTTGATCTATTTTTACATTTTCCTTTTAAAATGACGACTTTTATATTTTTTCTATGTTGATTAAAGAAAATTAGATTTATATGTGCCGGATACAAGTAGTTTTTTCTCATATAAAGTCTGTATTATGCAGTTTATATCACTCGCCATCAGATTAGTACGCACAGGCGAGGATCAAAACTAATTACATCCGATTGGCCCTGCCACCCGCTAACTTCTTTTTTGGTTCATAGTATTTGCGCGAGAGGACCTTATCAGCGACTATCAAAGTTAAATTTGTGGCAAATATTTTGACAGTCACCGACACTACAAAAAATGAGTTGTCTATTCCGTAAGCCATTCATGGAAAGATTACCCGTGACAATTCCGAAAGCCGTTCTTAATATGAGAAGGTTAGGGGTGCCTATTCAGAAAACCTTTCGTAACATGAGTATGTTGTACAACAAAAACAAAAACAACAACAACAAAAATAATAACAACAACAACAACAAAAACAGCAACAACAACAGCAACAACAACCGTAATTTTTCTACGATAGCCTAGGGGCAAGCTTCCACTGGGCAACGCCGCTAAGCGGGTCCTACATGTATATTAATATAAATGAGTTTCGATAATGAATATTATTTTTGTATATACAAATGATCTATAAATAAATATAAACAAAAGCATAGACTTTAGGATTTTTTGTGTTAATTAACAACAATAATATAGAGAGGTTTAGTTTTCTCCTTCTCTGATTATAACGCTAGAGACAGAAAGATGTGGGGTGTCGTTTTTCTTGATGTATATACCTATCAAAAGAAACGGAAAAGGGTAACCTATTTATTAAAGTTTTACTACGTCGTCGACAGATTCATAAATCCTAGCGGAAATGTCTCTCGTGCCATCTTTCGCTTACAACGTCGCACGTTAATTCTCTTTCTCTGTTTTGTTCTCCGTTCTTTTTTTCTTTTTTTTTTGTATATTTATTTAATTATTTCGTTTAGCGTACTATTTCGCAACAATACAAATCCGTTTTAATAATGCCAACTTTTGTGGAAAAAAACATTAAATGAAAGAAAGAAGAAGTAATGAGAAATGGGGAGTAAGTCCTGAGAGAGAAAGATTGAAGTCAAAGAGGAAGATAGAGAGAAAGGTAAAAAGTGAATCCGTAAGAATTAAAGAGGGAAAGGGAGATCACATTGGAAGAAAATTTGTGAGGAAATTTTTATGAAAAACAGATGACTACATAAATAATTTTGGAAAATCAATTTCATTAAATTATTAGGAATCTTAAAATAATGAATAGACTGTAATGGAATTCTTCGTTTAAAAATCCATTAAACGGATGAGTATATTCTTGATCTTTCTTATTTCTATTCATAATGTTTTTTTATCTAATACTAAAAGAAATTCAAAAGAATTTGTTCCCAATTTTAATTTTAGATCTGTTTCGTAAGATTTGTTCAAATATAATGTACTTTCTGCTGAATATGTTGAATATTTAAAATCTAATCTAATGAAGGTTATTTTAAAATATTATTCAAATAAAAATACTTGAGGACTTAAATTTTGATATTTCATTGGCGTAATTAAGAAAATAGATTTTTCAACACTAGCGTTTTAGTTTGTTCCAAATAATTGTTTGAAAAGTACACTTATATTATTTTTGCATATTTATATCCTGGAAAGATATTTGCTGCTTCTCCTCTTGATTTTAATTTAAAATCATTATTTATTGAGATTTATAGGAAAATTAATTAGAACATATACCGATTGCTTTGAGTAACATTTAACAATAAATATTTGAAACGATATTCTCTCATAATATTGGTCAAAAGTAAATTCATTCATAAAAAAATAGTTTGGTTTCATGCCTGCAAATCAAATGAATAAAAAAGATGAGTTTGAACAGAAGTGAAGCATGCATGGTTCCCCGTGAGTACACAGTTAAGGCGGCATCAAGAAATGAATAAGTTCAGAATTTGCCCCCACTTATTTAGCCCTAAATGTCCCCAGGGGAGATCATCTCCTGATGAGAATGAATAAACGGTTATGTTTTAGGCTTCAACATATGTAAATTTGTTTTGTGCACCATGCAAAAAACAATGACAAAGTCCATCATTAGCCCACCCCTCATCTAGCCCCAAAAGTTACAAGGCTTTAACATATTTAAATTTGTGTTCAGCACCATACAAAACTGCTAAATAGACAATCACAGAAAATTTTGGACGACTATGGTAAAATAGTCTCAAAAAATGGAGTGTTTTTATTAGCCCTTAAATAGCCCCTGGGGCACACACAAGAGTCATCGCGAAGTATAGACAAATAATCTATATATATAAAAGGGAAAACGGGCGCGCGAGTTGTTGTATGTCCAACAAACGCTTTTTTCGCCGGGCTTCTCGGGGGTCACTATGTCTTAGAAATGTTTATATAGCCCCTGATGATAATATCTAGGGTTTGCGAACGCTAATCTCGTCTAGATTTATTCACGTCGACTTTTACACAATTCTTCCTATTTCGGCACCTCTCGTGTTGATTCGGCTTTTTCGTATAAAAGCGAAACTGATGTTAAAACTAAGGTGAGCTTCTCGACCTAGGGGGAGCGGTAGCGTCCTGAAAGTAATGGAGGTTTGGTCAATGTCGGTGAAAACCGTCATATCAGACAATTGATTTCATTCGGACACTCCCCCAATAAAGGGGGAGTTGGTTTTTACCAACAAGTTAGGGAAACAAAACCAGCAAAGTAGGGTAAAAAACAAACCCAAAATAATTTTGCCACAGTAAAAATTGTGCGGAATTTGATTTACGTTTGCCTAATTACATTTGCCGCGCACCTGCTACTTGTGCGTTTAAAACGTTGAATTGAAATTCGTTTCAGTATTTTTCTATCGTGGGTGAGCGGTTACCTATCAACGTTCCGGGGTCGATCCTATCTACCTACCAAAACTTCTTAAAATTTTACTTACTTTTTCTTCTTTTTACATCATGTTCGCTGGACATTTTGTTTGTTTTTCCGATTTTTTAAAAGAAGTTTAACATAGGATTTAGAACTTTTCCTCCAACACCCGCACCTACAAAAAAGGTTTCGCGTTGTTTTTTTTTTTTTTTTTTTTTTTTTTTGTTTGTGTTTGTTCGTTTTTTTAAAATATTTGTTTTCGAACCTACCTTCCTACTAAACTTATTTTTCTTTTTTGATCTACCTCCCAACACACACACCTACAAACACCCGGGCAACACCGGGCACCCCCGCTAGTATTATATAGAAATCAGTAAGTTACAACTTTTCAGACAGTTTCATAAATATCCAAGGAATCAATTTTTTTCATGCGCACCAATGTGTCAATTTTAGCCATTTTAACCCGAAAGGCCCGACAGGGGGTGCAAGCCGAGTTTTTTTGTTCCGAAAAATCCGCTCTGTTACTTTTTTATTCATATCATGCTTAATGTTTGTGCAAAATTAAAAAGAAAATCCAAGGTATAGTTATTGAGAAAAGTGCGGACAGACGAATGGACGAACGAATAATGGTGGTTGTACGGATGGCCCTTTGTAAGAGGACCAATTATATTCTTTACTAGAATATCTTGTCATTCTTTTAGTATTAACAACAAGTCTTATTTTTATAAGTTCAATCTTAACCATATTACTTTTCATCATCGTATATTTCTATGTAATACATTTATTTACGTATATGCATATGCACTTTTCTATAATAGCATTCTGAATGTGTGTATGTTTTAATTTGTGCCTTATGAACTTGTAACAGCATCGCCATTATTTTGGAAATTTCACGCAAATGTACTTGATGTGTATGTGAGTGTTCTTAGATGGATTTTGATCGAAATTATTCTGATAAGCCTTAAAAACTGATAATCGAAATAAATGGATAAAAGGAGGTCTGATTTTAACTAAAGTTAACACCTAATTATTTCCACTATTGCATTATAAAGTTTTATCACCACATATGTAGAATAGTCCTTCCCATGAAATCAAGGGTAACTTCTGGGATAAGAAAGAGCAGCATTCAAAATACATGTTCATTTTTAGAACACAATTGAAGCATTATACATTGTTTTTATATTTTAAACTTTGAAACCATTATGCAAACATGATTTTATAAGGTCAGCAGTAGATTCTTGAATAGAAATGACGAATCGTACGAGAAACTAACAGTAAGTATCCCTGTTGTTCATCTAAACACACACACGCGCACATACACACATTCATACACACTTACACACACATTATATATATATATATATATATATATATATATATATATATATATATATATATATATATATATATATATATAAGCAGTATTACCCGAACTTGCTCGGGGGTTACTTTGATGCCCTTTTTTAATGTTTATTCGGATCTGTATCTTTGGTAACTTTAATATTTTTTTCCTTTTTCTTTTTGTAATCCAAAAATTATTTTAGTTAATTTCGGTTATATTGTAAACTTACTAATTAACGTAAACCCCACATAGTGAATGCAATGTCCAAACATCAATCCAATTTCTCTGATTCGTCCCCTTAGCCGCTATTCTTCCTGTCCAAACCAACTACTTTTGTGAGGTTTTCAGTGCTATGATTTCTTGCACCGTAAGCAAAACCGTATACATTGTTGACTACGTCACTACGGTGAGACACATGAAGCTGCGATGGATCCGCGACAGCAGCAGGCAAGCAAACGATTTGATTGAAAAATGATCAACTTTACCTATTTTAAATTACGTTCTTTTATATGAGTTATTGACTTAAATTTACATTTTCATGTTTTTTTTTCTTTTTAGGAGTGCTGTATATGCTTTAAATCGGAATACCGTGCTTTTTTTACATAGGCGTCAACACTTATCAAGGCCGAGAGGCCACTCAAGGATAAGGGTTAAAGATTGTACAATAGTCAAAAGGTGAAGTGAAATTTTGCAGACATTTTAGGGAATTGAAACAAATAGTAACTGATTTTCTACATTCTAAACCCCGTGTTTTCATTTGGTTAATGTTTTATCTTGTATATTTGAGACTTGCCTTTTTATTTATGTTTGAGACTTTTCTTTCATCAGCATAATTTATCCTGATTTAATTTTTGTGTTGAAAAATGAAATAATCGTGAAGCAGACGGTTGTTATGAATCGAATTAATTTCAATTGTATATACGGCGAAATCGAAACATTGAGAATGAAATCATGGGTAAAATTACTAAAGAATAGAAAAGGTGCTAAGAGAAAATATTTACTTAAGAAGGAACGAGTAGGAAACGGGAATACGAGAAATGAAAAAGGAGGCCTAAATGGAATATAATGTGAAATAAAGGAGAAAAAGGTTTAGATGATGAGAATAAGAAATTGATTCAAAGAAAGTTTATGATGACACAAAACATAGAAAATAAGTTTCAGATAATATTTTCTTAAGAAGGAAGGAGTATTTGACATGACATTCTGAGATCGAATGAAAAAAGAGAAAACGAGAGTACTATGAGTAAGTAACAAAAACAAGAAGAGAAGGGAGTAGAAAAAAAGAATACAAAAGAATGGGAATAGAAAAAGAAAGAGAGAAAAAGAAAGAGAGAAAAAAAAGGATAAATTAAACTATAAGGAGAAACAGAAAAGTGAAATGCTAAAGGTGAATACTATTAGTCGGGAGAAGACCACAAAAAAAGAGAGAGAAAACGTAGAATAGATGTATAGGAACGTAAAAATGATGAAGAATACAGAAGATCGAAGAAGAAAAATAAACAGAAGAGGGAGGAGAAAAAAATAAACAGAATAGGGAGAAGAAGAAATAAAAAGACGAAGAGAAAATATAAAGAAAATGAAAGAAGGAAAAAAATAAATCGAAGAGGGAGGAGAGGAAATTGAAAGAAGAGGGAGAAAAAATGAAAAGAAAAGGAAGAAGTTTTTTTTTTTAAAGAGGGGAACAAGAAAAGTGATAAAGTGGTAAAACTATAACAATAATAAAATGAATAAAAGAAGGGTTAGAAGAGAACATATATAGGAGAATGGGTTGTCAGAAAAGACGAAAACAAGAAAAAGAGAAGCCAGAGGAAAAGGGAGGAAAAGAGACTGACAAAAGAAAAGCCAAATAACAAAAAAATGAAATAGATAAGGTATTCGAAGAATAAGGGTTTGAAGAAAAGGAATAGGATAGGACAATATTATTATTATTATTATTATTATTATTATTATTATTATTATTATTATTATTAATAATAATAATAATAATAATAATAATAATAATAATAATAATAATAATAATAAGACGGTGAAAAAATGATTAGAAAAAGATAAATAAATAAAGGAGAGCATACAAAAGACGAACATGTAACTAACTTAAAGAAAAAATAAATGAGGAAAAAGAAAATGAACGAAGACTAAAAATGGAAGAAGAAAGGTAGGGGTTCGAAAATAAGGAATATATGTTCATATAAGAAGTATAAAAAGTTTACGAAAATGGATAGTGCAAGAAGATGAACAAGAAGAAGAAAGAACGGAGAGGCAATAAAAGAAAATATTGATAAACAGAAGGAAACAATGCAGTTATGAACAGTGAAAGAAATGGCATTAAAAAGAACACTTCGGGAAAAGAAAACATGCACGGACGAATGGAAAAGAAAGTTGAGGAGGAATGGGTGAACGGGAGAGGCGAAGACGGAGTAGATGTTCGTTTTTAATGACAAGAACGTTAGAGGAGGTTTTCGAGAGCAGGAGGGGAGAGAAGTAGAAGTTAAAATCGAAGCTGGAGTGATCGACGAGGAATAGTGGGCTGGTGGGTAAAAAGAGAAAGAGTATCGAACGAAGAAGTAGCTTCATCTGTCTGCCTTTAAGTTGAAGGTAGCGCTCACTTTGTGATGCCGGAGATTGGCGAAATCATTCACAGGGTTGCATTGGCAGAATACAGGTTGGTCACATCGAACGGCTTGCTCAGGAAGGATGCTGTCCATATTCTAAAAACGCACAAAAAAAAAGAATACGCGATTTATTATTTCCATTATTCCTGTGAAAAGAGAAATGAGAAAGATATTATATAACTGCTTACTTAAATGAATATGTTACGTAAACAGTTGCGGAGTTCTGTGAGTATTACTAAAAAGTAAAAAAAAAAAAGAGGTCTACATATATAGCAACTGAGCTAAAACGTTCAGATTTCTCCCAGGATGATTACGTCAAACTTTTGACCAGCAACCCCACTACCAGCCAGGACCATTCGGAGGAACAAGAAAGGATATGATATCACTAAAGGAAAAATGATGACGAGGAATTCGGCCTAAACAACTTAAAGAATAGTTTTACTATATACATACACATACCCACATATTATATATATATATATATATATATATATATATATATATATATATATGGGTGGGTGTGAGTGGGTGTCCTATAAACATTACATGCGTTGGAACTTCCTAAAAAGAACAAACATAAAAGCTTAGATAATTCAATTGTCAATTTGGAAACAATTACAACGATGAAAAGGACGAAAAACGCCTAAAAATAACATATTAAAAGGAATATTGCAAAGGAAAAAAGGCAGGAAAAAAAGAAAATCACATTAATAATATAAACGTTTAAGCATATATATATATATATATATATATATATATATATATATATATATATATATAAAACATCTGTATCGCGACAAATCTTCGAAAATGTACATAAAATATACGTAAATATTTCTTCCAAGTAACACCACATTTATATCAATATATTAATGCACATTTATTCCCATTAAATTAAATATACAATTTTTCTGATTGTGTAACATTAAGTTTACGTGAGTTTCCGGATTGGTATGCCTGTTCGTGTGTCTGTAGACTGTCATTAAATATTACACACACATATATATATATATATATATATATATATATATATATATATATATATATATATATATATATATAACTTTCTTTGGTACTAATTATATTCCGTCTGTTTTACTGTGCGCAGATTATCATCCCCAAAAGATATATATATATATATATATATATATATATATATATATATATATATATATATATATATATATATATATATACACGATAAGAATAACTTGTGTTCAACAGCTTCTCTATAAATAGTTACAGATATAGATGTAGATACACATCAACATTTATTCAAGGGAAATCTGAACTATTTGGGGCTGTCCGTTGTAAAGTATTTCTTTTATTGATATCCGTGAAGTGAATTTTACACGTAAAATCACAATAATACAAAAAGAAGTATTTCCAAGCTTAACTCTCCAAGTTACGTGTTTGTGTGCGCGCGCTACGGCTAGTGTGCGTGATATTTGTGCGCTGTGCGTGTGCGTAGTTTGTGCATACCGATCTAATTCCTGCCAGTTTTACTAGAAAACGCCGAAAAAGAACAATTGGAAAATAGCGGAAAGTAGAAAGCAACATATGAAAGATCAAGATCTTTGTAAAAACCATATTAATAACATTAAAGCGTTATATTGCAATCCATAATATATATATATATATACATATATATACATATATATATATATATATATATATACACGCACGATTGTAATAAATAGCATCGTTAAATACACATATGTTCCACACTGTCTGTCAATCGCGTGTAGATGAGTACAATTAGCAGTGTATCACTCTAATTATTACGAAGATACAATACTTGTATCGTCATCAGAAAAGTTGATTATCATATCAAAGTGACTGATATAAACTTATTCACTATACACACAATTTATCAGATATACATATACATACATACATATATATATATATATATATATATATATATATATATATATATATATACCTATGGCTCTTAATATATGTATGCATAAATCTAAACCTACATATATGTATATACGTGTATATATATATGAAATCTAAATTCTATGTATCTACATACAAAATTTATACATACACATCACAAGTGTGTAAACCTCTCAATCTCTTACCTACATCGTGTATAACCGCATTATTCCAATTATGATATTATTGTACTAACCATATTATTATTGTTGCTGCTGCTGTCATAATTGTTCTATTTTTTACTATATACAAATATTTGGCTTTTCTCTGAAAGGTACTCTTTAAATTGCCAATATATATGGTTATATAAGAAAACCAAATTTAACAAGCACCAAGTTTTTATATTATTTAATCGCCTCCGTCGTTTGCATATAACTGCATTATAAAAAAATATATATTATTACAATCAAGTATATTATTATTATTACTAATATTTCGTTTGGAGTAATCGATTATTCTCTGATAGTCACTCATACAACCATTTTTTGTTTCGGAAAAAAAAACGAAATATTTTAGTGGAATCAAATCCTGTGTTTTTGAAGCAGGCCTGAGTGGGTCGTTCGTTCTGCCATGTGGGGTTTATCGAATGGCTATGCGGGGCGAAAATATTAAAAGTCAACAACAAGTCCAAGGGGATTATTATTATTGACTCTGCTTGGAAAATCGAAGTTTTAAGCGAAACAAACACCAAAGAAAATAAGCGACAGCAAAAAATCAACGTTGAACTCAATTCCGATCATACTAATGCACACGTGAGCAAAACCCTCCGTCAACGTAAAAAAATATTGATAATTAAAAAAGAAAAAAATATAAACAGAATAAGCTTTTAATGATGTTATTCTGTTGGTTTTATGGAACAATTAAAGGCTCCATACGGAATTAAACGGACAGTTGAAGACTAAACGTACAAAAAAAATGAGCTCTAAAGTTAATATAAAGCCTGGATTAACACAAAGTGAACGCCAATAAGCCGATAAAGAAGGATCAGTATCGGAACATCTTTCTTTACTTCGCGTTTTCTCTGTACACAAACACCCTTTATTTATTACTATGTTCCCAGATTGTAACAAACATACGAAGTTTAATTCCTGTTTTATTTGCTAGCTGTTTACAACAGATTTCTGAACAGAAGCTATTTGTGAAGACTTTATCTCTTTATAAAATTGAAACAAAACAAAACAAAGAAACATTTCGTTTTCCGTAAAAATCCGTGGAAATATTAATAATTCCAAGAACAAAATCGGATTATTCTCTATTAAATTTCCAACCTGTTAAAAAGTGTTAATACCGAGTAAGAAAAAAGGTTCTTACAATAAAAATAAATATGTCTCAGGAAAAGTGAACCAAATATAACACAGATAATGTTATTGGAATTATAACAGTTTGTTGTTGGACGAAAAAAAAATCAACTGGATTTTTTTTAACTGTGACGTTGTCAGGGAAAACACATATAAGAGAACTGCCAGTGTAAAAACAATAACAAATTATTTAGAATAATCCAAATAAGCCAATTAAAGCTAAACAAAATTAAGAAAGACAAATAATCCAACAGAAAATAGGTGTTGGGCTACATCAGTAAAAACAAGTATATCTATACGCTTGGGCAATTGACCTTGTGCGTCAAAAAACGACCATAACTTCATACATTTACGGCTGGCGCAACGTAGTCTGTTTTACATTTACACTATCCGGCATCTTACTTACCTAACTATACACCCACACAAATAAACCAACCTCAGCATTCAAAATAAAACAAACATATATGTAGTAAATAAAAATAATCGGACTAAAAGTGTAACTGCTAAGTAAAAACATTTTACAGACAGGCAAACTTTGAAATATATCAATAAATGATTAAAAAAAATATACGAGCATGCATAAAAGTTGTATGGATGTTTAGATTGTATTGTACGCGCAAATAAATACATTTGCCAACGCTATCTCCCAGAACATAAACCTAAACATACGATCAACACAATTGAGTTAATTTTTTCTTAAACGGATAGTTTGCTCAATATAACCTAGGATACACATATATAAACACACAGACACACATATGAACATAACTGCATATGTGTTCATTGCTTATTCTAAGTAGACCAGAACATCTATTATCTGAAACAGACAGAAGACACGTGTAGGTAAACTTTATTGCATACGGTATCGTATATATATATATATATATATATATATATATATATATATATATATATATATATATATATATATATATATATATTATACTAATTTTGTAAAAAGTTATTAAGTTATATATACTAAAGCGCACGCATTTATATTTGCTATACCTAAACAATATATGGTGTATTTATTTAAGAAGGCGTTTGAATATATTCTTATGATCGTGTCCTTGTATTTTTCATATTCGTAAGACTTTCAGTCGAATATTATGATTCGACTTTTATTTACATTCCCCCTTTTAAGCCCACCTAAAAATCGCCGATAACAATATCGATTTATTAATAGTTCTATTATCATTATAAGTTTAATTATGTTTCTCCGATAAAACCATATAAGAACGCCTTCTTATATTCGCTATATCGCTATTTTTTAATTTTTTCTTCAAAAACGCTATACCAACGATAATCACTATCTCTCACATTGACAAGGAACATATTATTCCGATTTTAGGAGTGTACATCGTCGAGTAAGAAGCTAATATCAACTAGCATAACAAAATAACAAGTTATTGCGATAAGAAAAATAAACAAATATGATAAAGATTGCATAATAATAAGTATTCTTCATTGCAGGGGCACTTGTTTTGGTTGCATGTGTTCTGATTTTCGACACTTTCTATAAGCTACATTACTTATATGTATATCTGTATATTTATCTATTTCTTCATATTTTGAGTATACGTTTTACGAGTTCACATTTTAGTAACGTTTATCGATCTATCTATTTGTCTATCGGTCTATCCTTTTTTTCTTATGCTTTTTTTTATATTCAATGTTAAAAATCTATACAGAAAGCAACTTCTCTCTGTTCTACTCAAGCGAGTAAATATTTCCATTTCTGTTGACCGTATTTCACAATAGAAATTTAATTTCTGAGCATAAATCACTGTAAATTTGCTGTTTTCTATTATTTTTTACGTGACAATTCAATGACATATGTATTGTCATTCACGCACTTATTCTTAAAACGACCATGTAACATTTTATTGACAGCGATCAACCACCTAACAGTTATTTTTTTTCTACATGTTTGTTTATTTACTTAGTCATTGATACGAGATTCACGTACTATACACTATATCGGACATGATCGTTTTCCCTTCTTTGGCCTATTTCACTCATAGATCTCTTTCACTAACGCTCTGTTACTGTGTCTGTTCATTGGTATTTTTTTGTCACTGACACTGACCGATTCTTAGCGTTTCTCTTAAAGATTTTTATTCGATCTTTGTATAATCTTCGTTTTCTAAATTCGTCTGTTTCTGACTTTTACCATCGTTTATCCCGTATCATAATTCATTACAACACCGAACTAAATGCACGTATATTACTAATAAATATATGTATACTTCACTATAATAAAATTAAAATGTCGATAATGAGCGAGAAATTTTAAAAGTATATTCCGATAAATATCTAGATTTTTCTTTTACACATTTAGCCATTTCTAAAAAAGATAAAACTTTCTTGGGACATGTTGCGCATTATTCTTATCTCTATATTCTAAAGACGAATGCATATACATATTTATAACATTACAATAATTTATCCTTGAATTTATACTAAAATAAATATTATTTTTCACGAAAAACTTCATATATAAAATATCTATCTTAGTCATAATAATGAATAAATATACATTTATAAATATCTACACTCTAATAAATTGGTGATTATTTATTATATAAGCTATTGAAAAAAAGAATCGATCACAATATATAATATTGTTGATTCTCATATTATACCTAATATTCGAACATATATCGATGATAACTAAGGACAAGCGT